>NC_062969.1:31364081-31421705 GCF_023119035.1 Salvia hispanica
TTCCTTTCGGGTTTATTTCTGGCAGGCTAGGAAGCGACCCTGGAGTGTGCCTGTTTCCTATGGTTGTGGCTAAGATCCCAAGGTTGAATTCCAGCATCCCGACTTGAGTAGCGAGGTTTGCCAACCCTCTTTCCAAGGCGCTGGTATTTCTTTCCAAATTCTCCAACCTTTTGTTCGTCACCTTTCTATGGTTGAGAACCTCAGTAATGCAAACTTCTAACAGAACCTCCCAACTGGAGCGGGGTTGATCCTCCATACCTGCACATGTTTCATAATCATTAGAACAGTACTCTTGTGCATCATAGGAGTAATCAGAACAGTCTGGGACGTAGTGCGATCCCCCATGCTGCTCATCAAAATAACCACATGGATTTCCTACGCCTGCAGGAAAATCCATTAAAACAAAAAGAAAAATAAAATAAAATAAATAAAATAAAATAAAAATGAAAGCGATTAAAATCCAAAGTAGTAAAATTATCCGTTTGAAGATATCACTCCAAGAATCCTATGAGTTTAGTTACACATGACTGAATAAACTTAAAACATAGATTGAAGGGAAAACAATTTGAACATAAAACTAAAGAAAATAAAACTCGTAGGTTGAATCCTTATCGTTCTCGATGTTCTTGAAATCCTTCTCCAACTCCTTGCACAATTGAAGTACTCTAGCTTTTGATCTCTATGAATGTTGCAAGTAGTCACTCTCTTTCTCTATGAATGTGTTCTTGTTGTGTGAAACTCCTTTTTGATGAAGCTTGAGGTCCTATTTATAGGGGAAGATTATTCCTCATCATAGAAGGAAAAGATCTTCAAAATTTGGTAAATCTTGGAGCAAATCTAGGGCTGGTCGGATTCGCCGCCTTTCCGGCGGGCCGCCGCACCTTGGCCCGGCGGTCGCCGCGTTGGAGTCCAGAGACTCTGACCCTTCGGTGGCGGACCGCCATGTCCTCCGGCGGTCGCCGGGCGAGACTCTTCTCCTAGCGTAAATTTCCGAGGCGGGCCGCCACACATAGCTCGGACCGCCGGGCGCCGGCGGTCGCCGCCTGACAACTTCGCGGCGGTCGGCCGGTCGCCGTCTGACTCCAGATTTCCAGACTATGCGTTTTTACTCCCCTTTTCGGCTCAAATATGCACATTTCTCACAAAACACGTCAAAATACCAAAATGTATAGAATATGCAAATAATGGACATGTAGAGTGATTTTGATAACAAAAACGGACCAAATAATGGCCTTAAAACAGTGCAAAATCCGGGCGTATCACTTGACACTATATTTTACTAGCATATGTCCTTATCCTTCATGTTTATATGGGTAGCTCCTTTATTCTTGCACCTACATTTGCAATTTTTCAAAAGAAACTATTAAGAATATATACATTCAACCTCCTTAACTTGTAGGTCCGAACACATACCTTGGGACGATTTTCAAATGTGTTCCAATCTTCAAATATTAAGTCTTCCACATTGAATTCTGCATCTAGTATCATACTCCCTCCGTCCCATGTTACTTGCACTTTTACTTTTCGGCACGTCACAAACTCCTTACACTATTTATATTTTAAGTTAGAATTAATGCATTTAATTAATATGTTAGATTAAGTTAAGAGGTCCTTTATTAAGTGATGTCTCATTACACTTAAAATTCTAATTTAATTACACTAAAAAATCAATTCAAATTTATGGCCTAAAATGAAAAGTGCGAGTAGCATGGGACGGAGGGAGTACTAAATGGGAATTGGGTATCTTAATATCAAAGATTTGTAGTGGACTTTAATCCCATCCCTATAGCCGATTTGTGCACAAGATCTCTACTTAACCCTTTGGTTAAATGATCGGCTAAGTTATCATGAGTTCTCACAAACTCCACAGATATCACACCATCCATAATAAGTTCACGAATCATGCTATGTCTAACACCTAAGTGTCTTGACTTTCCATTATATACTTGACTATATGCCTTAGCCAAGGTAGCTGCACTATCACATCTGATAGATATAGGTGATATCGGTTTAGGCCACAATGAAATTTCATATATTAGATTTCTTAGCCATTCAGCCTCTTTACCAGCTGCTGCTAATGCCACAAACTCCGATTCCATTGTTGAATTCGTTATACAAGTTTGTTTCTTTGATGCCCAACATATAGCACCACCTCCAAGACGGAATACCCAACCACTTGTGGAAGAATGATCTTCCATATTGGTGATCCAACTTGCATCCGAATAACCTTCAAGAACAGAAGGAAATCCAGAATAAGTCAACCTATAATCCATGGTTCCTTTTAAGTACTTAAATACTCGATTCATTGCTTGCCAATGGATTAAACTTGGATTATGAGTATATCGACTCAATTTTCCAACTGCAAAGGCTATATCGGGTCTAGTACTAATCATAGCATACATTAGTGATCCAATAGCCTTTGAATATTCAAGCTGATTCACAGCAACTCCTTTATTAGGCACGAGTTTTGCACTAGGATCAAAAGGAGTCTTAACTGAAGAACAATCTTTGAAGTTAAACTTTTCCAACACCTTCTCAATATAATGTGATTGAGAAATGGAAATTCCTTGTTCTCCATGTGTGATCTTAATTCCAAGAATCACATCAGCCTTCCCCATGTCTTTCATCTCGAACTTAGATGACAAAAATTCCTTTGTTTTATCAACTTGATCTTGGTCAGTACCAAAGATCAACATGTCATCTACATATAGGCAAATGATAACTCCTTTACCGGTAGCATCAAATTTGCTATATACACACTTTCTGGTTGTTTGATATAAATCTCTTCATTTAATTCACCATTCAAGAAGACAGTCTTAACATCCATTTGGTGAATTACAAGATTATGTATAGCAGCAAGTGCTAACAATAATCTAATTGTGGAAATCCTAGCAACAGGAGCATAGGTATCAAAGTAGTCAATGCCTTCCTTTTGTCTAAAGCCTTGGATAACCAATCTGGCTTTATATTTGTCTATGCTTCCATCCACCTTCATCTTTGTTTTGAAGATCCATTTACTATTCAAGGCTATACAGCCAGGTGGTAAATCAGTCAGTTTCCAAGTACCATTTTGGATTATAGAATCCATCTCCTCTTGGATTGCCTCTTTCCAAAAAGCAGAATCCCTTGAAGCCATAGCTTCTTTGTAGGTCCTTGGATCATCACCAATAGTAAAGCAATATTGATATTGAAAATTAATTTCATTTCTTGATCCTTCAAGTAAGTACAATTGGAAATCATTTCCAAAAGACTTAGCTTTTCTTGCTCTACCACTTCTCCTAACATCAGGAGGTGTATCCATCACTTTTCCAGTTACATCAGAGTTACTAGACCTTGCAATCATGCCTCCAGGTTTAGGTATAGACGTGAATCTATCCTCATTGCCAAAATCAGCATCCCTTGACTCAATAATAGAGTGCACAGATACATAGTCATTGGGTTCTATGACATAGAACCTATAACAAACAGAATTTTCTGAATATCCAAGAAACACACAATCTATACCTCTTTGACCTATGGTTTTCATTTTAGGGTCAGTTAGTCTTACCACTGCTCGACAACCCCAAACTCTGAGATAACTCAATTTTGGTGGTTTCTTATGCCAAAGTTCATAAGGGGTTATCTTGTTCCTTTTATTAGGAACTCTATTCAACAAATAACAGGCTGTTAACATAGCCTCACCCCAAAATCCTTCACTTAGGCCAGAATAACACAACATTGAATTAATCATTTCTTTCAACGTTCTATTCTTTCTTTCCGCTACACCATTTTGTTTTGGTGTATATGGAGCAGTCGTTTGATGTACTATACCAGTAGATTCAAAATACGCTGGATCATAATACTCACCTCCCCTATCAGTGCGAAGAGTTTTAATCTTCACACCATGATGAAGCTCTACACTTTCCTTAAAGATTTTAAATTTATCAAGAGCTTCATCTTTTGAATGACATAGATAGACATGGCAAAATCTAGTAGCATCATCAATAAAAGTAACTACATACTTTTTATTACCAAGTGATGGAGTCAAATGAAAATCACACAAATCACTATGTATAAGTTCTAAAACCTTAGTAACTTTATTGGCATTTTTATTGAAAGGTTGTCTAGTTATTTTAGTTAACATGCAAGTTTTACACTTTTCATTGTTCAACTAAAATGCTGGTATTAAACTCATTTTCGACATATCTTTTAATCTCTTATAATGTACATGTCCAAGTCTAGCATGCCACAATTCTGATTTACTAACATGATTACTAATACTTGTAGAAGTCATGCAAACAGAATTATTAACAAAAAAGACATCTAGATTCAACCTAAACATGCCACATAGATAATTGAAACCAATAAAATTACCATGCCTTGACAGAATGTATTTGTCACTTTCTAACACTTGTTTATAACCACAATTATTCAATATAATGTCAGAAACTAGATTCTTACGAATACCAGGTACATATACAACATTTTCTAATACTAAGGAATTTCCAGAAGTAAATACTAGGCTAACAGTTCCTATTCCCTTGGTTGGTTCAGTTGCAACGTTGCCCATCTTCAATGAAGATCCATCTTCAATTGGTTTAAAATCCTTGAACCATTGACGATCCTTGCATACATGACATGTTGCACCCGAATCAATCCACCATGACAGATCATCATCCTGCACATAAAATGCTTCAGAGATTATTGATGCATAATAATTCTCAACAGAATGATTATTAGGTACAGAAAACGAACCTGATTGCTTTTCAGGATCCTTGGATCCACTTGAACCAGCCTCGTTTTTCCCTTTTCCTCCACCATTTCCAAACTTACAATCCTTCTTGAAGTGCCCGGATTTGCCACACTTCCAGCAAGTTAGTTTAGGCTTCTTATTTCCATCCTTACTGTTATACCCTTGAAACTTCCGTTTCCCTTGAAACTTACGTTTCTCTTTACCAGCCTTTGAGGATTCACCCTCTTCCACCATGTTCACGGAAGAACCAACCATGTTTTTAGTATTACTAACAGAACTATTTTCCATATCACGTATGGATTGTTCAATTTGGAAATCATTTCCAAGTTCGACCAAGTTCAATTCCTCCTTTTTGTGTTTCAGATTATTTTTAAAATCCTTCCAAGAAGGTGGCAGTTTATCAATAATACTAGAGACAGAAATGGATCCATCCATTTTCATATCATATTGGGAAAACTGTCCCAATATCCTCAACAATTCGTTGTATTGTTCCATGACAGGCCTTGAATCAACCATTTTATAGTTAATAAAGTTACCAACAAGAAATTTCTTGCTAGAGACATCTTCTGGCATATATTTGGCTTCGAGGGAATCCCACAATTCCTTAGCAGACTCAACATTTTGATACACATCAAATAGGAAATCAGACATACCGTTTAAAATGTGACCCCGACATATGTAGTCATCCTTCTCCCACTTCATCCGCCTCCTCGTCTGTTCCAGAGTTTCATTTTCAACAGCCTCGGGCATGGGAGTACTCAGAATGTACACCACCTTGAGATTTGTCAGCATGAAATGCATCTTCTTTTGCCAGCGTCTGAAATCTTGGCCAGCAAATTTATCCAACTTTGCGAAACCTTTCGTTCCTTCCTTCACCTTTTCCTTGTTCGACATTTTAATTGATTTGATCTTTGTTAGGGAGATTCAATATACAGAACAGAAAAACGGATAATCTATCTGAAAGTCGTGATAAATCACTTTCACATCAAATCAATTTCGATGGTTCAACCAAACTATTTGATCGGATAAAATTCAGAGAATACAGAAATATCATATGTATATTTGAGAGTAATTCGAACCAAAGAACTGATCAGTTCTTAATAAATATGAAGAGTTGCAGCTGTTAATTTCGAAAAGTTGCATCTGTTAAATTCTTAACCGAATTTAACTGATTTTCAAAGTTTTTGAAATTGCAAATTAGTCCTTTGATTTTAAGAAATTACATTTTCGGATGAATTTCTTATAAAGCAATTTCGTTGGAAATAAAAAATTTCCAAGCTGACCCAGCCAGGGGCTCTGCCCCTTGGACCCCGCTACCCGGGGGCGCTGCCCCGGACCCCGTTCATCTATTTAGGGGCTTCGCCCCTAACATCATAATGAATTCAAATAAGCGTGCACTCCGCACCTCCATACTTAAATGATGTATTATTATAACAATACTGATCAATCAAGTTAATCTAATTACACTAAAATATCCAACAGCAACAACTGATAAACATTTAAGAAATAAACTTAAAAGGTTTGCTAGTTGACCAAGCATAACTAACAGGAAAGAAAGATGCTAATTTTTTTAACAATACAGTAACACGATGGAGTATTTAACCAATTAAACAATTCATATAAATAAAGGATTCTATTACTTATCCCTGGCTATTAACATTGGGAGGAAATAATTGCAAGTTTACTCCTGGAACTATATGAAATTCATAGTCAAGGAATGCATTATGAAGGAAATTAGCAAAGATATTAGTGGTTTTCTTATCTTCACTAACAACAACCTGTGCATATCCAGACATGATAAAAACACATCTATTATTCCAAAATTTTGGAATAACATATTGACAATCTCAAATGCTTACGATCATAAGACAAAGAAGCCGCATTCTGTCACCCCCAAATACATGCACAATCATCAATTAAGAATTCGGGTAATGCTCAAATTTCCAGCTAGTCTTCCAGCTAATCCTCAAATGAAGTTGGGAACAATTCTCTATTTCAAATACTCCATCTCAATAAGCGTACCGGAACGGCTGCTGGGGATGTTGGTGTAAGATTCGTCCATAGATTCTGGGAAGCACACCTGAAGACACAGAATTTCGTCACAGTAATTGCTGCATTGTGAACAAACATTGGGCCCGAATGTGTTGGGCCCACAGTTTCGAACCTACTTTTTCTTCAACAATAACTTGTGAACGACCTATAAAACTAGAAACTTTTAGATTGTTATTAGTTTTGATGGATAATTGAGATACAGTATTGTAAGTATTGTAGTAGAGGGAGTAGAAATTTAGACTTGTCTTTTTATTAAAAATTATCAAAAATAGAAGTTGATTATTATTCTTGCACAAAGGTTGAAACCCGATCCCAAGGGTCCCCATATCCTCATTTGAAAGTACGGTGAGGGGTGTTCAATCAGGGTATGCAGTGGCTCATTAAGAAGAGGGTTGTAACCCACTGTCCTGCCAGAAGCCCACCTCCCAAGGCCGCACACTTGTACCTGAGAGGTGTTATAACTACACGACAGTAGTGGTAATCGGTCATTGGCATTAGCAATTCTTGCAAATCTGCTTTTCCAAAACTAACTGCGTTGCCCCTACAGGCTGGAAGTAGATTATTAGAAGTAGATTATTATTATTAAGTGTGGTAGCACTTTTATTTATAATGGAATATTTTAGATTTAGTGGACTCTTGCATTTATGTTCATATTTTGTAATTCGAATTTTTGTTTATGTAATTGGCACAGGAATGTCAATTCAATCGGAAACTCGCGGATCTGACCAAATAACTCGATAAAATTATAGGATTAGGGCTATATTTTTGCAACCCGGATATAAATCGAGCTTTATGGGCCAACCTGAACGAGTCAGCGGATTAGGTGAGTTGACCCGATAGGGTTGCGGGTCAACCCGACGGGTTGCCCTTTTCAATTAAAATAATAGTAATAAATTTAAATCTCGTTTCGCTTAAGAATGTGGACATCTTGAGTGGAACAGAAGTAGTAATTTTTTTAGAAATCTTAATAAAGACAAAAGAGTTCAATTATATGCTAAACACTTTTTGTCTCTCCAATGATTATTTTAGAATACATTAGTTTGAAAGTTATTCTTTTTCAAAGGTAATGAGATTATATTCAAAATATAATTATTTAGTAAATATACTTTATTGTTATTTCATCCATCCACGAAAAATAGAACACATTTACTATTTATGGTTATCCACAAAAAATAGAGCATACATTTAAAAAAGGAAAGTTTTCAACAACTTCTCTTTTACATTTTTTCCCTTCTCTCCTACTAATAATATGGACCTCACATTCCGCTAACACTACTTCTCTTTTACTTTTTTCTCTTCTCTCTTACTTTACCAAATCCACATTAAAACATGTGTCATTCACAATGTGTCCTATTTTTCTTGGACGGAGGGAGTATTATTTTATACTTCCTCTGTCTGATGTTATTCACTCTTTTTTTGTCTGTTCTAAACTATTTGCACTATTTCTATTTTACATAAGGATTATCGTATTTAATTAAAATATCAGAGGTAATTAAGTCTCTTATTAAGTCTTTCCTTATCACACTTAAATTATTAATTTAATTATACTAATTACTTAATTCTTAATTTTAGATAAAAAAAATGTGCGAGTAGCATGGGATGAAAGGAGTACAATAATTGTGTTTCCAAAATTCTCTCTCACTCTTTTCCACATGCAAATTTCAACTCTCCTATAAGTACTCACTCCGTCCCACTATAAGTGTGACATTTTTTTCGGCCGTTGTTTTGCGAAAATAATATTAAATAGTTAGAGTGAAGAGAAAAAAATGAAGTAAGAGAATAATGTAGATTCGACTCTATCTACTTTCTCTTATTTACCTCTCTCCATTCTAACTATTTATTATCATATTCACAAAACCGTGGACGAAAAGAAATGCTTCATTAATAGTGTGACGGAGGGAGTATTTGATATTCAGCCTTCGTCTCTAACATAGCACGCCGTACGGCTTCTCCTATCAAATGCATGTTCAATTCGATGATGTTTTAAAAGCCCATTTTAGCGCTCTTCGAGAGTTAGTTGAATGTGTGCACTTTTGTAGTATTAGTAGTTTTTAGGGTTAAAATAATATTTTCCCTGTTTCATGATAATATGCATTTTTGGTTGGGCATGAATTTTAATGCAGAATTGATAAAGTAAGATAGAAATAGAAAGAAAAAATAGTAATTAAAATATTGTTAATGGAGAATGGATCAAACCTTATTAAAAATAAAAAGTTTCCAAATTTAGAAAGTGACGGTGGAATGGACTAAAAAAAATTGCATAAATATGTTATTTAATTAAATTAAATAGAAAAGATTGTGCGGCATTTCACGTCACATGGAAAAAAATAAGTTAAAAAATTAAATTAACTTCAAATAAAGTTTAGTAACCGTTTTAATACAAATGTCATGTTTAGTAATCATTTATAAAATTAACCTAAAATCTTATACTTTAGGAGACATAGAAGTGAAGATTTTTTTTAAAAAGAAAAATAAACTGAGAAAGATAATGTGACATAAATAGCGAGAGTATTAAATAATTAGTACTCCCTCCGTCTCATAGAAATAGACCATATTTCCTTTTTCGTTCATCCCATAGAAATAGTTCATATCCATCTGTGGAAAGCTTTTTCTCCTTTTTCCTTTGTCATTTATGGGCCGCATAATCAATCCACTACACAATTTTAACTACTTTTTATCTTTCTCTCTTACTTTATTAATTGCACATTAAAACATGTGTCTACCAATTACACATTAAAACTCGTGCCGATCCCAAATGACCTATTTCTATGGGACGGAGGGGGTATATACACTTCTTGATAGAGATTAATATCTACACATATGTAATCAAATGCAAACTCTAAATGTTGTACAAACACCAAATTAAATTTGACCATTGAAAAATGTCAATAGATTATAAAATAATAGCAATAGAAAATATCAACAGTGTCAACCCATGACACCGTGTTGACATTGTATTGATATTGTGCTGACATCAAAATCTTGAAATTTTACATTGTGTTAACATTGTGTTAAAAAGTTTGGAGTTTAAATAATATATGCGTTTGCTTTTTATCACTACCCTATATATGGATATACTAATATGCTAAATAATTTTAAAGTGCTAACGTACATCCAATCACTTGCTGCCACGTGGCACAAAAAATGCAATATTTTAAACACAAAAATGTAATATGCATTTGTAGAAGTGATAGATAAATTTTGGGAGATTGCATTTTAGTTATATGCATATTGCAATTGTTTATAGTTGAGTTTTGCATTTTAGATATTGACTATATAATTTGCATTTTATATGTCGACAGATTGCATATATGTAGTTTATTTTGCATTGTAGACAATTTATTTTAAAATGCAAAACTTAATAATATAAAATGCAATTTGCCTATAACAAAAATGCAATCTATGGAAATATATGTACAACTTCACAAATGTATATTGCATTTTTGTATCTACAATATTGCATTTTTCGTGCCACGTGGCAGCACATGATTAGATGTACGTTAGCACTCTAATTAAAGAAGTACCCTAGTATATATATATATATAAATCAAAATGATAATTTTAATGATTAGTATTGAGTTCGTTAAGAACTACTTTCGCATGATAGGATAAAATTGTGAATAAACATTTCGAATCTTGTTTTTAGGATGGGCAACATAAAACGAAATCTCAGCTATCTTAGATTGCTTTGTCTCTTACTTTACTTTTGCTCTACTTTAATTATTTAATACTATCATTTTTCAAAAGGAGGACAAAAAAAAACGACTCTACCTACCTTTGGAATCCTAATTAACAAAAAAACCATCCAAATGATAACCAAGTTAAACAAACAATTTTTTTCTTTTGCATTGGAACAAACAAACACGGTGTAGATGATGATACAGTACAATATTTCCAATGTTTGTAAAAGAGACCTTCTCGTTGTTGAGTCTATAATCAAGGGTGAAACTGATCGTTGAGAAATCCGCAACCCTGCCAACTTTACTTGATTAATCTTAACGAATCGCCTACTAAATGTAGTGACCCCGTCACCAAGACCTGAATGAAGTACACATATACCAAATCTTGTTAAACACCAGTAAGAATCGCTTTGATAAAAACGAGTACTATTTTCGTAGTTCACTCATCTAGGTTTTCATGCAAGTTGAAGCCTGTGATGGTATGCTATCATGAAATGTGATTACGGATTACATTGTGATGAATCATGATGGCAACATTAAAAGCAACAGTAAAATGGATTTTCTTCGTCTTTAGACAAGTAATAAGCTCAACGTAGTTCATCCTCATAATTAGTTGGGTGCTAAAATTACCTGGAACCGAACAGATTGATTTTTCCGGATGCTGTCCCTGAGCCAATTAACAGCTAGAGGAAGTGATGTAAAAACTGTGCTGTTCTCCGAGATCTCAGTATCATCATTGAATGCTAATTCTGCATTTTCGGGATCTCTACCTGCAAGATCAGTTACAGAGTTTAGGCCAGCTACTCAATGGTTGACATATTTCTTATTTTATACTTTATGAGCATTACAATTGCAAATACCACCCAAGGGGCATCGGTACCTTTTTCCCGAACAATGAGACTTTCCCATACTTTTTGAAGCGTCATCTGCCATGATACATCAACTTGAGCATCATCAGTAGGTAAAGCAGTGCCCACTTTGTAATACACTGATGTGTTTGGAACAAATAAGGCCGCCTTGAAGTGGACTCCTGAAAGCATCAATGCGGAGAAATATTTTAAAAGGGCTTTCTTATTGTTTTTCTATTCATTTTTTTTCTGAGGATTGAATGTTGAACCAGAATTCTTAGATTCTGCATCCTTGAAATCCAGAAATACTGTAAATCAAATAAACTAAAGATTTTCGAATACAGTGCATCCTCCTATATCTATCAATCTTACATTCTGCACCCATTATACTTAATGAACTTGGTACTTACCATGACTAGCGCATGCATTTATCAAGCGTGGAAGAAGCAACTGAGGGTCTCTCACTGACATACAATTGAACAACAGAATCTGCACATTTGCCAACAAATTAAAATCATCACGTGTCAATACAAAATAGAACAAAGATATTATGCAGAGCAAAAAAAGAGTTTAACCACAAACAAGTCTCTAAAACTCTGTTTACAAGGTCAAGTTTTTGGCAGTCATGAAATGCTCTAATTTTCAAGGCCTACGGATTCAAACATCGCCTCACGAGATGGCATAATTTAACCATACATCTGCTCAACATAAAAAAACTTATTTTTCACATAGTGCATTTTCCCCCATCAATCGTAACCATAAAACTCAGGAGCTCATTCACTGTCATCCAACTTCTATCCTCTATTAGCTTAGCTGGTACTACCACGGAAATGGATTTATCAAAGCAAGCAGGAAAGATAGGTAATAAAGATGCAACAACTATTACCCAAAAGTAACTGAAGAGGATGTGAGAGATTCATATCAAACCAAATATTTCAGAAGATTCCATGCATGCACTAATACTATAAGGCAAAAGGTAAAATGTCCAAGCTTGGCTCTAGTTTCTTTCATTGTCTTTTTCTTCCTTTATTGTTCGAACTTTGAGGCCAGCAGGCATAGTCATTTCTCTGTATATGGTCTTTGTCACATGTGGCCAATACTTCAACAGATTATATTGTAAACACGCGCCACATAAATATAATCTATCCAACAAAAAAATACTTCCCCCGTCCCATCGAAGATGACCCACTCTCTTTTGGTTTGTCCCAACCAAGATGACCCGTTACTAAATATAGAAACACATTTATCTCTACTCTATTCTCTCTCCTACTTTATTCTCTCTCTGACACACAAAATAAAACTGCATAAAATCACATGCCGCCCAAGGAAGGGGTCATCTTCCTTGGGACGGAGGGAGTAGTATCTTTCCAAAATTTGGCACTGATTAGCATTATTGTTTCCCTTTATGCAGAGCTCATTTCCTATAGGTCAGGTAATAATCATCCATGAGCATTTCTGTTTAATGGAAAGAGAGAAATACTGGTATTTCAATAAATCAATCAGCATTCAAAATTTCAAACCATGAGTTGAACCTGAATAGGATTCTTTGCAAGTGGTCCATTCTTTTCTGATTTATTTGATCCTTTAGCGTCACTGGAAGACTGGTCATATGAAGGGCTAAAATCTTCTTTGGTTGCTAAACAAAACCATTTCGCACATACGTCCATACTTTCAGGGCTGTGGGCACCATCCAAATAGAAGACAAGATCTCCTGGGCTTTCACTCTCAATGAGATGATCAGGGACAATTTGTGCACGTCCTTGCAAAGAAGCTGTCGCAAGCCCTCTAATGAATTTCTCAGGTAGAGGGGTCTACATCCACAACAAAGTCAGAAAAATGGATGAACATATCGAGTGATGTAACAGTAAGACATGTAAAGCACTGTTAAATAGAGCTTACATTCTGGTTCAAGTTATTTATTCCAACATGCCCTGTCCTCTGAAGCCAAGTTGAGCATAATGCAACTGCAAGTCCTGCATTTATGTATTGGTGCTCACCCGCAAGCCCAAGATGCAGGTCACTTGGATGCATAGGATCAGCTTCTTGAAGATTTACCTATAAGCATTATACCAGCTTTACTCGTTATACATGTTTGTAATGAAAATAGTGTGGAAACATGAGCTGGCCTTTTGTCTATATAAATAAGCACTACAAAATATCAGCTTTAAAGGATGGCTTATCATTCATCAATACTTCCTTGGAATATATTAACTCTGAGATTGCATAGACTGCAAAGACTCAGAATGTATGGTTCAAGATGTACTTAGCAAATAGCCCATGAGCCATGGAAATCACGAGGCATAGTTTCCACTTTCCCCAGGGCAAATATATGTAGTTCAAAAGCTGTGATTTAAGCAGCTAAAGTGTAAAAAATAAACGGTGACAGAAAGTAATTTATCATAGTCATCTTAATCAAATTACTAAGCAAGGCCCTCATTCTCATTCAATAAAATTCCGCTTCTAGAGCTAGTTAGGACACGATAAATATAACTGGTTGTTCTTAGTACAAGTAGTACTTTACCCTCACCAAAAAAGATCACAAACAGTCTTTAAGCTTTTCAATGATAAATCTTACTCCCTCCGTCCCAATATAAGCGAGTCATATTCCTTTTTGGGATGTTCCACTATAAGTGAGTTATTTCTCTTTTTAGCAAGGAATCCTCTCTTACTTAATTCTCCACCTACTTTATTCTCTCTTTACTTCTCTACTTTTCTCTCTTTCATACTTTCCTCTCTCTACTGTAACTATTTCAATATCAATTCCTTGAATCCCGTGCCCAAAAGAAGTGCTTCTTCGCTTATCTTGGGATGGAGGGAGTATCATTTAAGATGTAAAAATCATAATTTCAATGTAGCAAATAATCAATTTCTGTATAGATATTAACTCACACCGAGCTCTGAGGCCTTCTGCACAAGAACGGCCATTGCTTCTTCAGGTTGTGGTATGGTAAAAGCTGGAACACCACTCTAATTACAGAATGCAAGGATTAAGGTTTTTTTAAGGGAAGGAAAATAAAGGATAGTAATAAAAAGAGAAGAAACTAGCTTTTTATATCTCAAATAGTGAACATGACAAAAGAAATAAGTGCCATCCAACCTTGAAGATTCCTGCCTTTTCCCCAGCAATTTGTCCTAAGGTATTTCCTGTTCAAGGCATGCAATCTATATATAAAACCACACAGCAATATTTTCTTTTTTCAACAAAGAACACATGTTTACTTTTTAAAAGAAACACCTTGACTGAGTAACCTTAGGATATTAATAACCTATGATTGTTAGATTCCATAACCATTCCGTATTGGAATCAACCAGTACATAATAAATCGAACATTTTTGCATATATTTCATTAATAGATACAACATGAGAGTTTATCTGAAGACTTTATAAGTTCAGCCCAAAAACTATTTCTTGTCCAAATGAAATTTTATTCATGATAGATTATCCATTGATAAGAACTGAAGCATACCCCCCATCCCCTCCCAAAACAAGAAAGAAAAATGATACTCCCTCCGTCCACGAAAAATAGTCTCATTTTGCCATTTTGGGGTGTCTACTAAAAATAGTCCCATTTCAAAAATGGAAAGTTCTTTTCATACTTTATCCATTTTTTCTCCTCTCTCCTACTTTTTCTCTTTTCCTCTCCTAGTTTTTCTTCCCTCTCAATTTACAAATTTTTCAATAAAACTCGTGCCGTCCACAAATGGGACTATTTTTTGTGGACAGAGGGAGTATATAAAGAATACAGGGGGCAAAAGAAACAATAAAAAAAATATTAATAAGATGAATTTCAAAATCTCAGATAAAAAAATATTGGCAACCATGTGCGACTTCTTATTGAATACAAGAAATTTCTCGAAGCTATACTTACCAAAACAGTCAAATTCTAAATTACATAAACATCATGGAGAGAAAGCACTAACCAAGAATTTCCATGTGGTCATACCCTAGGGATGCTATGCCACAGACAACTGGACTTTCAACCTGAAGGAATTCAATCATCATGATGTTAAAGATCCAGCAAACACTGGTCTTTCAAAAGATATTGCAATTCTGACAAGTATATAGTTCAAGTTAAACATAACCAATATAGGTGACTTTGGTGTTTAGATGAAAGTCTGATCCATACCACATTTGTAGCATCAAATTTTCCACCTAAACCAACTTCCAAAATGACAACATCGACCTGGATAAAAAATAACATCAAAATTATAATCGAGATAAAAATTCCCCCAAACAGTACAATGACTACAATCTATGACATTAGTACAGTTAAAATTTACCCCCTCGGCTGCAAATATCTTAAAGGCGAGCAAGGCAAGGAAACGGAAATATGTTGGCATAGGTACCTCATCGGAGGTTCTTTCCTGCATGGAAAAAATAAATTCATTCAGCAAAACCCCAAAGAAAAACAAAGCCAGCAGCCTCATAATTCTATTGAATGTGAACACAACTTGTATCTCCAGTATACTAAATAGTCAGAGTTGTACCATCTTATTTAAGATTGGTTAAACTACATAGTTTTCTTTAATTTTTTAGGGAATTTTACCAATCCAAACATATAAATTATGTTTGACCAATGACTAGCTAGCCACTTTAACTGTTTTGTTGCTACCTTATCATTTCATTTATCAAGAGGATGGATTATCTTTACCAAAAACCTAAATGTCGGGATGGTCATGCATGTGCTGCACAATCTTCAATGATGCTAGGAATAATATCAACTGTAGGCCAGGTGGATTTTCATCGATACAGCTAACAAGGCTTCCATTTGAAGAGTATAAATAGAGGACATCAGAGTCTTATCAATTGCAAAGTCATCCAACAGAACAAATAGCACAAACTCCAAGCAACAAAGCCAAGTACCCAGATGGCTCCAAGAGTACATATGAAAAAAATTCACTTCAGCAGAATTAGCCCATGAGAAACTTTTAATGGTATAAACAAAATTTAATCTTCAAATGGACTAGAAAAAAAACAAGTTGTCTCTCTAACTCTGAAATCTGGAAGACTTGCCACATAAAAAGTGCGCTAAGTGGAAGGGAATCCCTTTCAACAATGTGACAAGGGGGTATCCAAGGCAAGATCAGGTACTAACTATATCATCTTACAGATTGGTTTTCTAGAGAAAACTAGAATCTGAAGCATTTGACTGCAAAACTATTATTCTATCAACAGTGGTATCATAAACAAGATGCTGGATCACTGACAAGTTGGTTAAGTGAATTACATTCCCTAAAGAGTAATTAGTGAGGATCTGAGAAAATCGAGCTGAACACTTTAGTTGGTTAACTAATCTATGCCATTTATGAGTACTGTAATATAAATTGATGATTACATACAAAGCATAAACAACTTAACCGAGTCATGCATTTACCAAAACAGAACATACACATGTCAATGGCATAAATCTTAAGCATCAATCATTTTCTTGGAACTAGGCAAGTAAAGCTGTATTCCATATCATTGCCATAATAATGTAAAGCCATGATTTTAAAGGTGTGGAGTTTGGAAAACAGACCAAACAAATATATAATGAAAATGCTGGAACAGTATTTAGAACAATCAGCATACTTGCCTTTAGTCGATCCCAACACCACCAAAAGTATTCCAGAAACTTCTCTTCACAAACATCTGAACTAAAAAATCCGGTAGGGGTTGGGGTGAAAATAAACAGTCAATCTGATTGCATTTCTCCCCCAATGGGCAATGTATGTATGCATATAATATACGGTTTGTAATAAAGGTAGGCATTTTCTACACATGAATTTTGTGACAACATACCCGCCCAGCCTAAATCTTTCTCGAACATCAATAAGGTGAGGAGATGTGAAGAGCCCAGTATGGAAGCCACAGCTACGCAGAATAGATTCTGTGAAAGTGCAAGTTGACCCCTTGATGTTGCAGAACACCAAACAAAAGCTTTATTAGTGCTATACCATAACCATACTAAAAAAGAGTCCTAAGAAGTTGAGTCAATATGAATGAATCTGGCAAAAAATCAATATCATGTGTTGCCATTTTGAAATCCCCAAAGCCAAAACACTAATTGAATTCATCCTTTCACCTTTCCTTTGGTGCCTGCCACGTGAATAACTTTCATCCGTTTAATTGGCTCCTCTAGCTCAAGCATCTGAATTCCTCAAGCAGAGCTGAATTAGAAGAGAAGTTGAATCTATCCAATATTCCAATTCCAATAGAGTACCTTGATGTAATCAAACAATATGTCAAATCGATCCCCATTGTTGCTCTTATCTGCGCGGCTGCGCTTTGTTATCAGTGAAGACAGAGCATCCATTGCGTCATCGTATGGATTTACTGATCCAATTTCATCTTTGTCTAAAATCACCAAATAACTAAATATGAGCAACTTCAAACAGTATATCAATTACTAACAATCCTTCAGCAGTATTTATTAGTAGTTCATTGTACGATTATAAGAAAATTACATAAAGCTCACCTTGCGACATTTCTTCTATTCAATGGAGAGATTCACTGCTTTAAAATCTGGAGATAGTAGTAACATTCACTCAAGCAGAGAGAGAGAGAGAGCTGGTATAAAGCTGGAGAGCTAAATCGGATTAATACGAGTGTAATTTATACCTTTTCTGAAATATAACCTATCAAAGAGTAATACTTTCGCCACGATTGAGTCATTTTCATATTTGGTAACTTTTTTCTCTTTCTTACTTTACTCTCTCTACTTTATTCTCTCTACTTTATAATTTATTCTCTCTACCTTTTCATCTCTCTTACTTTTTTATCTATTTATTTAACACACTCAACATTCATTTCTAAAACTCTGTGCCCAAAAATTCCGCCCCGACTATAGCGAAACGGAGGGAGTACTACATTCCAAAGAAGAAAGGTACTCTCTCCATTCCATTGAAGATGACACACTTTCCATTTTAGTTTGTCCCAACTAAGATGACTCATTACTTAAAATGGAAACACATTTATCTCTACTTTATTCCCTCTCTCTTACTTTACCATCTCCTCTCAACAAACAAAATAAATTTGCATAAAATCTCATGCCGCCCAAGAAAGGGGTCATCTTCCTTGGGACGGAGGGAGTATATACAAAGGTAAATTAATAAAATAATAATATAAAATGCATTAAAAATATAAAGCATGATACCTTCTCAAATACCTTTTCCCTTAGAGAATGATTTTTTATATAAAGAAGGCAAATATGGTAGTTATGAGATTTTACCTCTCCATCAATGAGAGATAAAAATACATCTTCAAAATGGGAAAAAGTATAATACCTTCTCAAATACCTCTTCCCTTGGAGAATGGTTTTTTATAAAAAAAAAATAAATAAATATGGTACTTATATGACTTTACCCCTCCATTTACCTTTTTCCTTGGAGATGCTCTCAGTCGGTCATTACTTTTTTGGTTCGTCGGCCAATACTTGACATACTTTTTTTATATATTACTACTATTTTACTTTTGTTAACACATTTCACTAATTTTTTAACTCATGCTGAATCAAAGTGTGACAATTAATTGCTGAATGATTTAGTATTAATAATACCTCAAAGAAAACCTAAATCCACGAATTACACTCGCAATTCTCACGTTCACATGTTCACTCAAGTTATATAAACCATTTACAGTAAACCTAAACTCATTTTTCAGTATATGTCACAATAAAGAGTAATTCTACTCCAAACTCAAACTCAAACTCAAAACAACATCCCTATTCACCTAATTTTTTATTTATTTCAATTTTACCTATTGAGTAAATATTTATTTAAATTACTCCCTATTCACCTAATTTTTTATTTATTTCAATTTTACCTATTGAGTAAATATTTATTTAAATTACTCCCATATTAACCCTACGACACTATCAATAACTTACTACTGTACTATAATTACAGAATTTAATACTTGAATTTTCTTAATAATTTATTTATATATATTTAATATAAATTACTCTATATTAACTTGAGAATTAAAATATACTTAAAATACAGCTATAATCTATAAACATAAATCAAATAGATTTAAATATTGAAATACTACAATAACATTTAAACTGAACTAATCCATTTAATTTACTTAATCAAGCTCATTTTACTAATTAACACGATTAATTTATTTAATAACTAATTACATGCAACTTAATTTTGAAGCCCAATTTATTCGGTCCATCTCCATTGTATTTAAGGCCCACTTTTAAATTAAATATAAAATGTGCACAGTGAGCGGCGCTTCATCTCTTCTTCTTCTTCCCGCTACCAGGATGGTGTATGAAAAGTATTAGTGATCCGTTTTCAATATCCAGAAAGAATTGACCTTGGATGTAATATGTGAACAGAACCGACCTAAAAATATGGTATCACTGTTCAAACACGTAAAAATTCGGGGATTTGGGATGGGTTTTGGAGCATGGTTGGAGGTGATTCTTTTCTCAATTTTTCGTGTTACCGTTGGAGATGCCCTCACCGCCGACTCAGCCTGACGCCTCATACCCGCGGCCTCGCATCTGCAGTCAGCTCCTCGCCTTCTGCCCACCAACTGCTTGAAAGATTGCTCCAATTGATAGATTCCTGTTTCCTTTCTTTCTCACTCACCCCTCTCTCTTTCATTATTATTGTCACCATCCCTTCTCCCCATTTCCCCTAAATTCAACTAAGCAATCCCAACCCCATTCTTCCCTATCAAGATTGGATTTTTTTCTCAACCCGAGCTGATTTTTGGTGAGTGATTGGTTCCTGATTTCATTTGTGTGAATCTTGATTGGAGTTTGATTCTTGGTTAGTTTGTTCATGGTTAATGCAGATTATTTTATGCTTTCTTTCCCTTAATCAATGATTAATCGATCAATACTGATTTAGTGGGGGTGTTTTGTGGATCTTGATTTTTGTGATCTTGCTGTAAATTTTGCTCCTTTTTAAATTGAATTGATTGTGATGATTTTCAAGATTGATTGAACTTTATTCCTGCTAAAACCTCGTGCCCCTTTGGTTTTTTGGGATGGTATTGTTTGTATATTGTGGATTTCTTGAAGCTTGAACCGACATATTTTGTTTGTAATCAGGAAAATGCTAGGAGTAGGATGAGGAGGAAGTAATGATAATCCAATGTTTCCTGGTTATGTGGAGGAAAATCGTGCCCAATGCAATAACAATACATTGCCTCAACTGCAGCTTTTTGCAAATGGAGAGTGGTTTTTTTGTCCTTGGATGGATTGTGATCGAAATGTGGTTCTTTTGTGTATGTTTGTTTTCTCTTCGATATAGTTTGTTTGAATTTTAATGGGTATTGAAAAAAGAAATGAAAAGCCATATGCAATCACTTGTTTCGCAGCTGACAAAGCCAACTCAAACCCTCTCCACAACCCGAATCCTGCACGCCTTGATCATCAAGCACAGACTCACCTTCGACCCTTTTTACGCCACCAAGATTCAGCGCTTCTACGCCATCAACAACGACTTACTCTCTGCACGCAAACTTTTCGAAACAAGTCCCCAACGAAGCGTCTACCTTTGGAACTCCATCATCCGCGCCCACGCTCAGTCCCACCACTTCTCCCACACATTTCGTCTCTTCAAACGCATGCTAACCTCCGAGACTCCACCTGATAACTTCACTTTCGCGTGCCTCGCCCGTGCTTGCTCGGATAAGCTCGACATCTCAGCCTTGAGAGCTGTCCATGGGAAACTGATTGCTTATGGCTTAGGAGATAATTTTATCTGCACTAGTGCGCTTGTGAGCTCTTACTCGAGGATGGGAATAGCTGAGGAAGCGAGCTTTTTGTTTAGTGGGATCGATGGAGAGCCTGATTTGGTGCTTTGCAATGCAATGGTTTCTTGCTATGGGAGGTGTGGAGATTGGATTAAAGGAGTGGTTTTGTTTAACTCAATGATGGCGATGGGAATACAGCCGGATGGATACACGGTGGTGGGATTGATCACTGGGTTGAAAAGCTTTAGTTTGGTGAATGTGGGAGAAATGGTTCATTCATTTTGTGTTAAGTGTGGTTTGGATTTGAGTGATCATGTGGGGAGTGCCCTTGTTGGTATGTACTCGAGATGTGGGAGTGTAGAGCTAGCTTGTAAAGTGTTGGAAAATATAGTTTTACCGGATGTAGTCTCGTGGTCAGCACTGATTGCTGGCTTCTCCCAGAGTGGAGATCATGCTAAGGCATTGATGCTTTTTAGGGAGTTTGTTATGTCTGGATGCAAGTCGGATCCGCCTCTGCTTGCTACTGCTTTGGCAGCTATTGCTCAGACGGCCGTTGTGGGGCCGGGGTGTGAGGTTCATGGCTATGCTGTGAGGCATGGAATCGATAAGTGTGTTGGAGTTTCCTCTGCTCTTGTTGACATGTATGCAAAATGTGGATTCTTGGAGATGGGGATTAGGGTTTTCGAGAGGATTCCTAAACGGAACATTGTGTCATTTAATACTGTGATTTTGGGGCTTGGTTTGTATGGGCGGAGTGGTGAAGCACTGAGGATGTTTGACGAGGTTCTTGAGCAGGGGATGAGACCGGATGAGACGACCCTTACTGGCATTCTCTGTGCGTGCTGTCACTCTGGATTAGTCGAGGAAGGGATTGGTTATGTCAAACTTTTGAGAGAGAGATTTGGTGTTGAAGTGAGAACTGAGCATTATGTTTACATAGTTAAGCTTCTTGGGATGGGTGGGAGGTTAGGGGAGGCTTATAATCTCGTTATGTTATTGACACAACCCGTGGATTCCGGTGTGTGGGGTGCTCTTTTGTCGTGCTGTGAGCACTATAAGAACTACGAGGTGCATGAGGCCATTACTAAGCATTTTTCAAAGAATGAGAGCATAAGCAGTGGTGACAGTGTAATGCTCTCTAATTCGTTTGCTCACGTTGGGAGGTGGGAATGTGTGGAGCAGCTGAGGGTTGATGGGGCCAGAGCCAAAGGGAAGTTGCCTGGGTGCAGCTGGATTGCTTCGTAGATCAACCAAGTGGCGAAGCAAAGCTCGTTGAAATCCCCTCCATGGCTCACTAGATAAAGGTGTGGAGTTAGAGATGAGTCTGGAGTGAAGAATGTGTCTCTAGGGAGGGAATGCTAGACCTTCCTTGAGGAAGCCGCATGACAGCGGTTCGCCTTTGTCGAGGCCCAATGGTCTATCTCTATGCTTCCTCCTACTGTGGTAAAGGCAAACTGTTGTGACTATGGCAAAGATTGCAGTTGGTTAATAGACAAGCATAATACTAGGGATGTCAATCGGGTTAGTCCACCAGGTTACACTGTGAGCAACTTATTGTAAATACGCTCTCACTTGGAACTTTGTTTGCTAAGCTTGTGGTTTGACCCAGTCTTGAGTAAATGGAATTATTAATAGCATATTATTTCTGCCATCTATTCGTGTTTTGGGATTTGGTTTCATTTTAGTAGTTCAAAATGATGGTGATCCATATTTGTCGTCGCTAATATACTTTGGTTCCACTTAGTGCAGCTGTTCAAACTCAGTTAAATATAGAGGGTTTAATATTTTTTGGATTAAATTCGTACGCCTTTCATAATATAGGATTTCATTTTAGGGGATTTTTGCACTTCTTTTCTATTTTATCCTTTTCTAATTTTCTTATTCTATTCCCTCACAAAATATAAAGATAACCAAATTACCCGTTGAGAGATTTCAGTTTTTTATTATTTGATCAAACTACCCAATAAGGGATTTTGATTTTCCTAATATTGAAATTTCTCATTGTAAATAAAATAATTGACCAAGTTACCTAGCAAGAGATTTATGTTGTTTTTTTTATTCTCATTCCTCATAAATTACAAGAATTGACCAGCTATTTTGATCGATTATTGTATTTTATATGGGAAAGAATAAGCAAAGAAGAGAAAATACAAAAATTCCCTAAAATGAAAAATTCACTTGCTTTGATCTCATATTCTAAAAGTGGTGTGAATTTAATATCACAAATAGAAAGGTAGTAGTAGTTTATTTTGGTCCTATATACGATTTCATTTTATTTATTCTTTGGGTTGTTGGTAGGATATTATCAATGCTAGTATGCTACTATTAATTTTACTACTCCTTCATATTTATAAATAGTTATTTATCAAGTGATAAACCCAATAATAAATTTAAATATATTCTTGAGTTTAATTGTATAAAAATTAATTAATGGTTTGTTTTATATTTTATACTAGAAATTTGTGTTGATATGAAAATTTCAAGCATTATTAACCCAATACAAGTTTTTACATTTATTTTGTGCATTAGTTATTCTCAAATTTTATTTGTTCTTTTTTATATTTATCTTTCTTTTTTGTCAATTTCAATTTTTTTATTTAACTTATTAAATATATATTTTTAAAAATTATACTTTTTCTATCCCAACGAGTTGGTATAAAACTTTTGAATATAAAGACACGAGTATCTAAAATAATTTTTATTCACATCTTGCACGAAGTATAGTATGAATGTCGTCAGCAGCGCTAACGCCAAGGGATATACTAGTAGTAACCGTGTACAGTGAGCAGCGTTCATCTCTTCTTCCCGCCACCAGGTGAGTTTCAGAAATTTTCTTCTCCCTTCTAAGTTCTATCCCCACTTTTCAATATCCAGAAAGAATTGACCTTGTAACATGTGAAAAGAACCGACCCAAAAATAGGGTATCACTGTTCAAACACGTAAAAATTGGGGGATTTGCGATGGGTTTTGGAGCATGGTTCGATGTGATTCTTTTCTCAATTTTTCGTGTTACCGTTGGAGATGCCCTCACCGCCGACTCAGCCTGACGCCTCATCCCCGCGGCCTCGCCTCTGCAATCAGCTCCTCGCCTTCTGCCCACCAACTGCTTGATAGATTGCTCCAATTGATAGATTCCTGTTTCCTTTCTTTCTCACTCATCCCTCTCTCTTTCATTATTATTGTCACCATCCCTTCTCCCCATTTCCCCTAAATTCAACTAAGCAATCCCAATACCCCATTCTTACCTATCAAGATTGGATTTTTTTTTTCTCAATCCGAGCTGATTTTTGGCGAGTGATTGGTTCCTGATTTCATTTGTGTGAATCTTGATTGGAGTTTGATTCTTGGTTAGTTTGTTCATGGTTAATGCAGATTATTTTATGCTTTCTTTCCCTAAATTCAACAAAGCAATCCCAATACCCCATTCTTCCCTATCAAGATTGGATTTTTTTCTCAATTCGTTATAGTGTTATGGTTTTGATTTTGTCCTCTTGCTCTGATTATTAATTACCTCATCTCAGACAGTTTTCCTTTTAACCCTATCTGTTTATTGAACTTGTATGCAGTTCCAATTCAGTGTGGTGCTGGCGTTGGGACCATAAATCATGTCGGGAACAGGCACGACGAGATGACGTCAAAATTAACGGTAAGACCGCCTTACGAGGCGGAGAGCTCGCTCGAGATCACACTACGCCAGACATTCTATTGTCTCGAGCCTCAGCTTAGGCCCCCTTTTCCTCTCACTATCCCAACTCAAGAACAGTACTCGCTGCTCAACAAAGCCATTCTCTACGCTATCTTATCCGAACCCCACCTCCGTAAAATCCACATTAAGCATTTACACGGTGTTATAACTGATGGATACGGCTACTTCACCAGCATTCTTGTTATAATTGTGAATGATATATATGGGAAGTTGGTCGATTCTGCAAAAAGGCAGCTTCTTTGGATTATCCGGGAGATGGTTGATGTGGCAGCGGTTGGGTTTACTGATTTACTGGTGGCCCTTCTGCGGCAGATTGTTGCTGGGGATTCTAGTGAGGAGAATCTGTGGTTGTGTTACGAAATGGTCACCCTTTTCTCCAGCAAATGGGATTGCCTTCTTCAAGAAGGCTCATCGGGTTTGACTGCTGCTTTGTATGTGTTTCTGAGGTTGCTGTCTGATCACTGCAGGGTATCGATATCGAATGCTCCAAAGTTTGAATCTTTAATCAAATTGGAGAAGGATTTTTGTGTGAAGATGTTAAGGGAGAAATTCGGCTTGTGTTTGAGGATTGGGAGGGATCTTGTTAGGCTTTTGCAGGATTTGGTTCATGTTCCGGAGTTTCGGGCCATATGGAGGGACTTGTTGTATGCACCTAGCGTTTTTGGAGTTGGTGAGTTTTTGGATATATCAATGTTGTATTATACAAAGACTCCAAAATGGTTTTTTTTGCTTACGGTGAGTCCACAAATGGAGTCTCAGTTGAGGTTTTTGCTGACTCATGTGGAACATGGTAGCCAATTGAGGTATCAGGATTGGTTTACAAAGAAGTTTCTCAGTGCACCTGAGAAAAATGCAGTCTTGATTGATATAGTGAGGTTTATATGCTGTGCTCACCATCCATCTAATGATATTATTCATTCAGGTATCATCCAGAGATGGGCTGTGATAGGTTGGTTACTGAAGTCCTGCATGAAAAACTACATTGCAGCAAATATGAAGCTTGCGTTATTTTATGATTGGCTGTTCTTCAATGAAAAGTTAGATAGTGTTATGGATATCGAGCCTGCACTTTTGCTGATGGTGCATTCTATCCCTGAATATATTGACATTACAAATTCTCTGCTTGAGTTTCTGTTTCTTTTATTGGATAATTATGATCTTGAGAGGAAGGAGATTGTGCTTCGTGGAATATCATCTTCTTTGCATACACTTCTTAGGAAAGGCGTTGTTAAGTCGTTAGAAGTGTTAACTAGATGTGATAAGCTTTCTCAGAATCTTAAGGAAAGACTTGCAGAATTGCTCTCGGGGTGTTCTGGCTTTGTAGATAATTCCAGAATACTAACTTCTCAGATGCTGTAGTCGGCCTTCGTTTTTCCTGTCTGGAAAGCCCAACATCGTTAACCGGCCTTCACAAGAAGCTCTTTGCAGCAGTTGAGGTACAACTATTTAACAGTATCAGCGGTCTATTTATCCGGTACTTGTACTTGGCTGTTGGCACAAACATCTGCAGCATTTCTCTGTGAGCTTGTTGTAGGAGAACTTAAACTTTTCAATACAAGTTTCTGGATCGAAGAAGTTTAGGGCATGATTGATAATTGTAATACTCTTTAATTCTTTTTTTGGGACTCTCTATTTCACTTCTTTTAGTTCCAATAGAATCAAATTATTCTGATGGAAAACAGTGCCTGTTTCTCAAATGAAATTATTGCTCTTTGAATTGTAATCATGTGTTATTCTCACAATTTCTCAAATCACACGGACATGTTTGTCAGTTACAATTGAAACTGTATACTTGAATTCTCCCGTTTGGTTTGTATCAAGAAGCTACTAACTACTAACTGAGCTACACTTTATCGTCACTTTCATCACTTTTGGGTTGACCAACTTGACTTCTCAGATCTTCTACTTTGTCTAAGTACTTCAAATATGACTGGATTATACTTGGTGATGATGAATTCATGTCCACTTTCCAAACAAAATTCATAAAGAAAATAGAGTGGATAAATTAGAGGACAGAGGCAAGAAGAAGGAATTATGATTACAATTAAAATAAGAAAATAAAGTGCGAAGTGAGTGTAAATGGAATAGCAGAACTGACTGGCCATTTACAACTCACTAGTTCTGTAACAGTAGATTTATAGCCTTGTTATGTTCCCTGTCTTCGTTCAAGACACTGCATAGCTGCTTTAACATTTCTTCATATCTTCCTCTGTCATGAAATTTACGGTATATCGAACTGTCACAAGTTTTAGATATTCGTCGCTATAATGGTCAACTCTAATGTATCTATGTATCAGTTTGATGCTTAAATTTTGGAACTGCATATATATGAATGTTGGGAGTTACTGTTTTTTGAGAGCTTTGGAGATCCACTGTTCTCGGGTTTTCAGCAGGCTCGTTGAGCTTCAACATGGAAGGCTACATGGTTCATCAGTCTAACTGTTTGTATCATAGCTTCGGTATGAGTTTCAATGTGATTTTAGAATCTAATTCTTGATTTCATCTTTGGTATTTCAAGATTTTCTGTTTTCATGTAAGATATTTATGACTCTTAATCCTAACAGACTTTGCATATGAAAACTCATAATCTGCTCCACTTAGAAGTTATACATTCTTGAAAATTTTGGCAGTTTTGTGAAACAAATGTCAATTGCAATATTAACTGGTGTTAATATGTTTCTCTGTGTGCGTCTTGGGGGTGTGAAACTGGGAAAAGTATAAATCTTTGCATGGTTTTGATATTTTAGAAGAAAAATTTTGTAGTGATTATTTTGAGATTGAGGAAATATAAAGTGGAATAATGGTTATTTAAAGAGTAAGTGAAGTGATATCTTCAACAAAACATATTGTTTGTATTTTTCTATAAATCATTCTGATTCCTTTCTTTGATTTATTATTATTAGAACTGAACTTTGTTTTGGCGCTTTATTACTGTTCCAAATCACAAATTAAGTAATTGTTTAAGCCTCGTAGGACAAAATAACCATTTAAGACACTTGAAGAAAATGATTCAGCACTTAATTGCTTTCCACTGCATACTCTGCTATATTTCTTACTCCAGGTTGGACTTGAACTTGTTCCAAGAGACTATGATATGGATATAATCAACATGGAGGCTGTTTATAAAGTCTGCTTTTCATGATCATTTGAAATGGAAAATGTTTCTTCATATGTTTCAAGTTGTTCTCATAGCATTGCATGTTGCTTGCTCATCTGCTACACTTTTGGAATCATCCAAGACTTCCTTGGATAAGGGAAAATTGGAGGATGCTGTTAATTATGGAAAGTTAATACCCTGATAGATATCGATTCGATAATGGTAAAACTACGTTAGGGAATGAGAGAAAAGAGTATGATGAACATTTATTTTATCTTTTGAAGGCACTTGCGGAACCGGTTTTTGTCTGTGGTCCTTATCACCGAATGACACCAGGGGCATATAGTCTGTGGTCTGTCACTGGGGATTTTAATCAGGCAATCTACAAAAATGAAGAGTTTTTGCTTAGCTTTTAAATCATGATACTGTTTTAACAGTATATGCAAAAATTTGAGCCAAGCTCGCAGAAAAGGGCATGCTTCAGCAGCTCAGAAAAAACCGCCCATTCTTTTGCTGAATTATGTTTCGCGCTTTTTAATTTGTAAGTGAACTTGCGATCTGATTGTTTTATCATATGTTTATAACATAAAAAGCTTTAGATATCAATGAAAGAGAGCTCGGTCATCCAGACACAATGAAGAGCTCTGGAGGTTTAGCTGTCTTCTACTATTGTGTATGCCTACATATCACCACAAATTAGAACAAGGGAACATTCAAGAGCTAAAACATTGAGTTTCTGGATATCCTAAATTATTTCTTCTAACTGGAGAGGTACTTATTTTTTGTTTTACTTTTTCAGATGTCAACTATGCATTATAT
The DNA here is from genome assembly GCF_023119035.1 of Salvia hispanica. Classification (NCBI taxonomy): domain Eukaryota; kingdom Viridiplantae; phylum Streptophyta; class Magnoliopsida; order Lamiales; family Lamiaceae; genus Salvia; species Salvia hispanica. Next base: position 31,392,713 of record NC_062969.1, read on the forward strand.
CTCCTGCATCTAACTTGCGGCCCTTCTCACCCAAATAACGCTGCTACCTATATCAACGTTGCTATAATTGAAGAACGTCCGGGTTTGTCCATGTTGCTCTTAGAAAAAAAACGAACCAATTCTGACTAGTTAACCATTGGAGGATTTCACAGTAAATGATGGAAATGTTGTATTTGCTCTCGAAGTGATTGGATTTCTTGCATTATCTCAGCCTGATTTTCGAGGATTAATCTCATGACGCTTGACATTCCCATCTGCAAAATCATCTCCAAACTTGAAAAACCAGTTGCACGTTCAAATAAAGTAACACAAGGAACATACTTACCTCTTGCACGTGGAATTGCCTAAGTATTTCTAAGTGAAGATTTTGCATATCTCCGTGAATAGATTCTCGAAATGAAGCTAGAGTTTCTTCATCTATAGAAGAGTTTGACTGTAAAGAAATCTTGTGTAACATCTGATCATCTCCTCCCTGCCATCAAGTCAGTTATTTGAAACAGATTGAATTCATGTGTAATCCTGAAAATGCTGAATTTGTTACTTACTTTTGGAGTGGTTGGTGTTGGTGGTTGAGAGTTTGACAAGAGGTTATTGAGAATGTCTTCCCTAGTTTCTGACCCAGTTTTCTTGGATTTAGGCGAGGCATAAGGGGAGGATCTTGGTTCACTAGTAGGAGTAGTATTTTCTTGGCCATTGATGCTTTTGGAAGTTTCTTTGCCGTGAAGACTAGGCATTAGCCCTATTGGCTTTGCAAAACGAGAAGTTGCTATTTTGGTGGACTGACGTCGGTGGATGAATTTCTCTAGTGCTCTCTCACCTCCCCACCCTTTACGTGGACCACCACTGCTATTACGTACGGCTGCCAGGTTAGAACTGGATTCCGACAACCTACTCTCCACCTGCAACATACGATAGGAGGATTATCTAATTTCTACTCCTAATGTTCATCGACTCTTACTTCAAAGATAGGGATATAAACCTGTTTGGATACTGTTGTGTTGGAAATTGGATTCTCATGATCGGCTGCTTCCCCTGAAAGGCCAAACCTCCGAGAAGGTATAATATTTTTCTCCGGAGAAGCATGAGTCTCCCATAATTTATCAAAAGATTGAACTTCAACAATGGGAGAAAACACCTCCATATCATCCCTAAAATTATTATGAGGTGCATGTAATCTTGCCAGAGTTGGATTAACTAACGAGCCGCTCGAACGAGGTTGTGTAGTAGATGGAAGCGGGTCAGGCATAATGATAATGTCCCCTACATCACCAGCAAGAAGAACCGTCTCATCTGTGCAACTGCTTTTGTTGAAGGTTACAGGTTTTGACCTCTCCCAGCAGATACTTGTGATGGCCTGATGCTGCTGAAGGTTTGGATCTTTAATACAAATGTAGTATGTATAAAAGTTACTCTTATGAATCAATCACCTCATAGGCATAGGCATACGCATCTACAACAGTTAGTGGTTGAGGCTTCGCCCGAACATCATAGAGTACAACCTGACCGGTGGTCGTAGCAGCTGCTAAGCTTAGTCCATCATAAGAGTATGCTAATGAACAGAATGGAGCCTCATGATGTATGCAAGAGGATGGCTTCTTTGACCCTGTGTCAAAAGTGTATAACTTCATATCTAGACCAACGCTACCAATTATCTGTCCAAACCCATAAACTAATCATCACAGCCATGTTCAGCAATAGTCTCACTTGTGAATATTCGACACGAATATATATACCTTGTCGTTGGTTGGTGAAAATGCAACTCCCGCGGTCGGTGCACCATGCTGCTTCCACCAAGAAACCTGTAGAATGAAGCATTACAGAAATTGACTTTTGAAAAACCATATCCATATTGGTTATAGTTATAACTATGCAAACCTTTGGACTGTGGGCAGTAGTATCCCACAAGTGTATGGATCCTTCATCACCAGCCGTAACTAAAAGGTGCCTAGAAATCCGAGAATAATCAAGTGCCTCCAAGACCTTGTAATATTCTTAATTGTTAGAAGAGATAAGACCAAAAGAATTGGCCTAGAAATTGATTCAAAATAGTAAGCAACCTGTCCATGAGGATCCTTGAGATTAGAGGCCTTAGCCCCGGAAAAAAGGCTGTGCACGATAACTTCTCCTTTACGGCTAACAGAAGCAACATGCTCGTCTTTACAGTTGCACATTACACAGGTTATGGTATCCGTATGCCCTTTCAACCATTTGATACAACGTTTGCTCTGCAAATCCCATACTCTTACAACTTGACCAGTTCCACCAGAGCATAGATATCGAGACCCTTTGTTGCAAAAGTTGATACTTGATATCGACTGCACAAACTTAAAGTTCAGGTCTGATAGCATATCCATAGTTATCCACGATATGCAATCTACATCCTCATTAAATTAATGTTGAAATAATTGCTAGTTTCAAGCTCAAGCTTACACAACTTGACAATACAATCCACAACAACATCATATCATAGTTCTTCACAATCAATTATTCAAAGCAAATATGCTTAACACAAGTTTAGCCAAATAGCTATACTATTTTCATAATATTTTTGTAAGTTCCAACAATAAGATATGGGCACTTCTTTTTAATGTTCTAGGAGTCACTTAGGACACATTATTTATATAAAGACACTATAAAAATGAATGGACAACTCATCACTAGACAACCTTTTAATTATAACTCTTGATGCTTGATATTTCTTTATGGCCACCTTCCATGTAGGTATTCTCTGTTATGCTCCTACGGATTACTACGGACTCATCATCCTTCCCCCTTCAAGAACCAACTTGCCCTCAAGTTGGAGCTACAAAAATCAATTCTTAATATTATCAACAATCTCCTACATAACATCTTCTACGTTTAAATATTTCTACTTGTTCAAAACTTATGCTTGAGGCTTGCCCAATACCAAACATGCAACTAACTCTTTCTCAGGCTAAATTACCGAATGTCAACCACGTCATAGGGACATATTCCACTTTATCTCCTATACGTCGTTGTAACAACGAAACATGGAATATCGGGTGTACGCGACTCATTTAAGATAGATCCAAGTCATATGCAACCGACACAATCCGTCTTAACACCTCGAATGACACGTAGAATTTACTCGCCGCGTCAAAAAATTGTCCGTTGTCGATGATGGCGACGCTCGAGATAGACCCAAACTTCGACAACAAACTCTTCTACTCTCATGTCCTTATTAACCTCGATGATGAATTGTTTCTTTGTTGATGCTCCAAGTCATTGTCATTGATTTCCATATAATTCCACCCATGAGTGCATTCAAAGGGATAGTAGGTTCCCCATCCTTACCTCTTCATCTCGTTTTCCCACCCATAGGTAGATGCACGTGAGGATGACTTAATCAGTTTTGAAGTAGACTATTGCCTGTAAATCGAAAAAAACATTTATATATTTCACAAATTTCTTTGCACATACTATATATTTTTGTTGCATTATATATCTAGCCTGAATCATACTCTTTGATTCTATCTTCAATGAGGAAAGCTTGTGCAAGTTTGCATGTGTGACCTCATGTAGTCCATGTAGTCATGTGAAAGGTTCATCACAATTGAAGCACATGTTTTTCTGTCGTTTGGTTGCATCTCTGTCCACGTCAATTTCTTTGCTAGGTCGAATTTGCAACAGTTGAGGGTTGGGTTGTTGATCCCATCGTAGCTGCTGGTATCGAATTTACTATCCTCTCCTGAGTCTTGGCCGACATATGTCATGTGCGTCAAGTCTTAGCTTTCTCGTTGCATGCTTTGCTAATTCGATAGCTTGTTCTAACGTTTGGGGCAGAAAGAACCGCACTTCTTTAGCAAGGTCTTCCTTGGCTTATATCATAAAGGCCCCTTGTAGAGCCTTATCTATACAATGTGGTACACAATTGACCAATCCCTTAAATTCGATGAGATAAGAACGAAAACTAACAGTTCGTTTGAGCTTGAGCCTAAAAAAAGGCGTCATTAGACTCCTCAAGTTTCGTTGTACTGAATCTTTGTAGCACGCCTATTTATATGTGTATTTACTACTCCCTCCGTCTGACTCAAGATGTCCATCTTTCCTTTTTAATTTGTCCACTCAAATGTCCACCTTCTCTTTTTAATTTAGATGTCCACTTTCCATATTTGGAAACAAATCTCTCTCTCCTCTCTCATTGTTAAAATATTTAATCGCCTTTTTTCATTCTACTTTATCATACTCAACTACTACACCTAAAATCTCGTGCCATTTAAATATGTGGACATCTTGAATGAGATGAAGGTGGTACTTCTCATTCGTTTTCTTCCTCATATTCTTCATGTGAAGGTTCAAATGAGTTCCGATTGTTTTCTATCGTTTCTCTCTTCCTCTCCCCCTTTGGTGTTTTCAAAATTGGCCGCATCGCTTCCATTACCTCAAACAATGTTTGAACAATCTCCGGTAGTTCAATCAAGGATGATTCAGTGATTCAAATATAGCCTACGTTGCGACATAATTGATACGTGATACAAATATTTGCCCAAGTTAACGAGGCTAATACCAATTGTTGAAAGCAAAAGAGTTGGGCGTGATCAATTGAAATATTCAAGACAAATTTTGCGAAATAACTATACTCTTTTCACATATTTTCCGGTCAGTCCTAACAATAAGAGATGGACACTCCTTAAATTGTTCCAACAGTCACTTAGATACATAGATAAGAACATGTATCTTGATATATTGAAATGAAAGGACACTCTTTTGACATAAAGAGACTATTAAAATGAATGGGCACATCCTTCAGTTATGACTATTGATGCATGATATTCCTATGCATGGAAACCTTCCATGTAAGTCTAAATACTCATTATCTTTATGCATGTTTCACCTTCCCTCCCCTAAGGCAGAAACTTTTGAGAATTGATTCAAACATCATAGATTGATAATTCTTGTTATATAAAACTCAAATCATCCAAAAATTAACCAAACTCCATCGTATAAAGAAGCTAAATCCATGTACCATTTCAATGAGTTCTATGATTAAGCAATCAATCACCATGTATATAATAATTTAATTGTAAATGCATGTTGAATTGACGAATAAAAGAAAGAAAAAAAAAAGTAGGAACCTCAACAATTCCTCCACCATCATTTATGGAAGGGACGACCCACAATCTAGTCCCATTCCTCCTCCAAAATGATACTTTACCATCATCCCCTGCACTCGCCAATACCATATCTACCAAAAAAACCAGAAATTAATATATTATATCCAAAAGTGATGAAATGGGGTTAGGGTTAGGGTTAGTAGTAACTGACTGTTGTGGTTCCAGTTGAGAGAATTGACTGTGGAGCCAGGAGATGGAGAATAGGTGAGTGCGCACTCATTCTCAGAAATATCCAACACTTTCACGGTGTCTCCACAGCTCGCTGCCACCACCTTCGCCGAATTCATATTTTGATGTCAACGATCACCAGTTCCACATCTTATGATCCATGCATTGCGTACCTCTTTTTTTTTTTATATCAAATATATTCCATCAAATTCAATGCATGCATGCACATTTTTCTCAAAACATATAATTATACTCCTAGTGTTTTTTTCTCTAAATCCGTACATGTTTTTCTTTTTTATAACATGGGAGGTAGGGAATAAACGATGGGCCGAATTATCGCCACTTTTTTCAATTCGCAATTCTTAAACTACAAGAATTTATAAAAATTTAATTGGTTGAATGAATAATTCTCACGACCAACATAATGTCTAGATATAGAGAAGACAATATGCAGACAAAAGACAAACCATTTGTTTTAAGTTATAGAATACATATTTAATGAACTTTCAACCATATATTTTTATTATTAAAACTAATTTGTCACATGAAGTAAATAAGCTCTACGGTAGGCACCAATATTCCTCTTCTGACACACACAAGGTTGCTTTATACCATCCCACAGTGGAATTAAGTATTAGCTTCAACTTCAAAAGGACTTGTATTAACAAATAAATTGTACTCTCTCCGTCCCTCGTCCCATTGTAATTGGGTCGTATTCTTTATTGAGTCACGTTCTGTAGCTTAGTCATTTTTGTTTTGGCAAAAAAACCTATTTCTTTTCTCTTATTTACTATCTCTTTCCGCCTCTACAACATTGTGGGCTAAGGAAGTAGTAGTAATTAACAAGACCCTGTAAAACTTTGTCAAACAAGAAAATGATGTAAATAGATTGAGATGATCTGAAATGGAATGCAGTGCACATAACTTGGAACAGAGGGAGTATAACTTATAATGGCTGCAAATCTCAATCACTTATTTGATGATATCAAGACTATATGGCAGCATCTTGTCTATACACACACAGATCACAAAATCTCAACCACAAACAAATTCTCAAATGATGTAGAATTGTTGCTTAAGGGCATTCCAACATCCAATTTCCCCATTCACAAACTCCAAACAAAGAAAAGAAGCATCTAACATTAATCCAATTTATCAACAAACAATACAGGAATATGACTAGTTCACATAATCATCCCTACCATTAAACTAGTAAAACACAGTTCAATCCATGTACGCGTACAGTTAAAATCTAGACAAATAAGGTTTCCAAGTAAATCGGCCGGCCCCTTATGATTTGCTAACACTGAGTTCCGCAATCTTTATCTACAGCTGATCCACCCCTGAAGCTGCGCTAGTAAATACAGCCTTACTAGAGTTTGAGAGAGAAAAATGAAAAAGCTCCCTCTTGATGGGGGAGATATAGGCAGGCGCAGCTGTGACTTCTCACTTCTACAAATCCAAGACTAATACCTGCAGCAATTAAGACATGAAATGCAGCACATAGTTAGTAGATAGTAGTATTACGAATCGATCATTTTAAAATTTTCAAGCCAGACTCTAATTATGTCAAGAAATTTCTTGAAAACAGACTTCAACTAAAACTCTACAACCTTGAAGGTGCATTCTCTTTTGTTGAACATTGACCATGAGAAAATGAGGAATACAAAAAAGGGAGAATTTTATCACATTTGTTTGGTCTCCACCTTTGTTAATACCATGTTCTCTAGGATAGAAAAGAAAAGTTATTCCTATATCAGATACTAGTATATCACACTCACTAGAGTGAAATGGGAAAATGCTATCACATCAATATCCCAAGATAATATTGTCGTGAACTGAAGTAAAAAGGTGGGCAAAGGGCTGCCCGGAAAACTTTTTCATCCTGTCCGATGAAAATTATCCTTCTTATAGAACATGTAATTAAAAAACGATAAAGTAGATATCTTCCACCATTTTCTATCAAAGAGTATGCACCCTAAGATATTGAGATGATAAATAGGGTGAGCCAGTCAACATAGTACATACATATTAATTCATCGAAAAGACATCTCCTAGCATTTAGTTTTTGACTCTGAAGGAATGCAAGGAGAGACATTGAAAACATAGTTGCCTCTGCACTTCTAATAATGTCAAATAAGATATGGTTGGCATAATGCCATAACCTAAACAATGAAACCAAAACTACAAACAAGTCCACAGTAATGATCCACCTTAGTAATGTCAGACAACTTTTATGTGTTTTAGGAAGAAGAAATTGATAAATAAACGTATTGAAGAATTTGATGTACTATTTTGAGAAATGCACTCCCTCCATCCCACAAAATAGTGGGCACTTTGTCATTTTGGAGTGTCCCCTTGACTTTATACTTTTGGACATAATTCCTTTACATTTGGCCACATTACACTTATTTGCAAAAAAACAAATACGGGCCACCATTATCTACATTTAGTAACATAACAAACTTCCCACTCCCACTCTCAATACATACAACCTAAATTTTACTAGAACTTGTGCCACATTTGGGTGTGTAAAGTAGATGTGTTTGATCCTGATATGGGAGAACAAGCAAAGGAAATTGTTTTTGTTTTGTAGCCAGGCAAACCACATCATCTTAGGACAAGAATGGAATATAAGAAGACAAGAGCTAGCCGATTCCTTTCGTAAAACTACCATTTACTCCCTCCGTCTCACAAAAGATGTCATACTTGTAGGACGGCACGGGATTTTAGGAGATTTTGTTTTGTTTTAAGTGGAGAGAGATTATATACTCCCTCCGTCCCAAGGTAGTTGGGGGATTTCTTTTGGGCACGAGATTTAAGAAATTGATTTGTTACTAGTTAAAGTGGAGAGAGTAAAGTAAGAGAGGAAATAAAGCTTTAACCAAAAAAGGAAATGACTCAACTACCTTGGGACGGAGGGAGTAATATTTATATTAATGTGATAGAGAATTTTTGAAAAATGGAATGTAACATCTTTTATAGGACAAACTAAAAAGGAAAGTGAGACATCTTTTATGGGACGGAGGGAGTATATTTTTAATTCTACCTTTTTTTTACTTATTTACAACAAAATCTATACCCTTTGTCTTTAGTGAACATACTCTTATGCGATAGATACTATATAACGAAGGGATCCAATAGATCCCAACCCTTAGGTATAATATAGTACTTAATCTAGGCAACTTATAGTGTTTATTTGGACATTTCAGATTGAAGCTGATGCGAATCCAACCAACCCGCATCATGTGGCAAACCCAATGAAGGACCTACACCGACCGAGGACTAGGTCCATGGCCCGACGGATGCAAGACTAGTTAAGCACACTTATATGGAGTCTAGCCATAGAGGAGGACTTTCAAGCAACGGACTAGCGAAAGTGAAGGCCGTGTTTGAAGTCAAGTTGGAGCCGAGCGGATTGTGGGAGCAGAGTCGTACATTTCCAGCGAGTCGCCGACTTCGCACTCTTTGCGAACTCAGTGACTCGCAGTCGTACATTTCCAGCGAGTCGCCGACTTCGCACTCTTGGCGAACTCAGTGACTCGCAGTCGTAAAATTCAGAAAACCAGCGAGTCGCCGAGTTCGTATACATCGCGAACCCAGCGACTCGCCAACTCTGTTCGGGGAATCCATGTGCAATCCCGGCGACTCGCCGATTTTGGGCGACCCGCCGGATTCATTCCATAACAAGCCCAACGACTCGCCAGTTTTGCACGACTTTTCGGATTTTCAGCTTGCTTTTGAACTCTTTCCCAACCAAGTAGAAATACTAATCTAGGGTTTCTTCTTGGGCAGCTTTGAATATTTTGTAAATGTTCAAAAGTCTCAACATTGAGCATCCTTCATCTTTGAAGATTTATCAAAATCCTGTGTGGTTGCACATTCAATCCCTGCCGGACTAAGATTAAATGTCAAAATCACTTGTGGTTGCGCATTCAATCTCTGTCGGACTAAGATTAAATGTTTAAGGTATGCTTTGCTAGTTCTTGTTTTGCTAGTTTAGTGGAGCCATCAGGTTTTGGTTTGGTTTGGTGAAAGTACCCTTTGGGCCGTCTTCATCTTATTGGAGAAGGTTCTAGGTCCCAATCAGTAACTCATAACACCTTCATCCTCTTTTCCTTGTCATCATTTTTATTGATTCATTTCTTGGTTGGTTATTATTGGATTTATTGGAATATTTGCAAGAACAAGTCTTGGGCGTGTTTATGTTTCTTAAATCTACAAGATTCATATTAGAAGCGTAGTGGATCCACATTTTTTGAAGAAAATATATTCAGAGCTATAACTATATAAAAAAAATGCATACCTTCCAGAAGTGTAGTTTATCGTGTGGTAAAAAAATTGCATGAGTTATTTTACCCTATCATTATATTTGCAAATGCATATATCTATGTTAGTTTACGCAGTCCTAATTAATTGTATGCAGTTTTTTGTTTTAATGTATGCTGGTCTCTCATTTTGACGTATATCTCTTTTTCCCTTATCCAATATGCAACAAACCCTTCTCAATTCTGCCAATGCCAAATCAACCGCCAGAGACCACCACAACCTCTACCATCAGCCCCTCTTTTCAACTCCTAATTTTTGAGGAAATTGCCTCAACACCTACTTCAGATATTTTCACTTTCACCAACAAGAAACAAATGCGGTTTGCATTATAGAAAAGTAATTTACATAGTGCATATTTGTGTTCACTACTGTGCATGTTTGTATTTAATCGTGCATATTTTGTCTTTAACATTAAGCGTTAATGATATGCTTATAAACCTGTGACTGTTAATAATCTGTTAAAATCTTAAAGAGAAGCAAAGTCTCAACCATTGGATGGTACTAAGTACTACTTAAGGCTTTGATACTATGTGATCCCTATAAATATAGAGAATGTGTGCACTTTGAGTGTCGAGCAGCTATGACTGGCTAGAGCCTAGAATAGCAACTTATACTAACTCATGGATCATAAGAGCATGATAAACTTAACACAACACAATGTTATTAAAAGTGTATGGCAGTAGACCACAAACCACCACAAGGTTTGGAAGTTGTAGGTACGGCAGTCGATAAAAAAATAAATAAAATTTTTATGAGAAATGACCACCATGGTAACACGGGCATGGCGGCCGTCACGCTGGCAAAGAACACTGGCACGCCATGCCGTGGCGGTGGCATTTAGCAAAAAATCCCCCATGCCATGGCCGCTTTTTAATAACACTTGGCAAAACAGCTAAACAAGAACGCAACTTGTGTTATGACCTCTTTTCATACTCCATAATCATTCCAGCATGTTCGCTTTGCTCTTTACCAACTACTCCCTCCGTCCCGGAGTATTAGACTCACTTCTTTTGGGCACATGATTTAAGGAATTGATATTTAAATAGTAAAAGTGGAGAGAGTAAAGTATGAGAGAGGAAAAAAGTAGGGGAGAGAAGAGAGAAAAAAGTATGTGGAGAATAAAATAAGATAGATGCTTTTTGCTAAAAAAGGAAATGAGTCTAATATGTTGGGACATCCCAAAAGGGAAAGTTGGTCTAATACCTTGGGACGGAGGGAGTACCTTTTTGTATTACACTATTAACCACAATACCACATATTAAAATACAACATAATCTATGGAGCGTTTACTTTACATGAGTGTTTTCTAGATATATCATTGATTATCATCATTACTAGAATTTCATCAATCCCACCATTTCAGTGAAATATGAATCAAGATATCTTGTTATATTGGGAGGGTAGTTCACCACAAAGTAGTTGAAAGTAAAGAAATGAAAGGATAAAATGTAATGCCTTATTTGAATAAAAAGTCTAACTAAGCATGCGCATAGCAGAACTTTGATTACCTTATATTTAATTATTAGGAACGACTTCGTTCCTCTAGGCTTTTGTTTATTTTGCTTTCTACGTGGTTTCTTTATATCTAGTACTCCCTCTGTCCCATTCAAGATGTCCACATTTCCTTTTTAGTTTGTCCCACTCAAGATGTCTCCTTTCTATATTTGAAAATGAATCCCTCTCTCCCCATTAAAATATTCAACTGCTCCCTCCGTCAAGGAAGATGACCCCTTCCTTGGGCGGCACGAGAATTTATGCAACTTTGTTTTGTGTGTGAAGTGGGGAGAGTAAAGTAAGAGAGAGGGAATAAAGTAGAGAGAAAGGTGTTTCCATTTTTAGTAATGGGACATCTTGGTTGGGACAAACCAAAAAAGAAAATTGGTCATCTTTAATGGGACGGAGGGAGTACCTTTTTTCTCTCTCCTTATTCCACCTAACAACTCCTTCTAAATCCCGCGCCACTCAAGAATGTGGTCATCTTCAGTGGGTCGGAGGGAGTATCAAATAGATTTAAGGACCTCCAATCTAGTAGTGTTCAAGTAGTCCCAATTTAAAAAATGAAAGACAAGCAATATTTTGAGCTGACCTTGAAAAGTAGGATGCAGTGAACCATCACATTTTAGTAGACATCATGAACTTGTTTTTCCTCTCGGCTGGCTTCAGAATTTGAAAAGAGCACATTAAGTTTTCATCAACGCTCATCATTGCACCAGCATTATCAAATTCACCGCAGTAGTTTGGTGCTGAGAAAACTGTTACAAGTTGCCTATCTGCAAAAAACTCGTAACCGTCCTACACAACCTGGAAAAAGATAGAGGTTAGGCAAACAGTCTTATGCCAAGAACAGAGAAAAGATTGATTTACCTGATGAGCACGGCAGACGAGGTCCAAATCATGTTTTTCCAGGAACTCTGAGACTTTATCAGGGCCATATGTAAATGAGACTCCCCTATCATTCATTCCCCATCCTTTAACGTCTTTACCAGGGTCTGACCATAACAAATCGCAAAGCAAACCAGTGTCAGGTATAGCAGTCGGACGGGGCAAACTCCTAATCTGATCCAGGTTACTCAGTTCTGGAGAAAGGCCCCCGTGCATGCATAGTATCTTGTCATCGACTAGTGCAGCAACAGGAAGCCAATTAAAGCAATCGGTAAAGGCTTTCCACAATTTAACATTGAATCGGCGCTTGCATTCATCATAAAATCCATATATCCTATTTATAGAAGCGCATTCATGGTTTCCTCTAAGAAGGAAAAAATTCTCGGGGTACTTGATTTTGTATGCAAGAAATAAGCATATAGTCTCTAAACTCTGCTTCCCACGATCTACATAGTCACCCAAAAATAGGTAATTGGATTTCGGCGGGAAACCCCCATACTCAAAAAGCCTTAAAAGATCACTATACTGCCCATGAATGTCACCTGAAATAAGAAGGAAATTACTATTAGTTAGTTAAACAAAATTCATCACACGGAACCGCTTGGTTGTTCACACTTACTAAATAAAATTTTGTCCATTATCATGCCTAGCAAGTTAACATAATTGAAATTAATTAACCAATCACTTACAATTAAGTAAATCTTTAATCAGCAAAAAAAATTGAAAATGTATTAAATTTATGAACAGAACTTTATCAGTACGAAGTTGACAAAGTAAGCTAACGACCAAGACATAAACTTCCCATACAAACATACCATCTGGCCCTCTTACTTCAATCCAATTGAGATATTGTTTTGGGTCATCATGCCCTTCTCTTTCCCTCATCAATACAACAAACAGATTGGACCAGGGTGATAAGTCATATGTTCAACGTGGGATCCCAAAAGCTGCACCTGTTCTATTTACAGCATCAACATATGGCCTCAGTATCTCAGATTTTCTTTCTTATATTAAGATTCTGTAACATATGAGAAGTCAAATTGCAACACTCATTCACCCTTCAACTCTGTTACTAATGATAAAAAAATCATCCTCGTGATAAAATTTATCAGCTGCTGGGTCATTGTGTGAAGCACAGAAGATTCCTACTATGGTCTAGGGGCAATATGTCTTCCAACAAGATCCCCGATAAAATTTAGTGTCTGGCATGACACTCTAAAGCAGCTCATTCGAGACTACAAACCTAATGATGTTAAAAGCCATTTCCTATGACAGCTGACGATGCCAATCGTCTTACCATTAAATAATTTCACAATGTTTGTGTCACTTTTCTAGAGCTTTGGGCCTTGGAGTTGCATCATAAAGTAATCAAGGAAAGTATGAAACCTCAAAACCTTAGGTCTAGCAATATAGAAAACATCATCGAGGAGTACATGCATGTTACGATGAGTACAGTATTAACAGAAAGGAAACTGTTAAAACTCTTAAATCTTGTCCCACATTGACTCGGTGATGTTCCTAGCTCATTTATAGGTATGGATAAGGGGTGAGTGGCCCATTTTAAACTATCTTTGTTACTAGGCACATAATGCTGCAGTTAGACTAGATTGAAGTTAAATATCCAAGAGTGCCAACGGTTAGCCTTTCATTCAACGCCAACCAATCCAGCTACACTAATACAATGAACTTCAAGTACATATAGCTAAAATTCTTGAAGCACTACAAGCTTCGCTTAGAATTTCCAGTCTGGTCAGCAGAATTATGCGAATAATAGAGAAAATCTTAAAGATATTATGCTAAACTAAGTGTTGACATAAAATTAAAAGCACTATTCCAATTAATTAGGCAGCCAGACAGAAAACCCTCACAAAAGAGAAAAACTTAACAAAAAAAAAAAAAGGTTTGTACTTGTAGAGTAAAAAAAAGCGAAGAGAATACCGCAAATTTTGATGGGGGCTTCAAGTTTGAGAAGATTGGGCTGATTAATGAAAATTTGACGTGAGGCAACGGATAGCTGCTTAATCTCAGACTCATTGAGCTGCACTAATTTGCCAGGCTTGGAGGATCGGACTTCAATTAGTTTGTCAATTATCCTGTCCAAAACTGCAGGCTCCATTAGCCCTTCTTTTCCTACCTCTCTTCACACACACACGCAAGCATGAGTGTGTGCCGCTTTCCGGGATTTTGAGGCGTTTCCGATATGCTGTCGAGAGCACATTTTAAATTGATTTGAATTGATTAGCGTTTATTTGTATAGATGCACACGTCAGTTGATATATTGGGTTTGACAATTTAAGTCCGAAGCTCATCATTTTTTATTGTTTTATACTCTCCCTCTAGTTTTACTATACATTTTTTTTATTATTCACATATTGTAATTCACAATTAATAAAGTAATTGGAAGGTAGAATAAAAATAATAATTAAAATATGGCTAGTAAAGCATGGATCCCTCATTAAAACAAAAAAAATCTAAAATTAGAAAGTCCGCATTCTATGTGACCGACTAAAAAAAAGTGCATACTCTTATGTAACGGAGGGAATAAAAGAAAAAAAAAGTCATATTTTCTCTTAGAAATATCAATAACTTGACAATACCTTCTCTTTATTATTATTCTAATTCTAATTACTTTTTTCATCTTTGTATACTCTCATCATTCATGCACTTTTGATGGGGCACGAGTTTCAATGCACAATTAGTGAAATATGACAGCGATAAAAAAAATGATTGAAATATTGTTAATAAGAATGAATCTCGCCGGAGAAAAGACTTTTCAAAATTAGAACTTTTCAAAATTAGAAACATACTCTTGTGGTACGAACTAAATAGAAAAAGAGTACATTGTGGTACGAACTAAATAGAAAAGAGTGCATACTCTTTTAGGACGAAGGAGTAACATTTTTAAACATATTTGTTCTTTCAACTTAGCCATCCATAATCATAATCTCTAAATTATTTCTTATCTATTAACATATTATAAATTAAAATTAAAAAATAAAAAATTGCATAATTAAAATTTTAAAAAATTAAAAATTATATAATTAAAATGCTAAAAATCATAAAAAGATTACTGCAACGGCGCTGGCGGAAAGTCCATAGGGGAGCCCCATTTGAGCCCTGAGAAGCTGAATTGCTTCGTCATGCATGTGTTGCCAATTGGAACGATGTCTTTGCTAGGTTTGGTATACTGAAAAACATTATTTGAGCTATTTCGAGCGAATAGAATCTTGCTTGTATACGTAAAACTGTACAATCCACTTTTAACCCGATTCAGTATTATTCGAGCAGTTTCGCATTAATAGAATCAATATATTATTACATTGTATTTGCTTGTGCATTTATAAGGTTTTATAAACATTTAAATGTATAAGAAGCAAAAAAAGTCTAAGTCTTTTGCTTAGTAGACCGGTTGTGGACGACTTCCACTTTAAGGTAACATGGCCAATCTATGCAATGCTTTGCAAAAGAGAAAGAAGAATTTCACAACCTAAATAGGCTTTGGATACCTATCGTGAAAGGTTGCAATGTCAGTCCGCATATTTCTAAGCCTTACTGAAATAAGATGACATTGGAGTGGTATAGCACTGAACGGATCTAACAAGCAAGACGTGTCTTTATGCTATCTACTGAAAGACTAGGTCTTGATAAAATACTAGTATTTCTTAATCTGCATATGTTAGCATTGAGCATACGGTATTTATTATGCACTACTTTGACTTATCAAATGGTGCGGGTTTTTCGCAAATAATCCTGATATATTAATTGGGTAGTGGTGATTAATATCTAGCGGTGCTAGGATTGCTATTATTTTGAATCGTGCGCGAGGTGAGTCTCGTTTGATAATGTCCTCAAAAGGAGCTCAAACAAGATTTTATTATTTAGAAAACTGGCCAGTTGGAGTTTTATTACTCTATGAATAATGAATAAGTGTTTTGTAGCAGCCCGCCTCCCTATGGTACAATAAATACGGCGACTGCTACCAAAACGGATTTAAAAGAAGTAAACATAGGCTAGGGTTTCATTTAAAGAGTTTGACCAAAGTATTTAAAGAAACTATCAGAGGAATAAGTCAATGGTTTAACCTAGAAGCTTTAATAAGTAAAAGAAAGGTACCATAAATTACGACCAAATATCTCAAGAGTTTGACATAATTTCCAAGAAAACCACAAGAAGTCTAAAGCTTCTAAGCCGAAAGGAACAAGTGCAAAAAAATCCAGATAATACTAAAGTGTATCAAAAATTCAGCGGAAACGACCAAGAGAAAGTGCAGCTATGTACGAAGACACAACTACGCTTGAAGTTCAAAACACCCATCTTAATTAATTAATATGCTCAACACCCGCCACCGCTCGTCGTCGTTCAACCTGCACATAAGGAAAACACATGCAGGGCTGAGTATTTTGAAATACTCAGTGAGCTCGTTGCCAAAACATTTTATAAGTTATGCCACCCTTACCATAGTGAACTCGAGGTTTTACAATTATCAAAATAAATATTCAACGAGTAGCACAAAAATATTTCCATAGACTGGCCAGTCAAACAACTCCCCACTTTTCTCATCAATTTCCACAATCACAACATTTATATGGTGCGACGAAAGTGTGGCCACACTTTTCGCCCACGAGACCGGCCGACTAGCAAGGACGGCTCCCGATCCCACCGTGTACACATCCTGGTAGGGTTTGCGGCCCTACTCAGACCCGAATTCGTTTAAACATATCCATAGCCCTATAGCCCAATGGAGCGAACTCTCAAACTGGGCATCAGACGCACAATATCACAACAAAACAGACATAGGCATGGCATAACAGTTAAACCGCCCTTATCTCTCCACATTCATAGATTTGCAACATAAAAGATTTTAAGAATAAAGCCCACCTCGACTGCTTAGATTTCAAGTATGTTCTTTCCCTTTGTTATCCTGCTTCGCAACCGAGGTTTCACCTTTTTTTTCCACACATGTACATACCAAGTATTAGTCTCAACATAAGTTCCTAAATCATGCATGTCTCACGTATCCCTCTTCCCATTGATTCACCTTACTATCACCAATCAAAATCAAGTCATGGTCATCATATAAATTTCATTCGCATCTTAACTCTAGATCTATCACCAACATATGTCACATAAGAGTATTTTGTCAACATACACACACCACACAACACGCACACGCGACGCACACACACACGCGACGCACACATATATTCCATATTCCCTTTATCCCACTTTCTCTCAAGCAAGACGCATGAGGGTTCAAGAATACCGATTTATCGGTTAGATGAAGAAGAATTAATATAAAAATACCTTTTTGAGAAAAACGAACGGTAGAAACAAAGTAGAGACTTGGTTCTTCAAAAATCTTGAGGCTCAAACTCTAATTCTTCTCAAAGGATGAAGGATTATTGGAGAAAGGTAGAAGAAAATTGATAGAGTGAGAAGAGAGGGAGGGGACGAAAATAATGGGTGGGGGCAAAAATTTTGAGGGTTAGGGTTAGGTTTTGCTCTTATTTATAGGGTTCAATAAGATCTTTAGGTAATTAAATAGAATATTTGGAAAGATTTTTATTCTCCACAATTAAATAAAACAATATTGTGGAGTAGAGAAGAAGAAAAAGATCTAGGGCTCAAACATGGAGATTTTCGAAATATATGGCTTTTAATTAGCCAAGATTTTATTTTGTATATTTTACGGAGTAGAATAAAATATCACAGAGCAAAATAAAAATAAAAATCCTCCCCATTGGTATAAGGAATAGGCGTGCGTTTGGCATTTTAAATAAGGAATGAATTTTTAATATTAACTAAAATAAGATATGTCAAGATCTCCTTGAGGTATGGTAAGATTTGCTAGAATATTTAATTTTAGGTATGGAAGGAAATCAATAAGGGATCAATTAAAAATAAAATAATTATTCCTTCCCAAATATAGGTGATTTTCGAAAATCACCTTAAAACAATTATGGGAGCCAATTTTTCTCATTAAAAAATAGAGAATAATTGGGTTTTGGATTTAATTTGGATAAATATCCCAAGAATTAAATTAAATCCGGAAAAATAGGATTTTCTCCAATAAGGCTAGGGGTTTTCGAAAATTCAAGAAAATAAGGTTATGGAAAAATATCCTAATAATCTCACTCACCCATAAACACATAATTCATCACATAATTTCTTAAAATTCAAATATTCGCATGCCACGTCATATAATCAACAAGTTTGACTTTTCAAACTTCCAACGCAACCCTAAACTCGACTCGGTCATAACTTCGTTCCTCAATTAATTCACGTCTCCTAAGTCATAAATTAGGGAATTAAATTCTTGGCTCTAAATTTAGGGTTCGAAAATGTAACATCCCGCTATTTCGAACCCTAATTTTTGTGACATGGAAATTTTTGCATTAAATGCTTTTAATGCTATGATATATGTGGATTAAGTGATGAGTAATTAATTGCGATATGGAGTTGAGTTTGAGTTGAATAGTCAAACTTGTTGAAAATATGACGTGGCCGTGGAATGGTCAAAGTCGTTGAAAAATGTGAAGTGGAGGTGAAATCCGAATATGTGAATACTTTGATGCGGGGAAAAATAATATTTTGGTGAATTATTTTCCTAAGGGATGAGTGAGAATTTAATAGGAGCATTATTTAATCATGTGGAATTTTCGACCCCCTCCTATTTATTGGAAAGAATCCTATTTTTCTTGGATTTAATTATTGTTTGGGATAATTATCCGAATTAAATCCAAAGTCCGAATATTCCTTATTTTGTTGATGAAAGTTTCGAAATCCTTGTCATATAATGGGATTTTCGAAAATCCCTTATATTATGGGAGAAGGGATTATTTTTATTTGATCCCTTGTTTATTCTCTTCCATAAATAAATTCAAATATCCCAACATATCTTGCCAAATCTAAGAAGATCTTACCATATCCTAATTTAATTAGGATTTTAATTAATTCCTTGGAGTAGGAATTTGAAAATCACGCCTACTACCATATTTTTGGGGAGATTATTATTATTTTCTTGCTCCGTGATATTTTATTCTACTCCGTAAAATATTCAAATTAAATCATAGGCTAATTAAATAGCCTAAGAAATTCGAAATCCTCCTTTCCCTCAACGGTTTTAACGCCACTTCCCCTCAAATCTCTCCAAATCTTTAATTTATTTAATTAAAGATATTATATTTTGCACTCTATAAATAAGAGTGAGAACCTAACCCTAGCACATCACAAATCACGCCCCCACTCCCAAATTTCGACTCTCTCTCTCTTTCCCACTCTCTCAAATTTTTCTTCTACTTTCTCCATTAATTCTTCATCTTTTGGAGAAGAATTGAAGCTGCAATTCAAGATTTTGTTGAAGAATCAAGATTCTACTTGTATCCTACCGATTGTTCTTGTGAAAAAGGTACTTTTATTTTGATCTTCTCTTCTTCTACCGATCAATCGGTGTTCTTGAGTCCACATGCATTTAGAACGAGTGAAGGGGAAATTAATCGGTGAATTTGGATGCATGTGTGGGTTTGTGACCGTGTGTGTGTGTGTGTGCACGCCTCGGTAGGCGTGTACGTGTGTTGTGTGTGTGTGCGTGTGCGTGTGTTGTGTGTGGGAAACACTCATGCGTGACACGATTTGATGTTAAATCTAGAGTTGTTGTGTGAATAAAAACGATATGATAATCGTACTTTGATTTTGAATGGTGATATTGAAAATAATCGATGGGAAAGGGAAACGTGAGAACATGCATGATTTTGATCCATGATTGAGACTTATTTGAAATATATGAACTAAAGGTGATAGTTCGCGTTCCCGGTGTGATAACAAGAAGAAGTGCGTTTTTGAACTCGAAGGAAATCGAGGTGGGCTTTATTCTAAACTCTCTCTTATGTTGCAAATATATGAAAGTGGAGCAATAAGGGTGGATTAAACTGTTATGCCATGCCTATAATTATTTTGGATATTGTGTGTGCCTGATGCCTAGATTGTGAGTGCGCTCCATTAGGCTAAAGGGCTATAAAAACGAATTCGGGTCTGAGTAGGGCCGCAAACCCTATCAGGCTAGTGTACACTGGAGATCGGGAGCCGTCCTTGCTAGTCGGCCGATCTCGTGGGCGAAAGTGTGGCCACACTTCGTCGCACCATATGAATTGTTGATTGATGAGAAAATGGGAGGTATTATTTGACTGGTCAGTCCATGAAATATTTTGTGATACTCGATGCTTATCTTTAAATAAATGCAAAACCTCGAGTTCACTATGGTAAGGGTGGCATAACTATAAAATGTTTTGGCATGAGTCCACTGAGTATGCTTAAAATACTCAGCCCTGCATGTGTTTTCCCTATGTGCAGGTTGAGCGATGCGATGGGCGGTCGGTGGTGTTGAGACAGTTGAATCGAACAATATGGATGGTTGGGATTTTGAGTGTAGTCGTGTCCTCATACATGGCTTCGCTTCCTCTTGGAATGCTTCCGCTGAATATTTTGAAACTTATTATCTTTGGTTGTTTGAACCTATTTCTTTGATTTGGAATATTGTGAAAGATTGCGTTTTGTTGGAGTTACAATAAACCCTTGACTTTGGAGCTTAGCCTATGTTAGCTATTAAATCTTGTTTTTCATATTTAAAGCCGTTGACTTATTGCCTAGACAGTTCATTAAACACTTGGTCAAATCTCTTTAAATGAAACCCTAGTCTACGTTCTTGTTGCCTTTAAGTTCGCTTAGTTAACAGTCGCCGCATTTATTATACCCTAGAAATGCTCTGGACCCAAGAGTCTTGTTGTAATAAAATCTGAAATTTGTGGGAAAATTATGAAATGTTGGGAGTTGAAGCGAATGGGAGTTGTTGTGATATTTTGGAAATTTGTTTTGGAGTATAAAATGATGATTATGCATGCATGCGAAATTGCAAATTGTGATTATGCAAAACAAATGATGAATGTTGTTATGCAAGTGATCATATGTTAAGACCGTTATGAGTTGAGCGATAAAACTCTATGGGAATTCTATATGATTTGTGATTGCGTGATTGTTCGATGAACAACGCTATGAGTTGAACTTGAGCATGCTATGTTGAGTTGAAAATCGTGTGGTGATTGGAAAATTTGTATGACGATATCGAACTTGGAGGAATAAAAACGCCGAATGCGAGGCGAACGACTTGCTAGAACGAAATCGCGAACTACCGAAACGCGAAAAATAAATATATATATATACAAACCATTTGTCTCGGAAATGAAATTCCGTTCATTCTTGATATGATATTATCTTCACACCTCCATCGTTCGACCCACATATATATATATATATATATATATCCATCGTTCGACCCATATATATATATATATATATATCCATCGTACTCTCAGCATCATTTGAAACCTCATACACTATTGATATTTTCTTCGATCCTTGTTCTGATGCTGAGATTTCTTTTGTAGATGCCTAATCGGTATTAAGCACCGATGCGCGACCATTACGCGAAGAACAAGGTTTTCCCTGTCGAGACCTACCAAGAGTTTGAGTGGGATGGAAAGTCCTTTCTCCTAACCTACGTCACTGAATTCTACGATCGCTGGATGGATGCATACGCGTATGGAGGAGCTACCCATCACGCGGGGATCTCGAGATTGATCCACAGCCTGCCTTCCCCATGGAGTGAATGGACTGCTCAAGCTGCGGTACCATTTACGTGGTTTAGTCCGCCCGAGTACAAGCCTCGAGGCGATATGATTGGCTTGATTGGAGTGCTACTCCCAGCCATGGCAGCTGCAAGGGACGGACCACCGCTTAGTCCCCCAGCGCACAAGTATCCGCCGAGTCAGGCCCGTCGATGGAGATATCGTCGTGATAAGGAGCCGCATGTTGATCGTGTCCCTACTAAACCAAGGCTTAGGGCTCATGCGTCTAACCCGTTGGTCATAAATGGGAACGTGGAGGACATGCGTGCGATAACCCCTCCGCCCCCGGATGTTGGTGGATCAAGCGAGGACGAGGAACCTTACGAGGAAGGACACGATTTGGACATGGGAAATGTCGATGAGGATGAGGACCCCGAGGAGGATATGAACGATATCGACTAGGAGTGATAGTCGTGGAAAACATTGTTTTGCTTCCCCCATGATTTTTGAATATTTTGCTAAACTTTTGCCGTACCTTCTTACTTATGCTCTTTTCGAAATTTTCGTTGATACTAAGACCTCATTGAGGCAACATTTTCTTTATTGATATGCTAGGGGAAGAATTTTTATTTTTCATTCCGTTCTCACTACCTTATGATGCAATGGATTGTTGGGGTTTGTATACTAAAAGATGCTTCGAGCGTACATGTCTTTGTATAGTCAGCTTGTGCATGTATATGAGAAACGCCACGTCCACTTGTTTACCTATTTATGAGAATAAATAATATAATATAATGGTTTATTATTGAAATATAATAAACAAGTCTAAGGCTTTTTACTAAGAAGGTCAAGTAGGAAAATTCGATGAATCTCCTCATGAGTTTTCCAGTAGGGGACTTGGCCAGATCTAGTAAGAAGAAAAACGTATTCACAACCTAGATAGGCTTTGGCTACCTATTGGTACGGTTGCGGTGTTTGTGATAATTCTCTCTTACCTAAGATGAGATTAGTAACACCGGTGTGGTAAAACACTGAAAGGATCTAATCCGAAATGTATTCTTTATTGCTATCTACTGAAAGAATATATTTCAGAAAGTTTTGTATTTTCTAGTCTATGATATTAATATCAATATTGTTTATTCAATCAAACGCCACTTTGACTTATCAATATGTGAGAGTTTGTACGTAACTCAAGTTCATGATATCTTGGGTGGTAGTAATTGAATAACATGAAGGTATTGGAATATTATTTCATAGAATTCGCGTGCCCAGTGTGGTATGATTAAATCCCTAAAAGGGTGATCCCCAATGAGGTGTTTGAAAGAGGAATTTATTATTCAGAAATCTGCGCAGTTGGAATTTATTCCACGAATAATAAATAAAGTTTCAAACTAGAAAAACTCTTTGGAGAATTAATTTAATTCTAGTCACATAGCAGACAAAAGAATTAAATTGATGGATCAAGATAATCTTAAACGCGGGAAATATTATAAAATAAAATGGACCCAAGTTATTTGTAATTTGGTTTTCCCTAGATCTCATATCACTTTTATTTGGTTCTTCGAGATCCGCCCACACGGATGGAGAATCAAGGACAAGGGAATAGGTTGGAAGATTCGTGGTCGATAAACCAAGGATCTCCGGGTGGTGCAGCTAGCAACGTCAATCCAATGATGGATTATGAGGTAACAATCGAATCTACATCGAATATGCATGATTATGTGTTTATTTGATGTTATATCTATAGATCTATGTTTATTGCATGAAATTGGAGTCGAATGCATAATCACCTAAATAGATCCGGTCTAGGACCTGTTTGGTTTCCGTGTCTTCCGCTGCGGTAGTCCCAACAACTGGTATCAGAGCCAATTTTTAGGCTCTGATTATGTATTTGATTAATTGAATTTTTCGAAAATTATAGTGTGGAAACTTGGGATTTTCGAAAATAATGCAATATGTGTTGGATCTATGTTTTTCTTGATTTTCTTTTCGGATCTATGATATGATGTTCTAGATCGATGAAAGAATATTATGAATCTTGAATTTTATTCAAGTTTTTCACAAAAATATTCTAGATCTATGATGAACATCATTAGATCTATATATTCTAAGTAATATGTACTAGATTATATGTTTGTTGATTACATATATGTATGTGTTTAAGTGAATATATGTTTTTGAATCAAGAAATAAAGTGGTCCATGATTGAATACTTGGATCGATGAAAGAATATTATGAATCTCGAATTTTATTTGAGTTTTTCACAAGAATATTCTAGATCTAAGCAAGTATTCATTAGATCTATAGTTTTATGTTCTTAATATGCTAGATCTATTTAAATTGCTAAATGCTTGATATTTAAATGTGCATATGTGTTGAACATAAAAGATTGTTACAAACTAAGAAACGATTAATTAAGATTTAAGATCGCGGTCAAGCGAAGCGACCGCGATAAATCAAGTTAATTAGATCGGAAAACGAAAAAGGAATACAAGGGTTAAAAACCCTAGTTGTGTTTGAAACCGGGCTGTGGATCTTGCCTTGTCGGGGATCACCGATCCAGATCCGGCTGGGCGAGGCAGCCACGGTGGCTGAGGAGTCGCCGTCTTCACCGGGCAGCAGCCGTCGTCTTCGGACAAGGGCAGCTTGCTTTCCGGGCAGCCAAGGCAGCGACGAATCGCTGGCAGCGGAGTCTCCAGCACGCAGCAGCAGCGGGGCGTCTTCTTCGGGCGACGGCGGGCAGCAGCTGCGTCGTCGACGAACAGCAACAACTCCGGTCGTGGACAGCGGCGATCAGCTCCAGATCTTGGAAGCTGCGACGTCGTCTTCGATCTGCACCACGACGGACAGCCGTCTTGTCGCCGGCTTGAGGCAGCGACAGCAGCCTCGTTGGATGGCGGTAGCCTTGACTTCGGTTGGGGCAGCAACCGCAGTGTTCCAGGCAACGGAGGGCAGCGGCTACTGCAGTGGGAGTGACAGCAGCGGCGACGCTCGTGGCAGAGGCGGCGGCGGCCAGTAGGCGGCGCTACTGCAGTGGGAGCAGCGCCGGAGGTAGCGGGAGGCGGCTGAAGTCGGGTGCGGCAGCAGCGGCTGCTGCGAGGCCCGGTGGCGGCCCAAACCCTAATTAGGGTTTTGGTCGCGTCGTCTCGTCTTCGTTTTCGTGTTTTCGTTTCTTAATGCACAAGTTATTTATAATTGTGGTTTAAAATCCTAAACCTAGAATAATTAAATATCTTGTGGTAATTAGAATGATTTTGTAATTAAGTCAAGATTCTAATTTAAAAGAGAATAATTGTCTTCTTTAAAATTGCCAATTGAATTAATTAGGTCAAATAATTGATTTAAATTGTTAATTAGTTGATTTTGATGGATTCTTTCCATCTAGATAATATCATGATAATTAACATAAGGAAATTCAATATTTGATTGATCTAATTTTTGGCTTTTCCATAATTGGATGGATTTTTAATGAATATTCTCTCTATATGCTTTCATATTTTATTTTTAAGGTTTAATTGAAATTGTCTTTATTTTAATTGGTGTGTTATGGAATTATTTCCTAGAAATATACCTAAGGAAAAGACATAAGTTTTCAATTGTTTTATAAACCTTAAAATTTCGAAAATTACATATATAATAATTGGATGGATTTTAATTGGAATCTTATTCCTAGTTTGAATTTTGTCTTTAATATGATGTAGGTGAATTTTATTTCATCTAGATAACATCGGTTTAATTAAAGAAGTGAAAAATTCATTTGGCATTAACATGCTACTTAAATCCTAAATTATTAAAGTGTTAAATGATTAATTGGATTTTAATTGGAATTCAATTCCTAGTTTAATTTGAATTTTATCTTTAATTTTGATGAAGGTGAATTTGTTTCATCTAGATAACATCAAATGTGATTTAAAGGTATGAAAATTCATAGAGCATTAATTTTGCTATTAAAATCCTTAATTATTTATTAAGTTGAATTTTGTCTTTAATTTTGATGAAGGTGAATTTTATTTCATCTAGAAAACATCATTTTGAATTAAAGATGTAATAAGATTCTTCTTGTCATGTGATTTTATTTGAAAGCTATGAGAATTTTAATTCTCGAATTTAATTGGTGTGTTTTAAATGGATTTAGTCTTAATTGGATAAATGCGGATTTATGTATCCAAGTGGGCATTTTAAATTAAGACTTAGCTAATCTTTTATGATATATACCTAGACATTAATTTTAGGATAAGGATGGATTAATTCTATCTAAGTAAATCCTAATAGTATTAAAAGGTAATTCTAATAATCAAGATACGTTATTTTAACTAATAATGTATGATTGTTTAAGATTGGACTTAATGTCTAGATAATCTTGTTTATGTGAAGATGGAATTTTAATTCTATCTATTTATTTTAGATGCTTAATTAAATGATCAAGTTTCGTCATTATGGTTATGTGAACCTTGTGTAAATGTGTTTACATGTTTTATTGATGAAAGATGGATATTTAATTTGAGTTATGATTTTATTTGTTAAAATCTAGTTTAACTCGTGCATCGCCTATGTACTTATTGCCTTGCATGCATAGCTAGTACATGTTTAATTATTCTTTGAATGTGGATATCTGCCTTATCTGCTTAAGTGATAATTAAACTATTAAAACCACCAACAAGAAAATATGAAGCGATAATTACAACACGTTTGTATATGGCCTCCATAAAATTGGTCTTAGTGCGAAGTAGTGACCGGCCTGTCTTTACGGGAGGAACATTACCAGTTCGTAAGTTTTGACTTCTCTAGATAAAGGTTATTAAAATCGTAAAATTAGTTTTTCAGTAATATCGCGACTGGTCTTTACCGGAGCAATATTGCTGCGAAATTATAAGGATTGTATTTTAATAATGCTTAGAGGGAGCTATAGGAGGAGGTGCTTGTCCGGTTCGACCTTTCTTTAGAGGAGTTCACGCACAAGTAAAGAATCCTTAGTGCTTAATTTTATGGT
This sequence comes from Salvia hispanica, assembly GCF_023119035.1. Taxonomy (NCBI): domain Eukaryota; kingdom Viridiplantae; phylum Streptophyta; class Magnoliopsida; order Lamiales; family Lamiaceae; genus Salvia; species Salvia hispanica. The sequence continues at coordinate 31,419,337 of NC_062969.1, forward strand.
TATACGCTTTAGCATTGTTAGTCAGCCATGCCATTCTTATGGTCTCTGGACTATCTGTCGACATTGTGGCCAGTAAAAATAATGAATTTCTTGCATGAATATGACACGGCTTCCTAGTAGAAGAACGTTTGTGCTTGATTTTTGTGGATGTAAAATTGATGAATTGTTTTGTGGTTATTTGCAATTCTTTGAAATTTTACATGTTTATATTATTGGTATTTGTTCTCAGCTTGAACGAAAGATGATTGACACTTGGGATATTTATTATGCCATACTTAGTTCGAGGAAGCATGACTCTGAATTGTTTAAGGAATGGAAAAGTAAACTTGATGTTGATCGTTTGATCAATGACTTGAAATTGATTCTCAGCAAGGATCGTCCGCCCACATACCATCTACAAGGAGAGGACAAGGAGTTTCGTGATCAGTGGCATACCGCGGAATGTCATCTCAAGGGCTTCGTTTTGGCCAGTGTTGGCAATGCCCTTGAGAGGTTTGACGAACCCAAAAGGCCGTTGGTCAACAAGCCCACGTGGTTTGAAGAAAAGTCCTCTAAGATAAGAGCTGGTATCGCTGTGAAGCATTTAAGGCATGATGTGTTTGAAGAGGGCCAAGACGTGGGGGTATATGCCCTAGTCATGCTTGGCTACTTCAATAAACTTCACTTGTCGGGGGGGAAAGTTGACCCAGAAACCCAACAGATAATGATCCTTGATGGGCTTCCAGATAGCTTTAATGAAGTCAGAAATGAAATTTTGTTTAGCGACAAAAGGTTTTCGTTTTTGGAGCTTTATAATAAGCTTGTGATTGCTCAAACAAAGATGAAAAGAAGGGGTGGACTTTCGAGATGACCATGTTCAAGTCAGAAGAGTTTATTTTTGCTTTTATGTTTACATTGTTGAATTTTAAGAGTTTTTGATATTGTTTGGTTTTGATATCATATGGATTATTGATATGGAATTTTGTTCCTAGTTTATCAATTGTGTTTTTGGATTATCGATGTCATTTTATAATGCTTGCATTATTAGATAAATGAAGTTTTGATTATCCAATTATTTATGACATCAAATGTAACATGGTTAATATCAAAATGTTTACTTGTGATTAAATTTGTTGATTCAATTATTATGAAGTTTTCTTCTAGAAATATTGATTATTAAGTTTCTTTAATCCTTAAGTCTTTTGAACCATTATTTTGTTGATGAGTCAATAGAACATTAATGTTCGACATGGATTCAATACAAAATAAAATGATCTTATGATCGCGTTTGTTCAAATAAAGGTGTAAGAAAAATAATCACAATAATTGATTACAAGACAAGTAAATTAAATTCAACTAGAAACAAGATAAGTATTTATTATAAATACTAGAAATTCTTGTATAGTAAATATAGTGTGCACATTAAATTTGTTTTAATGTTCCAAGCCTAGAGTTGACTATTTGATTAGTTATTGTTTTATTTATTTTGTTGTGAAAGTGATAATTAAAATAGTGGGAGCTTTTCTTAAATGAATGATTAAATTCTAAGTGTTTAATAAGAGCTTCATAGCTCATTTTATTAAACTAGGATGAATTTAACTCCAAGCACTATTTAAATTGTTTTAATAGCCTTAAAGAATATTGAGACTAGTATTTTTCTACTTTTAAAAGTGGGAGCTAAATTTGTCTCATAGAATATTCATAAATGGAATTAAGGTAATGTTTGATAGAGTTAAAAGGGTTCACACCCTAGAATGAAAGAAGTGATGAATTGCACACTTTCTAAGACTCTAATAACATTAAAAGACATTTCCAAGTTAGCTATTAAAATTAGAATTGCTTTTGGATTTCCAAAGAAAGTATTTCTAAAGATCACAACAAATGGTTAAATAAATGAACTCTTGGAATTTATGACTATAAAACAAAGAATGCAATCATTCGGTTTTATTTTGTCATAAGGACTAATTTCCAATTAGTCATTGTGATGAGGTAATTATGTTCATACATAAATTTACATCACAAATTATATAGCAAGGTTAATACCAAGTTAAGTTGGTATTATATAATTAAAGTTTTGGGAATCATATTCGACATGATTAAAAACTTTATATTTGCTATAAGTATTCTACTTTAATTAGTAGAAATTCAGAAGGATCAAAATAATGGATTTTGATAGAGGAATATGTATAAGTGCACTTGAGAAAGGCACATAAAATTATTCCACTGGATCAAAGGGCCTAGAAATATTTTGATCAAATAATCTAGCAAGAATCAAGGTTATAAATTACAAGTATATTTTCGTTTTATGTACTCTAGAAAACTATGTTGGTAGATTCTTTTTAAAGAATTATAGTTTTGAGTACATAGTGGCCAAAACCTGCTTTGAGTAT
>NC_062969.1:31421805-31471805 GCF_023119035.1 Salvia hispanica
GGGGGGAGCAAATGGCCAGTACGACATGTATGTATGTGTTATTTGAGTCAGTGCATGTTAGTTTTTTTTAGGGTTTGTTTAGGTCTAGAAATTATGTGTTATGTTTTATGAATGGGCTTAAAACTCAACTGCCTCGAACTGACGGTGAGGGGAATTGAGGGAGATAAGGCATGCCGGAAAACAGAAACCACCCCCTCCAGTAACCCCTAGTCAGTATAGATGATGCAAGTATGAAGGAAAAACCCATCCCTTAGGTCAGACACGAAAGCCCTCTCAAAAGGTGAGTTAGAAGCCCCAAAGTGGAACCGCTTTCCACTAAACACTGAAAAAAAAGAAGAGTGGCTACCACATGATGTCTAGGGCAAAGGTGACCGCGTGTAGCAAACCCTGAAAAATGAAAAAAATAAAAAAATAAAAAAACAAAAAAAAACCCTACCCTTAGAACCCCATTTTCTAGCCTGATCTATACCCCAAAATAACCCATCAGCCACTGGAACTGTGTGCGTGCAAGGCATAAGGCAAGGAAGCAACTGCCCAGGAGGACATACAAAAGGAACCAGCTGAAGAAAGGAAAAGCAAGGAAAGAAGGAGAAAATCGATCTGAAATTTTCCAGATCCAAAAAAAAATGAAGAAGGAATAAGGGTGGCAAAGCCACAGAAAAGAAAATTGAAGAAAATGGTCGCAGATACTTGACCACAAAAAGAGAAAGGAGGAAGAAGGAATAAGGGTGGCGAAGCCACAAAGAAGCTACTGACCAGTTGGAAGCCAATGTCAGAAATTGTCCAGCCAAAGAGAAGAAGCCCTAGCCAGAAGCCCGAATGCACACAGTTCTCCCTCATCAAATAAGTAGTTAGTTTTTGAACCCTAGAGCCTTAGGGACAACTACCCCAAACATTACAAACCACTAGCCCCATTACAAGCCTTAAAGACCTTCAGGAGCTGCATGTGAGATCTGAGTCCGAAACATCTGTGGTTTAGCATTGAGAGAAAACAGTCCTAACATCCCCTGTGAGGAATGAGTGACTGAGTGAACCCAGTGTTTGTCCTAGGATTGGGTGATCCTGACAAGTAGATATACTGACTGGGGAAGAAAAGGGGGCGGCGGAAGTTCAAGGCTGCCTAAGGCCGGATTGCACCTGATCTCGAGGGGAAGGGTGGTTGAAAATATAGCCTGCTCTATGTGTTTAAGTTAACTATATGTGTTTGTGTCGTTGTTTGTTTTCTTTTCTTTTGCGTCAGAGTCTTGAGTCTAGTTAGGTAGAGTCGGTCAGGGGGAGTAACCAGGCTCGAATTCGACTTATTTCTTTTTGTTTGTCTTCACGCTTGAGGACAAGCATGTGGTAAGTGTGAGCAGTTTGATAAGTCGTATTCTAAGCCTTGGTTATTGGTCAGTATGTAGTGAAATGCATGTATTATCTGCAAAACAGTTGCTCAAGTGTGCAGGATTAAAGGATCCAAGTCAGTAGGAGACGATTCAGGTGACGCAAGTGAAAAGGGCGCTAGAAGGGTGCAATACTGACCAGGATGCATGCCAGAGAAAAGGCTCGAGATGGAGAAGAAGGATAGCTGGGATGATCATTACCAAGGGCAGAAAAGTCAAAACATGAAGGAAGTCTACCCTAAAAGCAAGGGTAAGCCTCCCTATAAAAGAAGCCACTTGGAGAGAGAGAAGGAGTTTGGAAAAAAAGTCCAGCCACCACACTTAGTTAGAATTCTCTCTAGAAGATCAGTTCCTTCAGCATTGTCCAATCTCTCGTTCCTCGCCACAGCCATGGTCACTTGACGTCTAGAAGTCTGCCGGAGAAGTCATCGATCCACCGTTCCAGCCAGTTATCGTAGTAGTATAGCAGTATCATCGCCCGAAGTGGCCAAACAATCGTTACTTTGCTTTCTAGTTTAATCTTTACTTGCTTCCATCGTTGGTTTTGTTACAAACACTCATCGTTGTTGCCTTTTGAAGTACTTTGTGAAGTTCCAACGCTTAAATTATGAAGTTTCTATTTCGTATGTCGCTTTGGTTCGAGTTTGCTTCATTCTGCCTAGGAAAATTGGATCTAGTTGTTGCTTTTAATTTCTAAGTGTTTTCTTATCTGGAGTTGTCGATTTGAAGTTGCAGTTATGTTTAGTCAAATTTCCGTGCATGAGTTTCTTTTCTGCGCCGTGATCACCACCTTGCATGTCAGTCAGTAGAAGTAAAATTTCAGTTTCATCGTTTGTTTCAAGTTTGAGCATTTTAATCAATGGATCTTGAGTTTGAGGTTATGAATCTGAAGTTCAGTTATGGTGTTTGTGTTTATCTGAATTTTGTTAATGCTTGGTGAAGAAGAAAACGTCAAAATCAACTTTAGTTTGGACCACTTTACTTTTAAGTTACTTTTGCTTTTGTTCCCTACTTTTCAGTTGTACTGTCCAGACCTGTCAGAGAGCCACCCAGCCACCAGATATACCTTGTTGTCTAATTTTCCCTTTTTAGTAACTGTCTACTTTCCATATGCCTCTGAGACACCTTGTCCCCTATTTTCACGAACACCATCACATGCCTGTTATTTTCACGCCTACTAGTCAGTAGAGTACCACCTTTATTTCTTGCCTAGGTAAAATCTCAACCCAAGCGTGGTAGCTAACCAAAACACCCAGGAAAGTCACCGCAGTTATCGAGAACATATCCATCCTCGTGGGATTCGACCCTTACCTCCATTATACTAGCCAGTAGAAGTGGGTTGAGGAAACTTGTTTGAAGCCAGGTCCCGGTTGTCGTACCAACGACTCAGCTGGGTCAAAGAATCTCTTCCTGATAAGTTGGATACACTCCAAATTACAAACGAAAACCCGAGGAATGTACCTGAGCGGAACCTTCAGCAATCTTCATTTCGATGTTCCGTTGGAGGTAGGCGCCGAGGAGGTGGCAGGTATACATATGACGCGCAGGGTTGCTCGCCATTTGGTGGCATGCCTGAGCCAGCCAATAACCTAGGTGCACCTTCACGCCTTTCGCCATGCACCAAGTGAAGTAAAGGTCGGTAGTTGTAAGAGTTGAATTAGCGGTTCCCATCAAGTTGTAGCTGATAAACGTCTGAGCAAAGCGAAGGATTCGGTCTTCGATGTGAGAGGCTTTGGAGTAGCTGGACTTAAACGTTCCCGCCTTGGAGTGGGTGATCATTCCATATCCCCTCATCATCCTCGGCTTGGGTGAACAACCCCATTTTCAAAGACCACTCCCGGATGCTCATCTCATGTTCTTCATTGAAAAGCCTGAAAGTTATGGAGTCCGCGTCAAGATCAGTGGTGTTTTTCAATCGAAAGGTGGAGAAAAACTCTCTTGCTAGGTCCACCGGCACCCTCTCCTGGCTGTGCTTCAGTAACCACTCAAATCCGATCGAATAGATACAAGCGCGGAAGTCCTCGTCACATGCAATCATTTTAAGCTCTTTGGGGCTGTACTGCTTCCCAGACTTAGCCATCTTCCCGGCGCTACATCTTTCCTTGTACACCGTGGTCCTTTTCTGATCGTCGAACTGCCTCATCGCCTCTAGCAGCTCTTTAGTCAGCCAAACTTCCGGGCGTCCTGGAATAAACTCTTCTTCAGCTTCTTCAGATTCATAGTCGGGTTCATGGGTAGGCTCGTCTTGTTCCTCGGCAGAGGGATCTTCGGTCACTGGGGAAAGGGTCTCCTCAACCTCCTTGACGGAGGGAGCTTTCCTCGACCGGGTAGATGAGGTCGCCGCTGCCTTTCCTTTTCTTGCCCTCTCCGTGGCCAAGCGACGTTCATCTACTTCCGCAGCATCAGGAACTAAGTCATCAACTTCGTCGAGCAGACTCCTCCTGGTTCGTCTCCTCTCTGCCCTCTCGTCTATCTGGGGTTCGTCTTCCTCCTGGTCATCCACCAGGTCCACAATCAAGTTCAGCCCTCCCTCAGCGGGCTCCGGTACTCCAGTCACATGGAGATCTGTTTCTTCCATCAATTTTTCCGGGGTTTCCCCCTCATTATCCACCATCGGGGTTGCCCCCTCAATATAAATGGGGTTCTCCCCCCTGACATCACTTGGGGTTGCCCCCTCTTCCATGGGTTCAGGGGTCGCACCCCTGAAATCAGTTGGGGTCTCATCCCCGGTTTCCATAGGGGTTTCCCCCTCGCTAGTTACCTCTTCCACAACAGGGGTTTCCCCCTCAACAGATACTGTCCACAATAGGGGTTTCCCCACAACGTCATCTAGAACAGGGGTTTCCCCCTCACCATCTTCCTTACCCTCAGAACTAGGGTTTTCGTCACCTTGTTTCTCGGTCTCCACCTCTGCTCCGCTGTTCGTCTGTCCACCATTCTCCGGCCGTTCGTGCACCGCTTCTTCCTTTTACGCCTCCCGTGAAGCGGTTTCTGCATGTTGAGATCCAGAATCTCGAGGCCCTTCTTCATGGAGAACTGCCGGTTGTGCCGCCGAATCTGCCGGAATTGTCAGTGATGGTATGACCGCTACGGATGTCATTAGGCTAGCGGAGAACAGGGCGTATACTTCCTTTTCTTTCTCGACGCTCCCCAATTTCTGCGTCAATTCTGCCAACAGGGCTGCGTCGTACACCGTTTGCTGCGAACTTCCGGTGAGTTGGGTTGACTCCATTACTGCAGATCTGAAATTAGACAAAAACTGGGTCGAATTTTTTGTTAGGGTTTGTGTTCTAGAGAGAGAACGAAAGTAGAGAGAATGGAGAGTAATTTTGGTTGCCTTTTCGGATAAAAAGATGGTGCGGTTGCAGGCATGATGTAAGCAACCGTACAACTCCCATAAATATCGGCCAGATTTTGAAATTCAAATTATCTCCATCCCTCCTTGACTTCTTCCTCCAGGGTTCCTTCCTCTAGCTGATTTCCCTGACCATGACCCTAAAAAAATTTGAAGACGCCAGACTCCTAGGTCAAGGTTAGAATGTAAGGCATCGGTTCCCTTCGGAGTCTGGTGCTTCGAAAATATTTTTGGAAGATTTTAAATTGTATATACTCCATTTTTTTTTTGGATTTTCTTTAGTTAGCAAAGCAATTAAACTATTTACACATTCCCTTTGAGTATCCTCGAGATCCCCTGGTTCAGCACATATTTTCAAAAATGTCAACCATTTACCTGACCCAGGAATTCATCGAGAATACCTCCTCGTCCGTCTAGGCGATAGTGGAGAGTGCGTGTAGTGGAACTTCGTCCACCACACACAGCTCAGAATTATCCCTATAGACTTTCACTCTATGACCATTAACAAGAAAAGGGACAGAGTTAGAGGCACTTCCCTGGATCTCCACTGCTCCGTTTGCGCGGAGGCCGACGATGGTATATGGGCCGATCCATTTAGACTTCAATTTCCCTGGCATCAGCTTGAGCCGGGATTGGAAAAGGAGCACCTTCTGTCCCACATGAAGTTCCTTGACCCGGAGATTCCTGTCATGCCATAACTTTGTCCTTTCTTTGTACCACATGGCAGACTCAAATGACTCCAGCCTAAGTTCCTCCAGTTCTTGTAATTGTAACTTCCTCTCTTCTTCGCAAGCTATAGGTTTCATGTTCAACTCTTTCACTGCCCAGTACGCCTTGTGCTCAATACCCACAGGTAAGTGGCACATCTTGCCAAACACAAGCCTGTAAGGCGACATTCCAATAGGCGTTTTAAAAGCAGTTCTGTAGGCCCACAATGCGTCACCGAGCCTCTTGCTCCAGTCCTTCCTTGACGGATTAACTGTCTTCTCCAATATCGCCTTGATCTCGCGATTAGAAATCTCTGCTTGGCCATTAGACTGAGGGTGGTACGGAGTCGACACTCTATGGTGAACACCATATTTCTTCATCAGAGCCTCGATGGTGCGATTACAGAAATGAGTTCCTTGATCCGAGACGATGGCTCGGGGAACTCCATATCTGTTGAAAATATTGGCCTTCAAAAATTTTGCCACCTCCTTCGATTCACATGTTGTGGTGGCCTTAGCTTCTATCCACTTAGACACATAGTCTACTGCAACCAATATATAAGTGTTCCCACAGGATGATGGGAACGGTCCCATGAAGTCCATTCCCCACACGTCGAAAATTTCGCACACGATCACCGGGACCTGAGGCATCTCGTCCCTCCTTGAAATTCCCCCCGTCTGTTGGCATCTCTCGCAACACTGGCAAAACTCAAAGGCATCCTTATTTAATGTCGGCCAATAAAAACCGCTGTCCAGAACCTTCCTTGCTGTCTTCCTTGGTCCAAAGTGACCTCCACATGCCAAAGTGTGGCAATGAATTAGCACATCTTTTTGTTCCCATTCGGGAATGCAGCGTCTAATCACTTGATCTGAGCACATCTTCCACAGGTAGGGGTCGTCCCAAAAGTAATATTTGGCTTCGCTTTTAATTTTCATCCTCTGGGCCCGGGAAACTTCGTCTGAGCTTGGCACCTCTCCCGTGACCAAGTAGTTGGCTAAGTCAGCAAACCACGGTTCTGCGTTAAGTGTGCGCTTCCCTTTATCAGATTCCCCTAGACCGGTTAAAGCCAAAACTGCTTCCCAGCCAATTGGTCTAGGAAATTTCTCCAGAAAGTACAAATGCTCTTCAGGGAAGGCATCGGGTATGGCCTCTTCTGTTTCTCCTTGATATATTCTGCTCAAGTGATCGGCTACTCTATTCTCCGTTCCTCTTTTGTCTCTCACTTCCCAATCAAACTCCTGCAAGAGCAACACCCAACGGATTAACCTCGGCTTAGACTCTTTCTTAGCCAGTAAGTACTTTATTGCTGCGTGATCCGTGAAGACTATAACCCTCGACCCAAGAAGGTAGGGTCGGAATTTTTCAAACGAGTATACGACAGCCAACATTTCCTTCTCCGTGGTGTCATAATTCTTCTGAGCCTGATTCAGCGTCTTGGAAGCATAGAAGATCACATAACTTTTTCCATCAATCTTCTGTCCTAGGACAGCTCCCACAGCAAAGTCACTCGCGTCGCACATTATCTCAAAAGGGTGATTCCAGTCTGGCGCCCTGATAATTGGTGCTGATACAAGTCTGTCCTTGAGCAACTGAAATGCCTTCTTACATCCTTCGTCAAAGACGAATTCCACATCATTGTGCAACAAATGAGTGAGTGGTTGCGCGATTTTCGCGAAATCCTTGATAAACCTCCTATAAAACCCTGCGTGACCTAGGAAGCCTCTAACCTCTTTTTGGTTCGTAGGGTATGGTAGCTTTGATATCACATCTACCTTTGCTTTGTCTACTTGTATTCCTCTCTCAGAAACCACGTGACCCAGGACAATGCCTTCCGTCACCATGAAGTGGCATTTTTCGAAATTCAATACTAAATGCTTCTCTTGGCATCTCTTTAACACTAGATCAAGGCTGGCCAAACAAGTATCGAATGAGTTCCCGTATACGGTGAAATCGTCCATGAATATCTCAATGCATACTTCCAGCAGATCCGAGAAAATGCTCATCATACACCGCTGGAAAGTTCCTGGTGCATTACATAATCCAAACGACATTCTTCGGTATGCATACGTACCAAAGGGGCACGTAAACGTGGTTTTCCCTTGGTCCTCTGGGTTAACGTAGATCTGGAAATAGCCACTGTATCCATCAAGGAAACAAAAATACTGTTTGCCAGCCAGTCTTTCTAGCATCTGATCAATGAAAGGTAGGGGAAAGTGATCCTTCTTTGTGGCCTCGTTCAGCTTCCTGTAGTCGATACACATCCTCCACCCCGTCACCAGCCTCGTGGGCACCAGCTCGTTCTTTTCATTCTTAACAACCTGTATTCCAGACTTTTTAGGTACCATATGGACAGGACTGACCCACTCGCTGTCCGGAATGGAGTAGATGATCCCTAGAGCAAGCAATTTTAACACCTCCTTTAGGACTTCCTCTCGCATGTTCGGATTCAGTTTCCGTTGTGCATCTCGATGAGCCTTCGCACCTTCTTCTAGACGAATGTGGTGCATACAAAGATCCGGACTGATTCCTACCAAATCCGAGAGAGTCCACCCTATTGCTTTCTTGTTTCTTTTGATGACTTCCAACAACCCCTTCTCCTGCTCCCTGGTCAGGTTACTGTTGACTATTACTGGGAATGTCTCATTCTCCTCCAAGTAAGCGTACTTGAGGCCTGGCGGAAGTGTCTTCAGTTCCTTCTTTGTTCCATTCGTCTCCTGGGGCAAGGGATTTTTGTCTGCAATTTCTGGTAATGCCTCCTTCCCAGACCCAGGAGAATTCTCCAGACTAGCCACGTGAGCCGATCCCTTAGATTTGGCTGACTCGGGACTTCTGCAAAACTCCATGATGGCCTCCGTGAGTTCCTCATCTGTCAACTCCGTTGTGTTCATTGCTGCACACCATCCTACAACTTCTCTGTCAATTGAATGGCTCAACTCCGAGTTGTCAATTTGTTCCTGTATCAATTCCGTCTCAAGATATTCTTGGACCAGGGGGTTAATAACATCAATAGCATACAGATTCTCAACATCTAAAGGCCTTTTCATCCCCTCATCTATGCTGAACGTATATTTTTCCCCATTATAATCCAAGCAAATTGTTCCATCGAAGACATCGATAATGGTCTTAGCAGTACGCAAAAATGGTCTCCCTAAAAGCACGCCACTAGACTCAGCAGACTCATTATCATTCATCTTGATCACATAAAAATCAGCAGGATATAGAAAATCATGCACTTTGACTATGACATTTTCCAACACACCTTCAGGACAAATGCAAGTTCTATCTGCTAACTGGATCACTACTTTGGTAGCAACCATCCTTACTCCTGTCAATTTCTTATAGATCGAAAGCGGTAAAACATTGATGGACGCCCCTAGATCACACATGGCATGCTCGACCTTGATGTCCCCTAGAGAGATGGGTAATGTGAACATACCTGGGTCTGTGCATTTTGAGGGCATTCTTCTCTTTTGTATCACAGCAGACACATTCTCCCCGATCACAATCTTCCCGTCTGGTTTGGTCTTCCCTGCGATGAATTCCTTGATGAACTTGCTGAAAGCAGGCATTTTTAGGGCTTGCAAGAATGGCAGGTTGATTTCCAACTTGCTAAAAATCTCCATGAGATCCTCTGTATCATCCTTCTTTTTCTTTGCTTCCCCTCGGTATGGAAATGGTTTTGCTCGCTTTACTGCATTTGTGGAAGTCCCAGCCTGGGTTTCACCAACTTCCCTGTTTCCTTCCTTGCTCACTACTTCAGGTTCTGGATCTAGGAAGAATGGGTCTCTTGGTCGAGGTAGGGATCCCCCTAAATCTCCCTTCTGGAGGTCATCCTGAACAAGGATTTCCCTGGGTCTAGGGCTATCCCCTTGAAGCATCTGACCTTTTTCCCTTTCACTAACCTGCATAGGTACCTCCTCGTCAATTTCCAAAGTCGGTCCTTCATAGCCCCGCCCAGATCTCAAGGTGATTTGACTAATGTTTGCTCGGTCTGGTGGTTTGACCGTGGCAGGAAGTTTCCCTTCATTTCCCCGCATCTCATTCAAAGAAACTGCGATCTGGGACAGTTGCTTTGCCATCATATCCATGGCGGCTTTATGTTCAGACTGAGCGTCTTGCAATTTGTGCACCACGTCATTGTTGGAATGCAAGTTATTCTGCATGAACTGCTGTGAATTCACTAGGTCGTGGACCATGTCATCCAAACTCCTTTGTGGCCTGGAGTTGAATTGATTAAAATTCGGTCCTTGACCTTGGTTCTGACGATAGTTCCCTTGATTCCCTTGATGGTTGTTGTACTGGTTGCTAGACCCTTGATTCCCTTGATGATTCGGTTGGGAATTCTGGTAGTTCCCCTGGTTATTTCTCTGGTGAGGTGGCACATAGGAGCTCCCTGGATTGTTCTGATTCCTATTTCCCCAATTAGTATGGTCCTGATTCCTGTACCCCAGTTGCAATTGCCCCTCTTGACCTTTCCCTGACCAGTTGGACTGCCTCTCCGGAGGGTGTGCATAATTCGTGAGCTGAAGTGGGGGTGGCTGACCTTGATCATGGTCAGTCCATCTAAAATTTGGGTGAGTCCTCCATGGAGCATCCCTCTGTCTTCCTTGGTTCCAACTTCCGTCTGGATTCCAACTTCCCATCGAATTTGCTTGAGCTTGGCATTCCCCTTCACAGGGCTGACTGTAACACGGCTGAAGTTGCCTTTCCTCTGGACCAGGGGGTTTCTCATTTTCTGCTGGAGCATGCGGATTGTATTTCTCAATTGCATTCAGCAATGCTTTCTCCAGCTTATCGATCCTATCTTCCACTTTCTTGTCATCTTGTTCCGTTACTGCATTGGCTGACCCTCTCCTCAATATGCTTCGCGGGTTATCATAGGCCTTCTTCGCCTCAATCAGCCTTCCCAAAGTCTCTCTGGCTTCACTTGCTTTATTCTTGGTAAAGTTTCCCCCGCTCGAGGAATTCATCAAGTCCTTTGATTCAGGATTTGCACCTTCGTAAAACAGATAGTAGGTCTCCGCTTCTATCATCCTGTGGTTCGGACAAGCATCCAACAATCCCTTGAACCGGGACCAATAAGAACTCAGAGACTCATCATATTCCTGCTTGCACTCCTGAATCTCCTTCTTCAAGGCATTCGTCTTGTTGGAAGGGAAAAAATAATCCAAGAATTCCAGCTTGAAATCTTTCCATGTGTTAATCGAGTCTGGTGGAAGCCTCAGTAGCCAAGTATTGGCTTCCCCTTTGAGGGCAAACGGAACTGCACGTAAACGGTAGTCCTCCTCAGTCGCCTCGTTAGGTCTCTTTTGAATGCTGCACAACTTACTGAACTCGTTTAGGAATTCGTAAGGACATTCGTTCCTTCGTCCAGAGAATGTGGGCAAAACTCCGAGCACATTTGTCTTGATATCAATAGACCTCCGGCGCGGGTTTGAGACTATGGCATGGGCCGGCTCGCCGTCTAGATGCGCGGTGAGCGAACCTATTTCCGGATCGGGGTCCACTATGTGTGCCATATTCACGTCCTCCTCTTCCTCAGTCTCGGATTGCTCTGTTTCGGTGGACGACTTCGGGTCCTCTTCTCCTGATGAGTTCCACTCCTTCTCACTTTCTGATTCGAACGGAAATGGGTCCTTCGTCCTTAAACCTGATCTGGTGGTGATGGTAGACGTAGATTCCTTGACTCGCCACTTGTATTGGCCGCTCCCTGACCCAGATGAGCTCGCCCAACTTCCAGAATGGAAGCCTGCGTTCATAAACTGTCAAGGAGAACAAAATAACAGAAATTAAATTATTTACACCAAATCCTCAAACGCAATAACAATAAACGCCATCCTTCCCCGGCAACGGCGCCATTTGAAGAGGACACAACTAGTGTGTGGGTAGTCACTGTGTGCACAGAAAGAAATAACAGGTTTCCTAGGTCCAGCAAATCCGCTAGATCACACGGTCTAGGAACTCACTGGTCGTCGGAAAATCCTGGTCGTCGGACACACAGAGCACTTCTTCAAAAACCCTCAACCACTTTACTAAAACCTAGCACAGGGAAGTAGGGATCGATCCCACAGAGATGGATGCGTAATAATCATGCTCAAGGATTTGGAAATTGTTTTTGGGTTGGCTGCTGCCACGCATTTTTTTTGGGTTGAGGAAATTAAACTTAAACTTGGGATTTTAAACTGCTACGCTAACAGCTAGATCTAGGCGAAACAACAAAAGCATGCACGTAAACTAAAACCGAACAATCACTAGATCTGAGAAACTATTCTAATTACCTAGATCTGGGAAATAAACTGACGGTGGGGACCATAACTGAAAAAGCAGAGTACGGACGAAAAGCTGGAAAAACAACTAACTAAGGTACTAACTAACAACGACATCATCTTCTCCAACCAATTTGCATAAAAACTCAGAAGAAAACAGCATGAGCGAAATCGGAACAGAGCAGACTGGATTTTAACGATTTAATGAAGAACAATTAAGAACTAAACAGATCTACGGATGCTAGACGAAGCAAAACAGAAAGCAAACAGAAAACTCAAAATCCATGCATAACTCGACTTCCCCTGTTCAGATCCAACCTCGGACGCTAAATCCACTCCGGATCCAAGCATCCGACACAAACTCCAGCCAAAAAAAACATTTCATAACTTCAGATTCAACCAACAACCTCCGATCAACAACAACACCGCAGATCTACAGCCAAATTCCCAGATCGAGCACCAAAATGACAAAAACAGAAATCAACATGCAACTCGCCGAAATAAAAACTCTTAACAGCAGGATCAACGTAGATCAACACGAAATAACACAAATATAACGAAAACTAAGAAATGCATAGATAATCAGTAACATCAACAGCCAAATCGACTTCCAAAAGTGAAGTTCGAACGAAATAGAGTGCAAAAGAACTGAAAGTAAATAGATTGTATCTTCGCCCTCACGCGGACGGTGTTACGACGGAATTTCTCTGAAGAATTGACCCCTTGAAACCTAAAACTACCCCAGAACTCCCATTTCCCAAGTGTGTGTTGTGTGTGAGCTTAGAGTAAAAGTAAGAGAGTGATATCTTGTGTGTTGCATGCTCCTCTATTTATAGGCGTTGAAGTGGGGCCCAGCGAGGTATAGATAGACTTTGTTGCCCTCAGCTATTGACTCCCTTCTTCTAGCCTTCTTTTCCTTAGGTTCTGCTCACTTCTACTTCATTTCTTCGCTAGACTGTTTCCTCCAGCATCTCCTGGATCTAGCGATTCTGTCACACACCTGGCTTAGAAACCGTGTTAGACCTGTAAAACCATAAAACATTCGAGAATCACATATGCTATTAAAACGCTAAATAAACAAGCACCAAAAGATGTCATGGATTATTTAGATTTTAAAAAGTTTTTCTTGGTCACAATACCGACAGATAGTCCAGAGACCATAAGAATGACATGGCTGCCTAATATTGCCTAAGCTAGTACCATAATTCAAGTCCTCAAGAATCTTATCTTGCTTTGAATACCCCTCTAAAGAAAGGTCGCACGCCACTCAATGAGATTCTAAGACCGTGGTTAACATCTTTTAAACAATGCTCACTTCATGATAATATTGCTCCCACTGGTCACAATATTCCTTCAGAAATATGCCTTTCATTTAAAAGAACCATTTTAGTTATTCAAATCTTATGAAAGCTGTAAATATTACTAATAACACAACTCCTCTAAAGAAAGGTCGAAATGTTATCTAATTTACTTCACATTTGAATACCATTCATGGAGACCATATACAACATGACTGTTCGTAATTATCGCTTAGTTATTTTAATAAAATGGTTTTCATTTGATTATCATGCAAGCAAATAATTATTTAACTCACATAAGATGTAAATCACATAGGCAAATAATTTTGCACACTTTGTCACATCACACATAATCAAATAAATCATTTGATTTTAAACCACTAAGTGTCTAAAACCAAATAATTAAAATAAATCACAATTTATCCTTTCCATGAACCATGGTACTCCGGATAAAAAGGATTAAATAAAATATATATACCCCATTTGAATAAATCAAATATCTAGGGCATAAAAATTAGGTCAAGACCACACATTGGGCCTTGCCTATTAATCGGGCCATCTAAAACCCTAATTAGGGTTTCGCCCTAAAATAAAACAACTAGCCGCCATGGTTTTCAACGGAACCCACGCCACCGTCGCCTTCACCGGGCTGCCTTGCTGTCGCCGAGCAGCGCCAACTGCCGCCGCCCGCTGCCTCGATCTGCGTGCGGTCGAACCCTAGGGGTCTCGACCGCCGCCCAGCCGCCTGTTCGCCGCTCAGCCCACCTTCGCCGCCAGCCGGGAGTCGCCGGGATACTTGTTGCTGCCACTGCCGCGAGGGACAGTGGCTGCCGCCGCCCAGCCAGCCTCCTTCCATCATCGGCGTCGCCTAGATCTGCGTGCGGCCGAGCCCGCTAGGGTTTCGGCCGCCGCCTAGGCCTCCTCCTCGTCGATTCAATTTCATGCTTGAACATGTAGAAACATATTATTGCGCAATTAATCACATAATTTAGAATTAAATTATGATGTTGAATACTTACAATTATGATTCTCCAAAGAATCAAAGTGGCTCGCTACTTCTCCACGTGTAGATCTTGAAGCTTGATGTTGATTGCAAGACCAAAGATCTTCTAACCTATGACCCTTGACTCTATAGATCTAAATTCCTTGTGGGTGGAATCTCTTAGAAATTATAAAGATCTTGAAGGAGAAGACAAGAAAAACCAATTGCACACACTATGCAAATTTCGAAATCTCCTATTAGTGAGGAGCTAGAAAATTGCAAGCTTGGAGGCTAGGTTTAGGTTTTTGTGTAATGTATATTGTTTCCTCTCCTTACATCCTTATTTATAGAGTTTATGATGGGCTAGGTTAGGGATCTATGGGGCTTGGATTGGGCCTCCCCAATTGGACCTTCTTTACTAATTAAATTATAACCCATAATTCAATATAAGGCCAATGGAATATTTCTTGTGCCACTATAGAAGAAATACTGACCGCCCATCCAATCCGTGATTACAAGCAATCCGGGTTAACCTCTTTAATATATTATTTCCCGTGTCTAAGACTTTCTATATCCATTAATTAATTTGTAGTCTGCTATAGACTTTAAATTAAATAATATCTTTTTATTTCCAAGAGTTTGTCTAGTACGAGATGTATATCAAAATATACTTTTCCTTTTCTATTTATTCTTGGATTAAATCCAAACCGGCCGGGTTTCCGAATAATAGAACTTCTCTTGAACACCTCTTGGGGATATAGTCAAACCACGCAGGCACACGATTCAATATAATAATAAAACTGACATCATACTAGTTATTAATTCCCACTACCCAAGATATCATGAATATTGGGTTACGAAAAACCCGCACCTATTGATAAGTAAAAGTAGCGTATGATTAAATAACGTGTGTCCTATATTATTACAAAGAGTAGGAAATATTAAATCTCCAAGACATCGTCTTACAGTAGATAGCAACAAAGACGTGTCTATACTTTAGATCCATTCAATGCTATACCACACCAGTGTCACTAGTCATTCTCAAGGTAAAGACGACTTTCGGATGGACACTGCAACCTTTCACGATAGGTAGCCAAAACCTATCTAGGTTGTGAAAAAGTTTTACTTCTACAAGGTACCGGTTGGGCCACCTACTGTGATGACCTGTTCCACGACCCAACCTTCAATGTAGAAAACTTAGACTGATTTTACTTTCCGACGCTTTAGTT
Organism: Salvia hispanica; assembly: GCF_023119035.1. Lineage (NCBI taxonomy): Eukaryota > Viridiplantae > Streptophyta > Magnoliopsida > Lamiales > Lamiaceae > Salvia > Salvia hispanica. The sequence continues at coordinate 31,437,026 of NC_062969.1, forward strand.
ATATAATTTAATATATAATTAAATACGGCCAATACCCATTAAAGTAAAATACACAGTATGAAGAAAACATTTATTATTCTCATTAAATGAAGAGTGTTTACAATATACAAGCAATTTATCAAATTCAAAATAAACTCGAAAAATATTTTTTAGTATATATTTTCCACCATTACCTTCTAAATCAGTTCCTAATACCCCATATGAGTTGTGGACTGGGCGTAAGCCCAATCTGGAACATCTCAGAGTATGGGGTTGTCCGGCTCATGTATTGGAAAAGGATCCAACTAAGCTGGAATCTAGGACGGAGGTATGTGAGTTTATAGGTTACCCTAGAGGATCGAAAGCTTATGAATTCTATAGTCTCCGAGATAAGAAAGTCATCGTGAGCACGCATGCTACATTCTTAGAGGAAGACTTTGTAATGAATCATAAGTCCAGCAGTGAGATAGCTCTTGAAGAGCTAACATCAGTCACAAGTTCCATTAACCAAGAACAGACACCTAGTGTAATAACAATTCCAGAAATTTCAACTAATACACCGAATGTTGTAGTGCCGTGTCGCAGTGGGGGTCTCTCATGAGCCCGAAAGATACATTGGTTTGGGAGAGTGCATGGATCATTCCTCAGACAGCTATGTACTTGATCCCTGGAATCTTGCAGTGGCGCAGGCAGATGTCGATCATTGCGAATGGGTGAAAGCAATGGATTCGGAACTACAATCAATGGTAGACAAAGACGTCTATGATTTGTCTATCCTACCCGAAGGCTGTACTGCCATTGGGAGTAAGTGGATATACAAACGTAAACGTGGACCCGATGGACGAGTTAAAGTCTTTAAAGCAAAACTAGTGGCTAAGGGGTATACCCAAAGGGAAGGCATCGACTACGATGAGACCTTCTCCCCAGTAGCCATGCTCAAATCGATCCGTATTCTTTTGTCTATCGCAGCTTACATGGATTGGGAAGTATGACAGATGGACGTTAAGACTGCGTTTTTAAACGGGAGTCTTGAGGAGACCATCTACATGGAACAACCCGAAGGCTATGTGGTAAAGGGCAAGGAACACATGGTTTGGAAGCTTAAGAAGGCCATTTATGGCCTCAAGCAAGCATCTAGATCATGGAACCAGTGTTTTGATCAAACTGTTCAAAAGTTTGGATTCGAAAAGTGCCCTAATGAAAGCTACGTGTATAAGAAGGTTGAAAAGGGAAATGTTGTGTTCTTAGTTTTATATGTAGATGATATTCTTCTAATTGGAAACAATAAAAAGATGTTGTCATCAGTACGAACTTGGTTGTCTTGCCAGTTCGAGATGAAAGATATGGGTGATGCGGGACACATTCTCGGTATCAAGGTTCTTCGGAACCGTGCAAAGTGAATGTTGTGCTTATCCCAAGAATCTTACATCGATACAATACTTAAACGCTTTAGCATGTAAGATGCCAAGAAGGGTTTCTTACCTTTCAGACACGGGATCCATTTATCTCAAGAGATGTGTCCTAAGACAACATCTGAGATAGCAGAGATGAAAAGGATACCATATGCCTCGGTTGTTGGTAGTCTCATGTATGCTATGCTTTGTACTAGACCTGATATCTGCTTTGTTGTTGGCATGGTAGCAGGATATCAATCAAATCCCGGCCAAGGATATTGGACTGCCATAAAGAACATACTCAAGTACCTTAATCGGACTAAGGACTATGTTCTAGTTTACAATGCAGCCGAGCTCTGTCCTTTAAGATATACAGATTCAGACTTTCAAGCTGATGTAGATTCGAGAAAATCAACTTCCGGATATATGTTTACCTTGGGAGGTGGAGCTGTAATTTGGAAGAGTGTAAACTAGAAATGCATTGCAGACTCTACCATGAATATGTGGCTGCTTCGGAGGCTGCAAAAGAGGTTGTATGGCTTAAGAACTTCCTTCTGGACTTAAGTGTGGTTACGAATATGCCCAAGAGCATCACCATTTATTATGACAATTCTGGTGCTGTGGCAAATTCGAAGGAACCACGGGCTCATAAAGCGAGCAAGCACATAGAGAGGAAGTATCATATCATTCAAGATATAGTGCAGAGAGGAGACATACAAGTAGTCAAGATTGAGTCAGGAAACAACCTGTTAGATCCTTTCACGAAGGCATTAGCGGTTAAGTCGTTTGAGAGCCATGTTGAAGGAATGAGAGTTCGACTAATACAAGACCTCAATCCGCTTTCAGTATAAGTGGGAGAATTAGACGTTAGCACATTTTTTCTTGTATACTCAAAGTGTTTTGAGTATAAGTGGGAGATTGTTAGAGTTTGTATACTAGAAATCATGTTTCGAGTGATTGAATATTGTAAAACTTTTATTTTATTTTCCAAAGAATAAAACAGATTATTTTTGTCATAATGTTGTTATGTTTTACATTTAATGGATGTTAATTGCATGTTTAAATGTATAAGTTAACTTAACAAAGTCTAAGTCTTTGTTTTAGTAGATCGGTTGTGGGCGGTGTCCACTTTAAGGTAACACGGTCAGTCCTAAACAAAGAAAAAAGAGAATTTCATGACCTAGATGGAATTAGACTATCCATCGTGAAAGGTTGCAATGTAAGTCCGCATATTTTTAAGCCTTACTGAAGTAAGATGACATTGGTGTGATAAAGCACTGAACGGATCTAACAGCAAGACTTGTCCTTATGCTATCTACTGAAAGGCGAGGTCTTGATAAATATTTGTTTCTTAATCAATGTAGGTTAGCATTGAGCATACGGTATTGATTATGCATTACTTTGACTTATCAAATGGTGCGGGTTTTTCGTAACCCAATAATCCTGATATATTGGGTAGTGGTGATTAATATCTAGTGGTGTTAAGATTGCTATTATATTGAATCGTGCGCGAGGTGAGTCTCGTTTGATAATGTTCTCAAGAGGAGCGCGAAACAAGGTTTTATTATTCGGAACCTAGCTAGTTGGAGTTTGATCACTCTATGAATAATAAATAAGCGTTTCATGCTAAGTCCACTCTTGGAATTAATAAAAAGTTAATTAATTAAGTCCATAGCAGACATTAATTAATTAATGGACATTTTTATCTTAAGCGCGGGAAATGAAAGTTAAAACGGAAACCCGGATTACTTATAATTTCGGATTTGGATGGGGAGAGTTCAATATTACTTCTGTAGTGGCTGCTCGTAATATTCCAATTAAAGCTTATATTAAATTGTGGGTTCAATTTAATTAGTAAAAAGTAAATTGGATGAGCCCATATCCAAAACCTTCCATAGATCCATGTCTGGACCAAAAGGAACTTAATATAAATAGGAGAATAAAGGAGACATAAATCATAATTTTAATACACAAAATTTCGTCCCCCTCTATACTAGAGGAGTTCGAAATTCTCTCCAATTAGGAAAATGATTTCTTTTGTCTTCTTTATTTAAGTCCTAGCATTCTGGTGAGATCAGCCCACACTGATATCGGAGTACAGTTCGGGAACCAGAGAGAAGATCTGTGGTCTAGTATTCAAAGCGTCACGTGGAGAAGCTGCTAGCCATCTTCAATTCTTTGGAGAATTAATTAGGTATTATTCCTGCTCCGTAGAAAAGCATGTTTTAGGTTTCAATATTCTTAAAGCATGATTAATTCAAGTTATGAGCATGATACATGTGAGAATTACACAAATAGATTTTGTCTAAATAATCTGCTAAATAGATCTGATTATTATGTGATTTATTTGTGCAATTAATAATTATTTAATTATGATAATTCGTACATTGCAACGCTTCCGCTGCCAGTTCCTTCAACCGGAAACTCCAGATTTCCTACTTCGCGTTTTGACTCCCTTTTTAGGCTCAAATACGCACATTTCTCACAAAACATGTCAAAATACCAAAATAGATAAAATATGCAAATAATGGAAATGTAATGCAACTTTGACATTAAAAACGGACCAAATAATGGCCTTAAAACCATGCAAAATCTGAGTGTATCAACTCCACCAAACTTACATTTTTGTTTTTCCTCGAACAAAACAATAAAGATACAAGAATAGACGCACGAAATGCACAAGGACTAGACGTCGTAATTGCCTCAAAAGATGGAAGAATAGATTAAACATGAATTAACGCAATCAAATCAAACAAGACTTATTAGTGCACTTTCATTATTAACTCGTGGAACACCTTGAATTCATGCACTTACATGTGGCAAACTTACAAAGATGGGAAGTGATTCTTTCTCTCACTCTCGAAGTGTATAAAGGTTAATGTGTAAAAACACTCAAATCATGCATCATGCAAAGTTTACCATAGTCTTGCTTCTCTACTTGATGTGATTAAGCATCAAAAGTCTGAAAGGTCTTTATTTTTTGTTGTAGGTGAGGAGTATTTGGCTAAAAAATGACTTAACCATAACAATATCCCAAGTAGAGTAAAAATAACTCCACTTTTCTAAAAATCCAAGACACTTGTAACACTTATTTTTCTCCTTCAACTCATTTTCCAATCCTTTGAATTTTTCTTTTTCTTTTCACAATCTTTCTTTCTTTTTCTTTTCTTTTGTTTCTAGATCAAGCACACATTTTGAATTTTCACTATTTCACAACTTGCACTTTTCTATAATTAAGCACAATACTTTATAACTTTCCTCCTTATCTCTTCAATTCCTTTACAAAAAATAATAAAAACTATAATAACCCAATGAATTGTCCCCATTTATTTTGGCTTCCAAAAAATAGGCTTAAAGACTCAAAATTGGCTACAAAGGGAAAAATAATTTTTGAAAGGGTCGAAAACTTTAGGTATAAAAGTAGCTAAGAAAAGATGGTCTAACATCCTCCTAAATCAACTTATACACTATGTAAACTCAGGCAGACTAGGAGCAAGTTCTAGAAACATATACGTGTATGCAGATAAATCACACAAGAAAGAAATTAAGCTCAAATCTCACAAGGTATAAGCATGATTCAAGGCGAACAAACAATTCACTAATTATGCACCTTTTCACCAAACCATCAAATCAAGACGTCAAGCCATACTTAAACATGGATGGAATTAAATATCATCGGCAACTTGGTCTAATGTGTCCCTATACATGCGTGTTTCTAAGTTCTTCATGCTAAGTCCATGACATATTTTCAAGAAAATTCACCTTCGGGTTTTTTAAAACTAAAAAAAATAAAAACAAAAACAAAAACCTAAGCTCACACCACTTCATACTTCCAAACTTATTTACAACAAAGTGTAAAATAAGTGTGTAGAGTTGGTAGGGACGTGGGTAAACTTCTAAAAAACATACATTGAAAAATTTCGCGTAAAGGTTGGACGGGGCGAAAATTTGAAAAAAATCGAAAAATCGAGCTGAAAACCGCAATTTGGCGGTAGTCGCCGCAACGAGGCAGAATGTTTCCAGAAGCTGGCCGGCGGGCCGCCGCAACATCAGCAGTGGTCACCGGCGAAGGTCAGAACCTGCGAAAATTTTTCAAAGACAGAAAACGAAAATTAAACTCAAAAAGTAACTTTAAAATTGGAAATAAATGATTGGGTTGCCTCCCAACAAACGCTTATTTTTCGTCTTTAGCTTGACGTTCTTTGAAGCTCATGAGTTATCTCCCATCGTGGAAATTTTGTTGGGATGCCTTTGTACCTACAAATCCGCTATGTGAGCATAGAATGAAGAAAATTGTAGTAGGATACAATACATAATGTTTGGCAATCCCCCAAAGTTGGTGTTTTCCCATGAACTTTAACCTTGAAAAATAATATCCTGAACTTTATCGAAGTTTGTTATTTCCTACCGGCGAAAAATTACGGCAAATAATATTAAGATACAGAATTTTCTTCGTAATTTCTCAACAACAACTTCGAGAGCTTAAGTTCTTCAATATTTGAGGATATTTTTTCTTAAAATACATAATCCAAAGTTGTTCTTCTATTTATAAATAAAGTCAGAACTTATTTGTTGGTGGAAAATAACAAACTCAGGTAAAATTAGTGATATTCTCTGCCAAACTAAAAGAACATTATGAAAGTTCTAGGGCCAATTTCCATTAAATAAATTCCTAGTGGTCCCACCCCACACCTTCAACGCTGTTCACCCACCCTGCCAACTCAAAAATGAAACTTGTGTTGACAGCAAAAGGAGCAACAGAATCTCAATCAATTATCAGTCTTCTTCTTCTCTTCTATTCTCTTCTAATAGGCGGTCCCATTTCTCCTTTGTCTCTGTTTTATTCACACCAATTTTAGGGACAGTGCTGCTGCCAATCAAACGCCTGTCCCGATACGCCCTTTTCCCCCTTTCCCCTTTTCCACTGTCGTCTAGTTCCCTCAGAATAAACACAGATATTATTTCTGAATCTTCTGCACAGATGCAGGTATTTCATTGCATTTGGTGTACTGCGATTCGCTTCATGTTGATTGTATTTGCGATGATTGTTTGTTGCTTGTATTGTGATTGAATTGAATTCGAATTTTTCCCCTTGTAGTGTTATCTTGCCTAGGTTTATTATGTTTGTTGCTAATCGTTATCGCAGCATTCACTTTTGTCGTGTGTTTATCATGAAGACTCTCTGATCACCTAGTGATAGTTCTAGATTTGATCGTCTCAAGTTGGTCAGTATTTTGTGGATGATTAGCTTGACGTAAAACTTTTTGACAAAATATGTGAAAAGATGTTTGTATTGATGCAAGGGAATTGCAGAATTAGAGGCATGTTCGCGTATTCTTGTGATGGGTCGGATACTGATGTATGGTTGGCTTGTGACTTATGTATTGTTAAGAGATGTTTAAATTCATGCATAGTAGTGACACTATGATTGACTGAATATTGGTCTAATTCCCGTCGTAGGTTCTGCGTTAAACACCAAAATCATTGTTCATTTTCCTGAGGTCTTTGCTTGATAATGTGGAGTTCAATAATTTGTGCATTCGTGTTAGCATGGAAGTATAGGTCAATCAAGATTCTAGCAAAATCTGATTTTCTTAGGCTTTCGCAGATATTGCTGAGATCAATATTGTCTGCTTTGATTGACAACTAAATAAGATACAGAAGGATGTGGCCAATTCATCAGTTCATGAACAAACTATTGAAGGCGGTTGAAGACAATAATGATGAGTATGCTGAAAATCACTTTAATTTTGTCGATTCTTATACCATCCAGCAGCCACTAAACAACCAAAGCAGAACTTCAGTCTCATCCTACTTTATTGATGTAAGTCTTGCTTCTTGCCTGTTATCTATGCATTTGAGTCATTTGACACACTCTATTTCTTAATGTGTTGCTTCCATCAGGTCACATTTTTCTATATGTATTTCTATATTTTGATTTAGTGGTATATTAATATATTTCTCTTTAATTTGAATTTTGTCCGTTGTTTTAGGTACCTCACATAAATCAGGAAAGCACATGGGATTGTGGTCTTGCTTGCGTTCTTATGGTTTTGCAAGCTGTTGGTGTATATAACTGTACTATTCAAGACCTAGTAGAGCTATGTTGTACCACAAGGTACTTTCCCACATTCGTCTTTATGTCTAAGACTTCTTCATATGCTTCAAGAAAACAGATCATGTTTAAAGAAGTTCACCAGTTATATGGTGTGCATGCATCTCCTACCAGTAGACTTGAATTTATTTTGCACACAGTAGTTAGTATGTCTGAAGGTACTATACACAAGCAGATTTGTTATGTACTTTGTTATGTTGGATACATGAGAGCTTTGTGGATAGAGTTAATCGAGTAATTTGATTATTAGTCCTTCATTGTGTGAATTTCCATTTCGGCATGGTTTAAGTCATTGTTGCATTGTTCGATAATCAGAGTAAATCCTGTTTTCCACTATTACTAAAAACTTATGCAAGCAGAAAATAAAGATTATGCTGAGAATAAACTAGTAGTACTATTATTCTCTGGTAAGTTTCAAATTCAATATTCTAATATATTCGTTTATTCTGGTGTAAAGAAGAGAAATGGCTTATAAGGCTTTCTGATACTCTCAAGTCAAATGGTTTAGTATTTGAAGAGTTTTTCTGTGCTAGCAAGTAGCAACACAGTAAATCAATTGTTGTGGATGGATTGTCAGTGAGAATTTTAATTGGTTTCATACCACCTTTAACTCTTAATGCTCTTGCAGAAACACAAAACTGGGCTGATAGTTTATTCACTTCCAACATGATTATAAGTGCACTAGTTAGCTCAAGAATGTGGTAACAGAAATATGATCATCACATCACTAGGAGATCTGATATATGGAACAAGAACCACTTTCTAGGAGATGTAATTAGATCAGACGGATATCATGAATGCCTGGCTGGAGCTGGAAATTTATATAGTCATAATCTAGATCACTCTGGCAAACAATATGATAGAGAAGATGCGGCTGCCGAACTGGAAAATGGGTACAGAATGAAGAAAAGAGAAAAAACAGGATACTAACAATTGAATAAAGAAATGAATGAAGTATAAATTCTCCTCCAAAGAGGCCACTCCCCCCGAATAAGGCCACATCAGCACACTAAACTCAAACTATATTTCTTGACCATTAAAACTAAGAGTATAAGCCCTATTTACAATATGATACTGACAGGCTCCCAACTGAAATATAACTCATAACTTGACTCTAAAAGGTAAAACCTATCTCCAACAACTAAACAATAATGCTGGGAATAGAACAAGGGAGGGTTTCTATCAGGAAGTAACGAACTAGGGAATGTTCTCTATCACAATAATTAGGGGTCTGTTTTATTTTCACTTTCGTGCCATACTAATGTCTTGTACCTGCACTTGTACCTGCAACTTTCCAGATTTTTTTTCCTCCTATAGTAGTCATCATTACCAACCAGTATGAGCTTTGTCATCTTTTTCTTTCACTGTCATCATGCGATAAATATGTTCTGATAGCCTACTATACTTGTGTCTCAGTATTTGGACTGTAGATTTGGCATATTTGCTGCAGAAGTTTTCTTTAAGCTTTACATATTGCACAGTTACATTAGGAGCTAATCCAGACTTTTCTGTCGAGACATATTACAAGGTAACTTTTGTCCTCATTAAAGAACCGTACATGTGAAGTTTAGCTGGATCCATAACTTGCAGCTCTAAACCTTTTAGCTTGCTTCTTGAATCCGTGACAATGTTAAAGACATCATTTTGCAGGACCAACTGCCAAATGACCTTAGACGAGTAAATATGCTCTTCCAGGAAGCTCGTGAATCTGGAATCAGTATAGAGGTACAATCTGCTCATCCGAGTTAATAATTTCTGCTAATATTCATGAAGATCTATTCAGAACTGTCTGTGGTTCTTGGATCATGTAATCATCTTATGGAAAATAATATTTGTTTGTTAAGTAAGCATGCACCAGGCCTGTTGAGCTTCACTTCCATGTTAAGCAAGATATTTTTTTCTCTCCTATTAATCTATTTTCTTGGAGATTCTTTTTTCTAGTTTTTCCTCTTAAAGCTTAGTTCCCACCCAACACGATTTTTGGTATAGCGCTCCATTCCCAATAGTCCATCATGTTGTTTAGAATTTATCCCAAGAGACTTTTCTCTCTTTCTCCCTCTAAAAAAATTATGGGCCATCCTTTTACAGTTTCTCCTCTTAATGCATATCCTTGTTTCTGAACTCGATCTGGTTATATTTTCATGTCATGTACCCTCTATCCCTTTACATGATAAATGAGCCAGGAAGGTTCAGCTTTAATTTTTGCTTTTTTACGTCCGTTCTATAAGTGACACAAACGCCCATCTCTTACAGTGCAGATCAGTTAGTGCGAAAGAAATTTCTGAATTTATGTTGTCTGGAAAGTATGTCGCTATTGCTTTAGTCGATCAGCACAAATTAAGGTATGTTGTAACTTTATCTGTTCAAATGATTGAATGAATGATCAACCAGATTGGTCTATTATTTATTTCATTATCCAGCTAAACAAACCAACTTTCTCTCTCTCATTCGTGCCAGTATTTTTTCGTAATAGTTCATCTTATTTCTAGTATTTTCTCAAAACTCAAAGCTTAAACCACTAAAAATATTTCCAAACATAACTGTAGCCATTTTCATTCTTCAGTTTCCAAAAATTTGGTTAATCATTGCCTTCATCAGGTGTTTTATATCTTCAAGTTCACTTGAAGATCCATCAGAAGTCAGTAACACTACTTTCTTCTGATGTTTTATTTGTGTGCGCATCCAAAATTTTCATTGATTCTAAATCTTTTAGGTTTTAACTTTCATCTTTCATTGCAGCAGTCAGTCTCAGCTTGAGGATACTTGTGTCTCAGAATACTATAGTGGAGGCCCTAGTTACACCGGTATGAAAGATGCAATCTCAAATATAGTGATACTTACCTAGTTACCTTGCCTTTGCTTATAGTGTTGAACATGTTGACTGCACAGTGGTGGTTCATTTCACATTAAAATACTCACTCTAGGTTTAGTAAACATAATGGTTTCAGTTATATACTCAATATCATAAATCATAATCTCCTTGATACAATATGGTGATAGTCTCTCCAGGGTTTCGACTATTATATTTTCTCAATGACTGACTTAGACTATGGCCCCTGCAGGTCACTATGTTGTTATTTGTGGCTATGATGCTGCTACAGATGAGTTTGAGATTCGAGATCCTGCCAGCTCAAGGTTTCGACTGTTCCTACTCTTCTTTGAAATTCATTATTTGCATTTTTTTTGTCGTAAAGCTTGTGAACTAAACTGAATATCTACTTGAAAATTCATTTATAATAGAAATAGATAATTGATATTCTGATGCTGACACTAACTTCTTTTTGTGGCAGGAAGCATGAAAGGATTCCTTCATGGTGCCTTGAACAGGCTCACAAATCCTTTGGTACTGATGAGGATTTTCTGCTGGTAAATTTATATACGAATTTATATGGTCATACTTTTGGCATCTCTTATGCTTCCAAACATTATTTATGCACTGAACAAGCTAAATACTGCTTATGTTGCTCGAGTTAAATTTGAGTGACTAGTATTATCATAGTGATATCCAAATCTATGCTAATCCATAGGTGTAAGATAGGACCTCCTCATATAACTCATTACGTCTGCTAGGCAGGTTCCTAGCCAAGACCTTTGATACTTAGATCATATGCCTTGAGAAGGAAGGTAGAGGTTGGAAGTTTAAAAAAAAAAAAAATAGAAAAAACAGTTGCAACTTGATCCAACTTGTACTATTCCCTTCATTTTACTATTTCGTTTACTATTTTCTTAATTTCTAGTTATTTGATTTATACACAAAAAGTAAGTGTAAATTTAAGGATATTTTCTTCCCTTCACGAATGGGGCATTTACAAAAAGGATTTTTCCTAGTTAGACAAAAATAGTATAGGCTACTAATCTATTGTTTACTAAGATAGACTAGAGACTAAGGGTATCCTAAAAAGCCTTTGGTTATTTATACAAATTAAGATATAACGTGTTTTCTGGGAAATCCTTATGTTGAAGATAAATATACTCTATTTTGCATCTTATCATTCTTCAAAAGGGTTCATTCTCTAATGGAAGGTGTATTCACAGTTAGCATTTTTCCAGGCTGCCCTTTAGAACTGTAGCTGAAGGTTGCTTACAAAGTTGTTAGTCTCCTCGCTACCTTTCAACAGAACTAATCATGCGGCCATGGTTTCTCACTCCCGCCATCCCTTAAAAATATGAACTTTTTGAAGGGACACGGGCTTTAATGCACAATTGGTAAAGTAAGAGAGATAGAATGGAAAAAGTGATTGAAGTATTATTAGTGGAGAATGGGTCCCACCTCATTAGGGAGAACAAATTTCCAAAAATAGAAAGTGCATAATTTTAAGGGAATGACTAAAATGGAAATAGTTCTTAGGTGACGGAGGGAGTATTAAGTAAAACAAAGCTAACCAGGAAAGGGGTTCCTGTTTCAAGATTACATACTTGGTTATGTGTTATTGAACAAGGTAGCTTACTCGTTATGTGCAATTATGATGGTATGCAGATTTCTGTCGAGAAGGGAGGAGCTCAAGGCAACCCTTTAGGAATCTTTTCCTTGTGACATTGTAATTGGTCGAGATCGGGGTTTCAAGGCGTGTGCTAGACCGTTGTCTGAAGAAAATGCTGTTTGTTTCAACCACTCTTTGGTTGATAACATGTTTACTTAATCTCCTGCGCATTTTAGGCATTTCCTTTATCTGTACAGGTTTGTAATTATAAATAATCCAAAGTTAATATGTACTAAAATGCTGTAATATATCTGTAGTTAAGAAAATCATTCAGTTCTTTGTCGCTGAGTTGGTCTCTCTGTTTCAGTTCATTTGGTTGGTGAAAAGTTTTTCTTCAAGTATCTAATGTATCTTACAATTTTTGCTATTAACCACATAAATCTGGTTCTTACAGACTAGTAATAATTCAGACGTGCGTTGGAGATTTTGTTATATTGTGATCGATAAATCAAGTTATTTGACTATTTGTTTGTTTAATGGGTTTGTGACTTAGGGACTCCGCAATGCGGATTTCTTGTTCCGTCCCGGTGGGATGAGACAGGCCGGGATGCGTTGCAAGCGTCCCATCTACCCGCGTGATGCTTGGCTAAGGGATGGAGGGGGGTTGCCTCCACGTGCCCGCCCATCTTGGCGCAACCACAAAGTGGCATAGAGTTCACTCGTAGACTGGGAAAGTAATCAAAATCCCGGAACAGGGAAAGTTAGTATAACTTTTCAGGATTCTGAATCCTAGCTTTTCTTAGGTATTCTCTTTCTCAGTTTTAGGATTCTTACATAAGACATTATTATTATTATTATTATTATTACTATTATTATTATTACTATTATTATTATTATTAAATACAATATTTTAAAAATAATTTAAAATTATAAATCATATTTAATTTAAGTATAATAAATAACTATAATTAAATTTATCGTAATTATAATTGTATTATTATAATATTTACATATAATCGTTATTATAATAATAGTAATTATTAATTTATTAAATAATTAAAATATAATTATAATATAAATGATATAATAATAATAAATAATTATTACTATTATTTTATAACTTAATAATTAATCAATAAAATCGTAGTAAAATTTAAATTATAAAACTTATTTAAGTATTATATTCGTAAATATTATAATAATAATAATAATAATATTTGTTAAATGATTATAATACTCCATGTAACTATTATATATTACGATGGATGATCCATATTTAAACTATCCATCGTAATAATAAATATAACAATATAGTTATTATCATTTGTAATTAATAATTTATTAAAAAAATTTATATTATTATTTTTTTATAAATAAAAAATAATATTAAAAATAATAAGTACCATATATTTAGTTCGGTGTTTAAATCAAATATAAGATATAAAATCTTGATATTTTCCAAACAGTGGAAAGTAAAGTTATTAGGAATCATATTCCCGGGATTCATTTTTCCGGGAATCATTTTCCTTTCCAACTTTACTTTCCCGTCAACCAAACATGGCCTTTGGGTTTTGTAGTACAATGGGTAAAGTAAGAAAGAGCTAGAGACCTGAGTTGAACCGTCCGAACTACCAAACCGTCCAGCGATTCAAACTGCCGCGCCAGTTTTGATTTTGGGTTACGAACCGGTGGTTAACCGCCAGTTCGGTTCGGTTCGGTTTGTGCATGTCTAAGTTAAGTAGTGTTAGTGGAAAATGGGTCTCACCTCATTAGAGAGAAGAGAATTTCTAAAATTAGAAAATGCATATTCTTGTGGGATGAACTAAAAAAGAAAGAGTACATGCTCTTATGAGATGGAGGGGGAATCTATAAATCTATAAATATATAAAATGCGAGTTTTGGCCATTATTTTAAATATTTATAAATTTTGGACAAGATTTTAAATATATACTATTAGTTATGGACCTTTCGAATATTGGTTGAATAATTGGCAGTTATATAATTAATGGCATTAATACATTAATGGTATTATATAATTAATGGCATTATGAATTGATAGCAGCAATATGCCATTTTATTTGAAAATAAAAATTAGATGGTTTTTTCTAAACCATTAGATATCACTAAATAGTGAATAATGGTTGGTCAAATGAAATGGCAGTTTAGCCGTTTAGATCACTAATTAAATCATACATTAATATTTATTTTTTAGGCGTTTTTTTACATCATCGTTAATTGTTATTGATTAGGGTCACTAATTAAATCAGAATTTGAAAGGTTTATGAAATTGATGTTACCTTTAGTTTTTATTTATAAATACTTACTCCATACATGTTATTTAGTTGTGGAATTATCTTTTCAATGCGGCTTTGTGTTTTTCTCTTTTTCTTTTTGCGTTTCTCGACGACAAATTGTATTCGAGAATGAGGTAGAGGGGTTGTAGACGACGATTGATGATGCGGTGCGATTTCGGTGTAGCATTATTTTACCACTGGCATACTCATGTCCAATTTGCATTTCTTGGAATAATCTTTTTCGGTATTTGAATTATTGTTAGTATGGTTAATTGTAGATTAGATTTATTCTATGTTTGAGATTAAGAATGTAATATGCAAATGGTTGTAAACTACGTATGTTAATCTCAACTGCTAGAAGAATATTGATACAAACAACATTTACCTGTAGTGTTTTCCTATATATGTTCTATTAAGTCGAAAATATTACCGCTTTTGGTAAATTGAATGTAGTATAATTTAGTTTTTCTTTAATTTTTATTTAATTTTATTACTTTAATATTATTTTAATAATTTAATTATTTTTGATTATTTATTGCACGACAATTTTAATATTTGTTGTTATTGAGAATATCGAATATATGTCAAAATATAAAAAATTTAATTTTTGTCTAATATTTAATTTAAACTTATTTGTTCAGGTTATAGGATTTTTAAAATTTAGTTACATGAGATTTTTCAGTTTTGATCGATTATATTTTAATTACTATAATATGTTTATTTGAGAATTAAATTAATACTGAACGATAACAAATGGAGTACCCTTTTTCATTAGAAACTAAATTTGATCAACTTTGATAGCTACTATTATTGTTTAAGCATTTTATCTAATTATTGATTATTGATTTTTTTTATTACAAATTAATTTTGTTACTTTTTAAAGTTATGGTATGACATATTTTTTAATTTCATATATTTGTTTTATTGTAGTTTTACGTGAGACGAATGATTTTAAACAACACAAACGAGTTATTTTTAGTTTTGTTTGGAGAGTGACAAGTTGTGTAGAAGTGAAGGTTTTAGTTTGTAATAATGAAGTTGATGTTTTTTTTAATTTTAAAATTAATGTAGTGTGTATATAATTTTTTTAATAATTATGAGTAATCACAAAATTTTATTACTCATTTTTTTCTTTGTTATTAGCACATTTTTTGTTTACAAATTTAACATAATAGAGTAATATTAATTCTAATTTTATTAATTAAATTATAGTAATTGAAAATTAATGTGTCGAAATACTATAGTCTGTGCATAGCACATGTAAAAATAAAAAAACAAAATGAAGAAAAAGTAAAAAGTTCCGCAACCCAAGCCACACGCGGAGCCCAACCATCAACCCTCACAATGCACAACCCCGTGAGCTTAAGGTCCAGCCCCTCTTCTAGTGAATGCCCTAACGGCAACCACAAAAAGAGCCAAATAATCAGTCTCATTTCACTCGCAACTTGAACCAAAATCTTAGAATTCCCCTATATGCGTGATAAAACCTTGTTATTTATTTAATACCTTTATTTTGTGAGTGAACTGCAAAAATAGTTCTTGGACTATGCGTTTATCTCGCCAATGAACCCTGGACTTTAAAAATATCCCAGACAACCCTGGACTAAGCGTTTATCTCGAAAATGGTCATTTTCACTGTTTTGTGACGAAAATACCCTTTTGGGGGATTTTGGGGGGTTTGAGCAATTTGGTCTTTTTACATTTTAAATCTGATATTATTTCAGTGATGTACTAAATCTGATATTATTTCAAAATTATCATTCTTCTTCCCTTTTGCCATCCTTCACTTTGTTTCTTTATTTTTATAAAATTAAATTTTAAATTTCAATTTTTAAATATTAATAAAAAAAATTTAATTATTAAAACTACTATTAAATAAAAAATTAATAGTTTTAATTAATATTTGATAGTGTCTAATATTTAATGAATAAGGTACGCCACCGCCTTAGTTTTAATCAATATTTAATAGTTTTAATCATAAATAGATCATATAACACGATTTATTCCGAAATAAATATGCATCTAATATATAAGAGAATTTGACTAAAAATATTATGAAGTTGACTAAAAATTTGATAAAGGAGAACTTTTGTTGAAATTTTCTAGGTAATTTTGATTGTTTTTAAATTAAAAATATTATGAAGTTGACTAAAAATTTGATACTACTAAAAATTTGATAAAGGAGAACTTCTGTTGAAATTTTTTAGTTAATTTTGATTGTTTTCAAATTAATAAACGAAAATTATATTAGTCTTACATTATATGCATATTTATTTCAGAATAAATCGTGTTATAAGATCTATTTGCGATTAAAATTATTAAATATTGATTAAAACGAAGGCGTCGTCGTACCTTATTGAATAAATATTAGACACTATCAAATATTGATTAACACTATAAATTTTTTATTTAATACTCCCTCAGTCCCAAGATAAGTGACCTACTTCTTTTGGGCACGGGATTTAAGGAATGATATTTAAATAAGTTAAAGTGGAGAGAGTAAAGTATGAGAGAGAGAAAAGTAGAGGAGAGAAGAGAGAATAAAGTAGGTGGAGAATAAAGTAAGAGAGGTGACTTTTTGCTAAAAATGGAAATAGGTCACTTATAGTGGGACACCCCAAAAAGGAATACAAGTCACTTATCTTGGGACGGAGGGAGTAGTAGTTTTAATAATTAATTTTTTTTATTAATATTTAAAAATAAAAATTTGAAATTTAATTTTATAAAATTAAATCTAATATTTGAAATAAAGAAACAAAGTGAAGAATGTCAAAAGGGAAGAAGAATGATAATTTTGAAATAATATCAGATTTAGTACATCACTGAAATAATATCATATTTAAAATGTAAAAAGACTAAATTTCCCAAACCCCCCAAAACCACCCAAAAGGGTATTTTCGTCACGAATCAGTGAAAAGGGACCATTTTCGAGATAAACGCTTAGTCCAGGTTTGCCTGTGGATATTTTTAAAGTCCAGGGTTCATTGGCGAGATAAACGCATAGTCCAGGGACTATTTTTGTAGTTCACTCTTATTTTGTTTTATATAGTTTCGTTTATTACTCCCTCCATCCCTGAAAATTTGTCACCTATTTCTTTTTTCGTCCATTCCTAAAAATTTGTCACCTTTCACTTTTACCATTTTAGGTAATGGACCCCACATTCCACTAACTCATTCTCACTCACATTTTATTTTAAAACTAATATATAAAAGTAGGACCCACATGCCACTAACTTTTTTAACCCACTTTCTACTACATTTATTAAAACCCGTGCCGGGTCAAATGGTGACGAATTTTGGGGGACAGAGGGAGTAGTATAAAAGCCAATCCATATCTCTTTGCACATGCTTAGTACTCCCTCCATCGCAAGGAGGATGACCTATTCCTTGGTGACATGAGAATTTATGTAACTTTATTTTGTATGTGAAGCGGAGAGAGTAAAATAAGAGAAAGGGTATAAAGTAGAGAGAAAGATGTTTCTATTTTTAGTAATGAGTCATCTTAGTTGGACACAAATCAAAAAGAAAAGTGGGTCATCTCAATAAGAAGAGAGAATACTACCTAGTATTTAAGTAGTACTGGTATTTAATAGCTAACTATTAGTCTCGTATTAACTTACTATATAGAGTAATGCTCTATATATGCAGTTCATTTAAGTGCTAATAAAAAGTACATTGAACACCCACCCCCACATATACACATACATATTGATATAGGGTAGAAAATAAAATTAATTCTTATATCAAAAATAAACTAGAGCCCTTTAATTAGGCTGATCAATTCTTATGCTACATGATAGGTTTGTAAAATTCATTTTAAGCAACGAGGGTAAATTAGAGAATTAATCTTTTTGTAGTTATTGAATAATCGATGTTGTTTTATATGTATTTGAATAATGCCGTAGTGCAATGTAGATAATGAACTCAATGTGTTGTTACAATGCCATCGACTCTTCGAATCTTTAGTACCACTGACAATTGTAAATTCTTAAATATCTCAGAAATTTAAATTTTCTGTAACTCTCTCGATTTAATACTTTTTTAGAAACCATATATCAAATTAAATGTTATTTTATGAGTATTTTAACAAAATCTCAATTGCATATGTTTTGACGAAGAAATTTGCGCGAAAAAGATGTAACTTGGTATCTTGTAACTTGTAAGTATCTTTAATGACCTGTAATATAATGCTCTACATTGCATTGTATAATGACATAGGTCAATGTATATAATGTCCAAAAAAATTTAATGTTAATTAATATGCAAATTTCTTTTAATGTAAGTTTCTTCATATATTTTCAATATTAGAAATCGTAAAAAATTAAAGTTGACATATCGTGTATAAAAAATGATCCAGGTACATAAAATTTAAAACTTGAAGATATTTCTTAAATTTATTATACAAAAACAATAAACGTTATAATGCTGGATAATTCACGCATATTTCATGCCTCTACCTTACAAGGTAATGACACAGAATTAAGAAAAAACCTTACCATCAAAAAGATATATTCTGTGAATGGATGAATATTAACATTGATGGGTGAATCCACAGCTTGTATCTATATATAGAAGCCGGGTTTTAGCCTTCTTTAGAGATATATATATATAAGGCGTGATTGCAGTTACTATGTAAGAATGATATATGAGGATTAAAACTCATTAACTTTGGCCGTTATTTTTTTTTATTAACTTTGCATTCAATCTGCAAATAGTAATTTAAAATATTATATTAATATTAAAAATATATGATTAAAGGATCTCTAAATGTGTGATTAAGGTTAAAAACGTGTGATTAAAGGGCCTTTAAATTAATTTTGCAATTACATCATATGAAAGGTCAAAATATTTTTGAAGTAGTATCAATTATTTATTTAAATTACTCCATAATAAAAATATTTTTGAAGTAGTATCAATTATTTATTTAAATTACTTCATAATAAATGACATTAGGATAACTGCAAATAATTAAGATTGAGAAGATTGAAGTAGTATCAATTATTTATTTAAATTACATTTTCTATAAATTCGAATTCCTTTAATCAAATGCATTTTTACGTTGCGTATCATCGTCTCTCAAGGATATGATTTTAAATTTTATAGGTAGATAGTATTCTCTATCAGCTTATGATCATTTGATTTATTTTTTTATATTGAAGATCTTCATATTTCTTTGCAATATCACGTAACTTATATTTTTGCAGCAACGTGGCATGCCGCAAGAAAACGAAAAAAGAGATTAGAAGAGGAAAAGAGCAATATGTAAGTTCAACTAACATCATATCTTAACATTTATTTTTTCTAACAAATCACAATTGGAAACCACGGTTAGGTTTGGTATACTGTAAAGCATGTTTTGAGCAAGTTTCACCCGAATTGAATCTTGCTTGTATACAAAAAACTCTACAATCCACTTTTAATCCGATTCAGTATTATTCGAGCAGTTTCGCACGAATAGAATCAATATATTATCACATTGTGTTTGCTTGTGCATTTATAAGATGTATAAACATTTAAATGTATAAGAAGCAAACAAAGTCTAAGTCTTTTGCTTAGTAGACCGGTTGTGGACGACGACCACTTTAAGGTAACACGGTCGGTTCTATGCAATGCTTTGCAAAAGAAAAAGAAGAATTTCACAACCCAGATAGGCTTAGACTACCTATCGTGAAAGGTTGCAATGTCAGTCCGCATATTTCTAAGCCTCACTGAAATAAGATGACATTAGTGCGGTATAGCACTAAACGGATCTAACAACAAGACGTGTCTTTATGCTATCTACTGAAAGACTAGGTCTTGATAAAATACTAATTTCTTAATCTACATATGTTAGCATTGAGCATACGGTATTGATTATGCACTACTTTGACTTATCAAATGGTGCGGGTTTTTCGCAACCCAATAATCCCGATATATTGGGTAGTGGTGATTAATATCTATCGGTGCTAGGATTGTTATTATGTTGAATCGTGCGCGGGGTGAGTCTCGTTTGATAATGTCCTCAAGAGGAGCTCGAACAAGGTTTTATTATTCGGAAAACTGGACAGTTGGAGTTTATTACTCTATGAATAATAAATAATTGTTTCTTGCTAAGTCCACTCTTTGAATTAATAAGATGTTGATTAATTAAGTCCATAGCAGACATTAATTAATTAATGGACATTTATATCTTAAGCGCGAGAAATAAATAATATAAATAACGGAAACCCGGATTACTTGTAATTTCGGATTTGGATGGGGAGAGTTCAATATTACTTCTGTAGTGGCTGCTCGTAATATTCCAATATAAGCTTGTATTAAATTGTGGGTTCAATTTAATTAGTAAAAAGCTAATTAGGGGAGCCCATATCCAAAACCTTCCATAGATCGCTGTCTGGGCCCAAAAAAGAACTTAATATAAATAGGAGAATAAAGGAGACATAATAATTAATTAATTAATTATGAAATTTTTCGTTCATTCTCTCTACAGAATGAAACGATTTTTTCATTGTTTTTCTTCTCCGTGAGATTTCCAGCTCCTCCTCTGTGGGGAATTTTTTGTCTTCTTTATTCGAGTCCTAATATTTTGATGAGATCAACCCACCCTACCCTGATATCAAGATACTGTTCGGGAACTAGATATATGATTCGTGGTCTAGTATTGAAGATATCACGTGGAGAAGGCGCGTGTAACGACCGCCCTTCTAGGGTATAATTACGGCGATCGCTACCTAGGCGGACTTAAATGCAACAAAGAACATAGGCTAGGGTTTCATTTAAAGGGATTTTACCGAAGTATTTAATGAACCATTAGAACGATAAAAGTAACGGCTTAGCAATGAAATTCGTACTATCATATTTCTTTTGTCATTTCATAAAATTATTTCACAGTATAAAATAAGTGTAAAGAAAATAAAATTGGCCGTGCATCGCACGAGTGTGATACTAGTTATTAATAATTCACAACTTTGTACGTGTTGTAATTATGGAAATGATGGGATTGATTTCATTGACTTGGAGGGAGCGTAATCTATGGGATAAATTGTGGTATATCGTTGGAAAGGAGGAATAATTATCTTGAAATGGATGCAAAAAAATCGGCTACACAATCTCCTGCATTAAATGCACAAATGATAACCATGTTGAGGTTGATTAAAGTTTTTTTTAGCTGTAAATTACAGTTATAATACTAAACTGCCTTTGAATTTTAATATTGTATTTATAACTATTAAATGAAAATACTAATATACAATGACATTCATGTAAATATAAAATGTTATTTTCTCTGCTCACCTTAATTTTTTAAAATATATATGTAATTATTAGTTGCATTTGTACATCTTTGGTATTCCAATTTATATACCAATACACTCTGTATATCTTTTAGTAAACTTTAATTATTTTTAATGTATTGGCATGTAAATGTTGCCTATTCATAAAACATATATAACTATACTAATTTAGACTATTATAATATTAATAGCAATATGCAAGTATTTTTTTGCCAATTCACCAATCAATATATTTGTGAACATTTTTTCGTTGAAAATTGGTTGATTGTATCATTTTTTACACTCCCCATCACATAGAAATAAACTAATAAATTTTTAAAATTATATATTTATGATTTTAGATTCCGTACTATCATATTTCTTTTATCATTTCATAAAATTATTTCACAGTATAAAATAAGGGTAAAGAAAATAAAATTGGTCGTGCATTGCACGGGTGTGATACTAGTTATTAATAATTCACAACTTTGTACGTGTTGTAATTATGGAAATGATGGGATTGATTTCATTGACTTGGAGGGAGTGTGATCTATGTGACAAATTGTGGTATATCGTTGGAAAGGATGAATAATTCTCTTGCAATGGATGCAAACAAATCGGCCACACAATCTCCTGCATTAAATGCACAAATGATAGCCATGTTGAGGCTGATTAAAGTTTTTTTTAGCTGTAAATAACAGTTATAATACTAAACTGAATTTTAATATTATATTTATAACTATTAAATGAAAATACTAATATACAATGACATTCATGCAAATATAAAATGTTATTTTCTCTGCTCATCTTAATTTTTTAAAATATATATGTAATTATTAGTTGCATTAGTACATCTTTGGTGTTCCAATTCATATACCAATACACTCTCTATATCTTTTAGTAAACTTTAAAATTTATTAATGTATTGGCATGTAAATGTTGACTATTCATAAAACATATATAAGTATACTAATTTAGACTATTATAATATTAATAGCAATATGCATGTAACACCCCGAGTTTTCGTGTAAAGATTTTGGAGTATAAAAAAAAAATGGACAAAGAGACGATTGGAAATAAAGTGCAAGGAAATTTATATTTCAAGGATAAAAGTAAAGGCTATACTTTTATTTGATAAATATTTGAGGAATAAGATATACAAGAATGTTGGAGATGCATCTAGCACATGTTTACATATGTGAGAGTGACAACACACACATCTATTCTACACCATTATCCTACTACACTAGTCAACAAGTTTGGAAGCTAGCTATTTTAGTGATGGAGCCAAAGGATCTCTAGAGGAGCATCTTCTTCCTTTTTCCTTCACTCTCTTTCTCGAGAAAGGCAGCCACAAGACTCCAAAGCTCCAGCCATATACCTGCAAATTAACACAAGAATAGGGGTTAGAAGATGACTCACAAATTAAAAGGAAGGGAGGCACAAGCTCATTTAAGAAAGGGAAATAGTAGAGCTTGAGATCAGCCCCTTTTTGGCACATTCTCAACTAGCATCAATGAGGAATCAAGTCAAATGAGCATGGTAGAATGAGCCTCTACACAAGCCCAATATAGACATGAGTCAAATCCTCTTCTCCCCATCTTTCAAGGCTGAGGAAACAGCCAAGAGAGACAACCACACTTACACCAAAATGGTATACAATTGGATAAACACAAGGAAGAGATAAGCTGGCAGCCCCAAAAATAGGAGCCTTTGCCCCCAAGACTTGCACAATTGAGTAAAGAAATATGATGCCAAGAAAGAGATGGAGCTGGCAGCCAAATATGGGAGACTTTGTGTTAGGATTGGTATACTGAAAAGCATATTTCGAGCATGTTGCACGGATAGAATTGCTTGTATACAATAAATTTTACAATCCACTTTTAACCCAAAGCGAGAAGAAGTAATTTTATCGCATTGATGTTTGCGTGTGCATTTATAAGATGTTTCTCAAACATTTAAATGTATAATAAGCAAACAAGTCTAATTTTTCTACACAATAGACTGGTCGTGATCGATGTTCACAGAAGGTGACGCAGTCGGTCCTTTGTAGAAAAGAAATAGAATTTCACAACCTAGATAGGCTTTGGCTACCTATCGTGAAAGGTTGCAGTGTCAGTCCGCATGTTTCCTTACCTTAGGAAATAAACGACACTGGTGTGGTATAGCACTGAAGGATCTAACAGTTGAGATAAGTCTTTCTTGCTATTTACCGAAAGACGAGGTCTCGGTGATTGTTATTTCTTAATCATTGTTGACATAACATTGAGCATACGGTATTGATTATGCACTACTTTAATTTATCAAATGGTGCGGATTTTTCGCAATCCAAGAATCCCGATATCTTGGGTAGTGGTGATCAATGTCTAGAGGTGCTAGTATTGTTATTGCAATGAATCGTGTGCTGGGTGAGTCCAGTTTGATAATATCCTCAAGAGGTGTTCGAAAAATGTTTTATTATTCAGAAACCCGGCCGGTTGGAATTTATTCCAGAATAATAAATAAAGATTTTGAACTAGACAACTCTTGGAAATAGATATTAATTAATTAAAGTCAAATAGCAGACTTAAATTAATTAATGAGTATTTATATCTTAAACACGGGAGATAATAAATTAAAGAGGTAAAGCCCGGATTACTCGTAATTTGGGATTGGACGGGCAATCAATATTATTATACTATAGTGGATGATAATAATATTCTGTTTGGACTTGTATTAAATTGGGGCTCAATTTAATTAGTAAAAGTCCAACAGGTTTGGCCCAAGTCCAACCTCCATGGATCCCTAATCTGGCCCATCATAACTCAATATAAAAGGAGATTAGAAAGGAGATTTAATGTGATTCAACACATAAATTTCGTTCTCCCCTCTCTGGAGTGAACGGTTTTCTCAGTTCCTCATAGAACTGAAGTTCTGTCTTCTTTCTAATCAAGCCCTTTTCGATTCTGACAAGCTTTGTCCACCCAAAGGTCATTATCTGAGTTCGGGATACAGATTAGAAGATTTGTGGTTGAGTACGAAGAACATCACGTGGAGAAGGCGCAAGCAATCGTTGATTCTTTGGAGAATCAGATCGGTAATTCTAAACTGTAGGAAATTCATGAATTGGGGTTTTTAATTCATTTTACATGAATTACTTGTGTTCTTGAATGCAATTTGATTGTTTAACATTTAGATAATTAATCTCATAATCGGCCAAATAGATCCATATGTATGATTTATTTGTGAATGCATGACTTCCGCTGTGCAGGGGGCGCGCCAATCCCCATCAATTGGTATCAGAGCCAATTTTTGGCTCTGATTATGTGGATTAATTTCATGTTTTCAGATTACTTGAATGCATATTTTTCTTCATTTGTATTGTGTTTGTTTTTGTTTTTGACTGAACGAATTCGATCGAACACAAAGAATGAAAATTACGCAGCCTCAAAGATGTGCGACAACAGCCTTGATGAAAATCAATTTGTTCACTATGTGAGGAGGTACTAAGTTTTGTTTGGTATAATTACATATTGTAATCATTACTTGGAATGATTGCACGTTGTATTTTGTGCTTGGATTACGCCATCTAAATCAAGTCATGTTCTGTCGTGATAAATCACGACGAGAGAAAGACGCCAACTGCCGTAGCTATCGGGGTGGGCAGTTTGACCAAATTGGCAAGTCTAACAGACTGCGGAAGAAAAGCAGCTTGCCTAGCGCAAGAAGCTGCCCAACGTGTCAAGCTGGGCTTCGACGGAGATGGCTGCGTTCTGCAAAAACGTATGGCTGCAGTGGCATCTCCGAGCAGCGACGGTGACAGTGGTTCGTAAAGAGGGCAGCAGCGGCTGCGGTAATGTAGCTGCAGCAGCAGCCCTTGATGCGGTCCAGCGGCTGTCCAACAAGCTGCGAGACGTTGAGCAACTCGACGGTGGCGTGCCAGCAGCAGCTGCGGTCCAAGTGGCAGCTCGTCGGTGGCGTTTCCGGGCTCGAGGCAACGCAGCTTTCCAAATTAGTTAGGGTTTCCCTAATCCTAGGAACTGATTTGGAGAAAAACTTTGAAATTAGTTAGGGTTTCCTAACCCTTGGAACTAATTTTAGAGTTAATTTCAAGATATATTTTAGAATAAGATTTGAATATATCTTGGATTATCCAAAATTTAAATTATGGATTAATGAGATATTTATCCTTATTTTATGGATTTAGATGATTTAAGATAGATTTAGTTCTATCTAATTAAATCCTAGTTGAATTAATTAATATCAATTCTAGGTTATCCTAATTTTATGGATATAAATAGATTTATTTCTATTTAGCAAAATATCCTAGATAAATTTGGATAAATATAATACAAGATAATCCTTATCTAATTGGATTTTGATAAAATTAATTTTATCTAGAATAAATCCTAATAGATATGATATATTCCAGTTTCTTATTCTAAATAATCTAAGATTTGTTTAATAATAGAATGATTGGATTTTATCTTCATCTTATGGATTTGGATAAATTTGTTTCTATCCTGAAATATCCTGGTATGATTTAGATAATGATAATCCAAGGTCAGTCTTATCTTGAGTTTTAGGATTTGATTTTATCCATGTAAAATCTAGAATAATCCTAAGAGGATTTAGATAGATTCAATTCTATCTAGATAAATCCTAATTTAATTTGGATAGCCATTATCCAAGATAAATTTATCTAATCCGAAATTTCTATTTTGGAATAAGATAAGGAATTAATTATTTAAGTAAATCTCCCTAGATTTATTAAATAATTTCAATAATTATCCAGTGTGATTAATTACCATGAAGTAAATGGATTTATCTATTTATTTGGTGATTATCTGTTATGAGTAGATTATCTGCCTTATCTGCTTATGAGATAATTATGCAAAAACCATGTTCAAAATGACTAAGCGATAATTACAACAGCGTTGTATATGGTCTCCATAAATTGGTCTATATATGAAGCAGTTTCTAATATTATCGCGACCCACCTTAGTGGGAGCAATAATCCTACGAAATAGCAAGTTCATAAGATTAAACTTCTTAATAGTAAATTGTTTAAACTAGAAGCATGTTTCTAATATTATCGCGACCCACCCTAGTGGGAGCCATAATCCTGTGAAATTGCAAGTTCGTATGTTTAAACATATTTATGAGATAGCTATGGAATTTTGTTAGTGGCGTACGACCTTCCCTAAAAGGAGTATCAAAACAGAAATGAAATTCCTAGATGCAAATATTTATGGTAAAATCTTAGGCAATATTTGGCGGCCATGCCACCTTAGTGGTCTCTGGACTATTCGTCGGTATTGTGACCAGGATATTGTTGGAATCCGAATTTGTATGACCTCCCTAGAGGCGTACTTATTTTGGTTTTGACAGTTGTGAGATACATAAATTGTTTTGTGGTTGTTTGCAATTATGTATCAAGCATAGTATGTGATAAATAGTTTTATTTCTTCTCAGCCAAATTCTTAATAATGTTTGCGAACCTTAAAGAAATCAAACTCGAAGGCCAAAATTAAGTAGACTGGAAATGTTAAATGGATAAGATTCTCATTGCTGAAATCTTAAAGTTTGTATTCACCAATTCATGTCCTTCATTTCCTTGACAAAATTCTATAAAGAAAGTTCAAGAATGCATTTCATGCATGTACTTGACAAGTTCTTTGAGATAGAATGTCAAACTATTTTTTTTTAAGTAGTAAGACAAGTCTTGGTTTATACCGATGGTAAAGGGATATCCAATGAGGACGTTGTCCAGATTCTATTGGAACATCCAAAAGAGATAGAATGTTTTGAGGAATCTTCTGATTCAGTTACTCAAATAGTTTCTACATTCAGTTCATCGCCAAATGTAATAAGAAGTGACTATAAGAAGGTTGTTACTGAAAAGTTGGAAACCTTCAGCATGATATTCACTTTATTACTATTGGAGGAAGATAACACGATAGTTGACGAATTCATTAAGGCTGCATCTTTCCTATGTCTCAGTTCAATCGAACAAAAGACTAGCAATGGAAAGAGGGAAGAGCTGAATTGTCATCAATGTCTGCTGAAAGCAAGAAAGACAAGATAAATTAGGTGAAAAGGCAAATTGAAGATGCATTGTAAGTTGGATTGACCTCTTCTAAAGAAGGACAATGACTTAGATAACAATATAACTTCTAAAGGAGAGATCTTAATCCAGTTAGGCAGTTGTTGTAGTGGGAGCTATTTATTTATGCTCACTTAATTGTTTTGTTTTGATGTTAGAGTTTTGTTTTATTGGTACAGTTTATTTAGAAAGAACTCAGTTTCAACTTCTAAACTTGTTTATGATTAAGCGATGTTCGATGTCATTTTATAATGCGTGCATTATTAAGAAATGTGATTCGAATATCTATCATAGTACCATAGAAAAACAAATTATACATCATAGTAGTATCTAAACAATATAAATGCAACAAGATTGAGTTTCGAACAACAGTTCAACTTCTTAAACAATGAATGATAAAGTATTTATGACACTTAGTTATAAGGCCAAGAAAGTACTTAATTATTGTTCAAACTGATTTTTGTCTAACTCAAGTGACTATCGAGATTTTAACAACTTGCTTGTTAAATAGCTTGAAAGTCAAGTAAGTCTGGTTGATGCATTATAAGTTAGAATCTGTTGGTGGTTCAAGGGATTCAGAATACTTATAGAGATGCAACATAGAAAGACTAGCAAGTCTCAATGGTCTACACCATGGGAGACGAGCAATGAGTTAAGATCAGTAGTGGGAGTTAAATCCTAGTTGACTACTCCAAGCATTCTTCTAAAGAATGGGATAGTCATATAAGAAGATATCGAAGTCTCTCTAAGACAAGTTCGATATGGGAACAGTTTCACTCAATAACACCTTATCATTGATGGGATATACGTTGGAAACAACGAGTTATATCTTAAAGAAACTACCATAACATCAGTACCTTCTACAACACACGAGTTGTGGACTAGAGGTAAGTCTAGTCCAGCACATCTCAAGGTGTGGAGTTATTCCAACACATGTTTTGGAAAAGGTATCCAAGTAATTGGAGTTGTGTACTGAGGTATGTTTTAAGATTGTCCCAATTGATAGAAAAGGTACAGGTTCTATAATCTTCACGGCAAGATAGGTGTTTGTTTACACGAATACTAGATTCTTTGATGAAAATTATGAGAAGAACTACAAGCCTACCAAGCATGATAATTCTCAAGATAATGAGAATATTTATTTTCCATCTTAACCAAGAAGTCATACCATTAGATACTTATGCACTTAGAAAATCAACATTTGTACCTAAGATTATAAGAGTCATGTCGTAGTGGGAGCGTTCCTTGCGAACATAACAAGTTCATGGATCTAAGAGTCTTTAGACTCAGTTTTAGATCGACTTGAATATAATCCCTGTAACTACAAGGACGCATTGACTCATTCAGATAATCATTCTTGATAAGATGATAGATTCTGAATAATAATCTAAGATAGACAAGAATGTTTGCAAGACTTGCGATACTACCCATAGACTATTTTAGCCAGTGGGAGCTAGTGGATCTGCAAGTGTAAACATGGATCATAAAAGGCTAGAATAATGGCTAAAGGGTTACACCTAGAGAGAATCATATTCTCGCCTGCCATTCTGCCTAAGTCGATCTGTATCATATTATCTATTGTAGCTTACATATATTAGGATGTATGTATTATGATTGTCAAGACAGTTTTCTTTAACTAGAAGTCTTGAGAAGATCATCTACATGGAGCATCTTAATGGTTATGTGCTACAAGTACAAGAAAGTTGAAAGTGCACTATATTTGGTATTCTTGGTACTCTACGATGATGACATCTATAAAAGTTGATAAACAACTCAGAGGGTTATCTAGCGTAGGAAACTGGTCGTCTACCCAGTTTAAGGATGATGGATTTAAGATAAACTAGTTACATTCTAAGCATCTTAGTCATTAGATTGCTAGAAAAAGAATGTTAAGTTTTCTTAAAGAATCCTATATCTATATCATACTTAGACACTTTAGCATTGAAAATTCCAAGAAAAAGTTTTACTTCTCTAGACGGAATTATCTTGTCTCTTGCCAAGTGTTTTTCAACACTAAAGTAGATCAAGAAGAATGAGACAAGTTCCGTAATTGGAAGTCTCATGTATGCTATGATGTGTATTAAGTTAGATATTAGCTTTGCCGTTGGCATAGAAGCTTGATATCATTTTAACCATGGCCAAGGACATTGGATTGGTAAAGAATATACTATAGTACTTGAAGAAGACTAAACGGTATGCTCTAGTTTACCAGACATCCATGTTATGTCCTTTAGGTTACATCGACTCGATTTTATTATTGATCGATGATCGAGTTATCCTCTGACTATGTGTTCACGTTAGGAGTTGAAAACTGAGTCTTTAAGGAGTGTGATTACATCACAGGCTCTATCATGATAATTACAAGTGTGGTTTCATAGGAAACTACTCAGGTAGTTGTTCATTTAAGAAAGGGAAATAGTAGAGCTTGAGATCAGCCCCTTTTTGGCACATTCTCAACTAGCATCAATGAGGAATCAAGTCAAATGAGCATGGTAGAATGAGCCTCTACACAAGCCCAATATAGACATGAGTCAAATCCTCTTCTCCCCATCGTTCAAGGCTGAGGAAACAGCCAAGAGAGACAGCCACACTTACACCAAAATGGTATACAATTGGATAAACACAAGGAAGAGATAAGCTGGCAGCCCCAAAAATAGGAGCCTTTGCCCCCAAGACTTGCACAATTGAGTAAAGAAATATGATGCCAAGAAAGAGATGGAGCTGGCAGCCAAATATGGGAGTCTTTGTGTTAGGATTGGTATACTGAAAAGCATATTTCGAGCATGTTGCACGGATAGAATTGCTTGTATACAATAAATTTTACAATCCACTTTTAACCCAAAGCGAGGAGAAGTAATTTTATCGCATTGATGTTTGCGTGTGCATTTATAAGATGTTTCTCAAACATTTAAATGTATAATAAGCAAACAAGTCTAATTTTTCTACACAGTAGACTGGTCGTGAACGATGTTCACAGAAGGTGACGCAGTCGGTCCTTTGTAGAAAAGAAATATAATTTCACAACCTAGATAGGCTTTGGCTACCTATCGTGAAAGGTTGCAGTGTCAGTCCGCATGTTTCCTTACCTTAGGAAATAAACGACACTGGTGTGGTATAGCACTGAAGGATCTAACAGTTGAGATAAGTCTTTCTTGCTATTTACCGAAAGACGAGGTCTCGGTGATTGTTATTTCTTAATCATTGTTGACATAACATTGAGCATACGGTATTGATTATGCACTACTTTAATTTATCAAATGGTGCGGATTTTTCGCAATCCAAGAATCCTGATATCTTGGGTAGTGGTGATCAATGTCTAGAGGTGCTAGTATTGTTATTGCAATGAATCGTGTGCTGGGTGAGTCCAGTTTGATAATATCCTTAAGAGGTGTTCGAAAAATGTTTTATTATTCAGAAACCCGGCCGGTTGGAATTTATTCCAGAATAATAAATAAAGATTTTGAACTAGACAACTCTTGGAAAAAGATATTAATTAATTAAAGTCAAATAGCAGACTTAAATTAATTAATGGGTATTTATATCTTAAACACGGGAGATAATAAATTAAAGAGGTAAAGCCCGGATTACTCGTAATTTGGGATTGGACGGGCAGTCAATATTATTATACTATAGTGGATGATAATAATATTCTGTTTGGACTTGTATTAAATTGGGGCTCAATTTAATTAGTAAAAGTCCAACAGGTTTGGCCCAAGTCCAACCTCCATGGATCCCTAATCTGGCCCATCATAACTCAATATAAAAGGAGATTAGAAAGGAGATTTAATGTGATTCAACACATAAATTTCGTTCTCCCCTCTCTGGAGTGAACGGTTTTCTCAGTTCCTCATAGAACTGAAGTTCTGTCTTCTTTCTAATCAAGCCCTTTTCGATTCTGACAAGCTTTGTCCACCCAAAGGTCAGATTAGAAGATTTGTGGTTGAGTACGAAGAACATCACGTGGAGAAGGCGCAAGCAATCGTCGATTCTTTGGAGAATCAGATCGGTAATTCTAAACTGTAGGAAATTCATGAATTGGGGTTTTTAATTCATTTTACATGAATTATTTGTGTTCTTGAATGCAATTTGATTGTTTAACATTTAGATAATTAATCTCATAATCGGCCAAATAGATCTGTAGATCTGATTTATTTGTGTATGCATGACTTCCGTTGTGCAAGGGGCACCAACCCCCAACACTTTGTCCCCAAGTTTCAGCACAAACAGCCAAAATAGAGAACTATATAAGCAGCCCCATCTCCCTTCCCCTCCCCTCTCCTTTAGACACCACAAATTCACTCAAAATCAAGGAGTGCAGCAAGGAAACGAGAGGAGCAAGAAGGCGAGGAGAGGCAGCGGCAAAGCGGAGGAACAGCCGCATAAACCGAGGATGAACCGAGTGAGGCTATCTCTGCGAGTTAAGGGTGGAGTCAGGAAAAATTCAAGTTAAGGAGCTTTAAGCGAACAAGGTGGGCTTTCGAACAAAAGTGTTTTTACGTGGGCTTTCGAACTAAAGTGTTTTAGTGAGCTTTCAGTTTAAAGTATGTTTACAGTTTTTATGAAAAGTATTTGGTGCGCTTTCTATTTAAGATACGATTGTTGCCTTTATGTTTAAAATATGGTTTTTATGAAGAGTGCCAAGGTGATATGAAAAGTACAGTTTACGTTTACAGTTTCATGAACAATATTTTATGATGAGTGCTATTTACATCAAGTGAAAGTGATGTTATTTAGTTATGTGACATTATGTGTTGCTTTACGGGTGCTTGTGAACTGTCAGCCTTCGTTGATATTTTGTTCGGCTTTGACCGATAGAAAATGAGTTTTAGTCGAAAATGTTTATGAGGAAAGGAAGTTTTTGAAAGTTATGTCAAGCCATGTTTTGTTTTGAACTTTGCCTATCTGATTGTCTAACAAGGGCGATGTCCTTACCACACCAGGAGTTTGTGAATTAGTTTCACCAGGAGTTTGTGAATTTATTTCACCAGGAGTTGTGAATTAGTTTCACCAGGAGTTTGTGAATTCATTTCACCAGGAGTTGTGAATTGGTTTCACCAGGAGTTGTGAATTCGTTTCACCAGGAGTTTGTGAATTTATTTCACCAGGAGTTGTGACTTCGTTTCACCAGGAGTTAGTTCAGATATGACATAAGTTCCAGGAAAATAGAACAGCAGATCGCTTTTGATAATGACAAGGAAAATGATTTAGTGTTCTCGGATCTTTTACTTAAAATCCCGAGTTTACTTAGGAGTGACTTGACAAAATCAGTTTTTAGTAAAATATATTTCGGCACGTGTCCACTGAGTACACCAAGTACTCAGCCCTGCATATGTTTTAAAAATGTGCAGGTTGAGCAGTGATGACGGCGGGCGGTGTTGAGCATAGACGATGAAGATCCTTCGATAAAATAGTACTTGGATGCGTCGTGTCTCCATACACAATGTCATCTGCTCTTGACTCTTCCGCTGCAATGTAAAAGTCGAGATTTCATTCTCTTGTACCATGCACTCTGATTTTTATATATATTCCAAGTTATTTCAGTTCAAGTTCAGTTGTGCCACAGTTTTCCCCTTTCTTCCCCGCTTCTTTCATCCTCCCCTAGTCACGATGAACCGAGCTTTCTATCCTTAGACTATTATGCGGTTAATAGCAATATGCAAGTATTTTTTTGCCAATTCACCAATCAATATATTTGTGAACATTTTTTTGTTGAAAATTGGTTGATTGTATCATTTTTTACACTCCCCATCACATAGAAATAAACTAATAAATTTTTAAATTTATATATTTATGATTTTAGATTTCGTACTATCATATTTCTTTTATCATTTCATAAAATTATTTCACAGTATAAAATAAGTGTAAAGAAAATAAAATTGGTCGTGCATCGCACGGGTGTGATACTAGTTATTAATAATTCACAACTTTGTATGTGTTGTATTAATGGAAATGATGGGATTGATTTCATTGACTTGGAGGGAGCGTAATACATGGGACGAATTGTGGTATATCGTTGGAAAGGAGGAATAATTCTCTGGAAATGGAGGCAAACAAATCGGCCACACAATCTCCTGCATTAAATGCACAAATGATAGCCATGTTGAGGTTGATTAAAGTTTTTTTAGCTGTAAATTACGGTTATTATACTAAACTGCCTTTGAATTTTAATATTGTATTTATAACTATTAAATGAAAATACTAATATACAATGACATTCATGTAAATATAAAATGTTATTTTCTCTGCTCACCAAAATTTTAAAAAAATATATATGTAATTATTAGTTGCATTAGTACATCTTTGGTATTCCAATTCATATATCAATACACTCTGTATATCTTTTAGTAAACTTTAAATTTTATTAGTGTAATGACATGTAAATGTTGACTATTCATAAAACATATATAACTATACTAATTTAGACTATTATTATATTAATAGCAATATGCAAGTAATTTTTTGCCAATTCACCAATCAATATATTTGTGAACATTTTTGTGTTGAAAATTGGTTGATTGTATCATTTTTTACACTCCCCATCACATAGAAATAAACTAATAATGCGCAATCTCGTAACATAGATATACCATATCTGAACATTGTGTGAACCGGGAATGTGGCCACATTCCACGACGGTCACTGGACCGGCCAACTCCTATGTTAGCTCACGGTCCCCTTATGTGTACACTAGTCCGAGTAGGGTTTGTGGCCCTAGCTGGGACCCGAATTCGATTTAACTTAAATTGGCATAGCCAAGCAGATAGGTAATCATAAAACAAAACATGGCATGACAACATACTTGAGCAAAGATTCACATTTTCATACTGAAATCACGTTTTGAAAGAAATGCCCACCTCAAAGAAAAATCTCAATCCGTAGGTTCTTTAACTTGGCCTTAGACGACGTGTGAAGACGTCCCTTTAGGAAATAAAATAATACTTAATTAGATTTTGAGATATCCATTAAGCTTAAACATGGATGCATCCTAAGTGCGTGGTCATTTTATTCCTTTTCCTTAATTCATAAAAACTCCTTGAGCACTAAATAAATCTTGCGGTTTAGTTTGGTGTGGAGGTCTACCAATTATTCGGTTACCGAAAGAGCGTTACCTCATATATATTTTATTCAAGCACTAAAATAGGCTCGAGGTCTATTCATCATTTCGTACCATAAATTATTCGAGCGCTAATACTAAAGTCCGGGAATTAAATTTATCATCGTGGAAACAAAATAGCGGACCCT
>NC_062969.1:31471905-31493207 GCF_023119035.1 Salvia hispanica
GTACTGTGATGCGAATTGGATATCCGACAATAAGGACTCACTTTCAACAAGTGGATACGTCTTTACTATTGGGGGTGGTGCTGTCTCGTGGAAATCCACGAAACAGACATGTATAGCCCGTTCAACTATGGAATCGGAATTCATAGCTTTAGATAAAGCTGGGGAAGAAGCCGAATGGCTTAAGAACTTCCTTGAGGATATTCCAGGTTGGTGTAAGCCAGTGCCTCCAGTGTTGATTCACTGTGATAGCCAAGCCGCTATCGGGAGGGCAAATAATGGCTTCTATAACGGTAAGTCTCGACATATTCGTCGACGACATAATACCGTAAGACATTTGATCACAACAGGCGTGATTACAATTGACTATGTGAAGTCAATAGATAATCTAGCGGATCCGCTAACCAAAGGGTTAAACCGTGATCAAATGAATAAGTTGCTAGTGGGAATGGGTTTGAAATCCACAAACTAAAGAATTGTCATAGTGGTAACCCAACCATGATGACTGGAGATCCCAAGAACTTGGTTCAATGGGAAAACTAAGCTATGAGAGTTCGTGAGAAACACTCATCTACATCTATTCCCTAGAGAGCAATAGAGTGTTTGAAAACTTGCCTTGTGGTGAGGATAAGTCTATGACTTTTAATGATTCCTAAGGATCTCAAGGAGATTGAGTTCTCAAAGAGACCGAGTAGGGCAAGATACTCGAGTAGGAATCACCTATGTAAGTGTGAAGTGTGGCCGCTTCAAATTACACACTTATGAATCCAAAGTGGTGTCCAAGGCCGCAAAGGACACAAAACGTGAGAACGGATGAGGTTGAGGTGTTTAAGTGTTAACACCATTGTCTCGGTGCACGCCGTGGGGGACTAGTTCAAAGCATCGCGCTACTAGGCCGCCTGTGTATCCGATGGCGTTGACTATGGAAGGTTCAAAGCTAAAAGCTACCTATCCTTATGCTTATATACCTCTCGAGGGTTGAGCTTGTGTCTGCATGCATTTGCATTTGGCTATTTCCACTCATGTGGGGGATTGTTGGAATCTATGCCCGGTCAATGAACTTTGACCAATTATAATTTCAACGAGATATTTAATTTTGTGAAATTAAATAATATAGTGTCGATCTACGTTTGGAGTAGATGACCGTGGTATATTTATTTTCTCAAATCCGATTCCCGGTGAGTGAGAAATAATGGATTAAAGTTGTGCAAAATTGCAAACTTAATGAGCTATGAGAGAAGCTTAGGGAATAATTAAGAGAGTTAATTATCCCACATTGGAAGTTACAACCTTATTAAACTAGTATTTAATAAGAAGGATTATTACATGGAATAATTATAGTGGACTAAGATGGGCTGTAGAGCCCACACGCGCGCACACGCCGCGCGCCGCCCGCCCCGCCGCGAGCCGCGTGCCTCGAGCTCGAGCAGGAGCCCACGCCCTGTTAGGTATGGTATACTGAAAAGCATGTTTCGAGCAAGTTTCGCGAGAATAGAATCTTGCTTGTATACGTAAAACTCTACAATCCACTTTTAACCCGATTCAGTATTATTCGAGCAGTCTCGCACGAATAGAATCACTATTATTATTACATTGTGTTTGCTTGTGCATTTATAAGATGTTTTACAAACATTTAAATGCATAAGAAGTAAACAAAGTCTAAGTCTTTTGCTTAGTAGACCGGTTGTGGGCGTCGTCCACTTTAAGGTAACACGGTTAGATCTATGCAATGCTTTGCAAAAGAAAAAGAAGAATTTCACAACCTAGATAGGCTTTGGCTACCTATCGTGAAAGGTTGCAATGTCAGTCCGCATATTTCTAAGCCTTACTGAAATAAGATGACATTGGTGTGGTATAGCACTGAACGGATCTAACAGCAAGACGTGTCTTTATGCTATCTACTGAAAGACTAGGTCTTGATAAAATACTATTTCTTAATCTACATATGTTAGCATTGAGCATACGGTATTGATTATGCACTACTTTGACTTATCAAATGGTGCGGGTTTTTCGCAACCCAATAATCATGATATATTGGGTAGTGGTGATTAATATCTAGCGGTGCTAGGATTGCTATTATGTTGAAACGTGCGCGAGGTGAGTCTCGTTTGATAATGTCCTCAAGAGGAGCTCGAACAAGGTTTTATTATTCGGAAAACTGGCCAGTTGGAGTTTTATCGCTCTATGAATAATAAATAAATGTTTCTTGCTAAGTCCACTCTTGGAATTAATAAGATGTTAATTAATTAAGTCCATAGCAGACATTAATTAATTAATGGACATTTATATCTTAAGCGCGGAAAATAAATAATAAACAAAGTGGAAACCCGGATTACTTGTAATTTCGGATTTGGATGGGGAGAGTTCAATATTACTTCTGTAGTGGCTGCTCGTAATATTCCAATATAAGCTTGTATTAAATTGTGGGTTCAATTTAATTAGTAAAAAGCTAATTGGGGGAGCCCATATCCAAAACCTTCCATAGATCCCTGTCTGGGCCCAAAAGGAACTTAATATAAATAGGAGAATAAAGGAGACAGAAATCATTCATTATTATTACTCATAATTTTCGTCCCCCTCTACCTAGAGGAGTTCGAATTTCTCTCCTAATTGGAGAAGGATTTCTTATGTCTTCTTTATTCGAGTCCTAGTATTTTGATAAGATCAGCCCACCCTGATATCGAGATACAGTTCGGGAACCAGAGAGAAGATCCGTGGTCTAGTATCGAAGATCATCACGTGGAGAAGGCGCGAGCAATCGACGATTCTTTGGAGAATCAAAATCGGTAACTCTAAACCGTAGAATTCATGTTTTAGGATTTACTTTCTTTGAGCATGAATTATTTGCGTTCTAGCATGCAATTATCTGTTTAACATGTGAATTGATTAATCGCATAATCGGTCAAATAGATCCTACGTCTAATTTATTTGTTTTGTACAAGTCTTCCGCTGTGCAAGGGGCACCAAACCCCAACAATTGGTATCAGAGCCAATTTTTGGCTCTGATTATGTGGATTAATTTCATGTTATGTGAATTGCTTGAATGCATGTTTATATTCGTCGTGGTTTTGTCTAACGATGAATTATGTATGCTACGTGAAATAATTATGTTAATGAAGCATTGCCTTTGATTAGTAATTAATTCAAGATACGTAATGGTTAAACCTATGTAATGATTACGTTGACTTCAACACATATGGTATCATTACTTGATCAATTATATTTGCCTTACGTGAATTTGAATTCCAAGTCGGCAAATCAAGAATTGTTGCGATTGCGACATCAAGAATCCGTCGCACCGCAGCCACGGCTGCGGAGAATTGCTGCGGAGAGGTGTCGACGCAGCAGCGTCGGAGATCACCGGGCAGCAGCGCCGGCGGCTGCAGAGACGACATCGCACAAGCGACGACGCAGCAGCAGCGCCAGAGGCGTCGCAACAGCAAACAGCAACACCGGAGCAGCTGCGACACGGCGGCAGCGACGTCGGAGATCTCGCAGCAGCAGCAACGGTGGTTTCGCGAGGCAGCAGCACCGTTGACGCCAGAGACGTGACAGCAGCTCCAGCGGAGCGACGTTGACGCAGCAGCGTCGGAGACGTCAGGCTCGGTGGATGCGTGAGACAGAGAGGGAAGGCTAGCTTGATGCAGGCGGCGATGGCGGTCTGAGTGGGAGCCCTTCGTGGGCAGTTCCCGGGCTCGAAAGACAGCGGTCTTCGTGAGCAGCCGGAGACGGAGCAGCAGCGACAGCAGCTCCGGAGGAGCGACGTCGACGCAGCAGCGTCGGAGACGTCAGGCTCGGCGAGCTCGCGAGACGAGTGGGAGCCCAGCAGCGGCTGCGGTTCAGTGGGAGTACGACGACGCAAGATTAGGGTTTCCTTATGCGTGATGTCGTTTTGTCTCGTCTCACGACTTCGCTTTCCAAATTTTGATTAGGATTTCCAAATCCTTGGATTCAATTTCGGAAATAATTCAAGATTAATTTGGAAATAAGATTTGAATATATCTTTTGTGGATTTTATATATTATATAAGATTTGATTTTGTATCAAATCATGGATTAATTATAGATTTTATCCTTATTTTATGGATTTGTAGGGATTTAATTCCTAGACGAAAATCCTAGTTAAATTTGGATAATGACAATCTAATATTTATCTATATCCTATGGATTAATGTGGATTTATCCCTAGACGAATCCAATTTGGATTAAGATAATGATAATATTATTTTATTCTTATCCTATGAGTTTATATAAATTTATTCATAGATAAATTCTAGATGGGTTTGGATAGTGATAATATAATATTTTATTCTTATCTTATAGATTTATATGGATTTGTTCCTAGATAAATCTTAGATAGATTTGAATAATTCTAATATAATATTATCTTATTCTATGGATTTATATGGATTTATTCCAAGATAAATCCTAGATGAATTAGGATAAATATTTATATTAATTTATTTTATCCTAGGGATTTGAATAGATTTAATTCTGTTAAGACAAATCTTAGATGGATTAAAATAAGTATTAATCCAAGTTATCCTTATCTTTTGGGTCGTGCTCGTGCCCGTGCCCGTGCCCGTGCTCGTGCCCGCGCCCGTGCTCGTGCCCGTGCCCGTGCTCGGCCCGTGCCCGTGTCCTTGTCCTTGTCCTTGTCCTTGTCCTTGTCCTTGGATCTTGGAAATTGGTCTTTGGGTGGTCTTTGGGCTGTTCTTTGGGCCTGGTCGTGGGCTTGGTGCTTGGGCCTAGTTGCGGGCTTGGCCCAAGTCTAGTGGGTCTAGTTCTTTTTAGACCACCACCGTTTCCACGTCAGCGAGCCAAGCGGGATGCCACCTCGTCAGTATGATGCGGTAAGCCAATGTGGCTGACACGTGATAGTCCACGTCGTGAACGAATCTAGAAGCTTCTAGACTCAGCCTCTCTAGCTCTGAGCGCGTAACGGCTTGTAACGCCCGAACGTTACAGCTCGTAACCGACGACCGTTACGGTCTAGCATTAATGACGGCCATTATAGCCGTTGACCCCCTGCAGTGGACCGAGCCTATAAATAGGCTAGCCATTCTAGCATTCTAAAATCAGAAACTAGAATCCACCCTGCATCATACACTCTCTCCTTCCTCTGCATTGTTCTTCTGTCGAAGCTCTGCCCTCTCCTCCATCCAGTTCGCCGGAGCTCGTTTGATAGCGGTGTTGCTTCACCAGAGACGTAGCCGTTTTATCTTTGGGGACGAAACGCCAATCCGAAGAGCACTACCGGGGCGTATCTCGTCTTGCGGAAAGAGGACTCCTCGACTCGGCCATTTCCTTTTTACAGTTTATTTTGGTTTCGAATCCTCTTTTGTAATTTCGATTCAGTTAGCTCTTGTATTCCTTCTTGTAAGTCCTAAAGCCAACAATTCACACGATAAGTAACGAATTCAATAACTCCTCCAAGAACATCGCCCTCAATTATGTTGTAACTGTGGGGCAAGTTCTCCTTTTCGATAGCATCCACGCGGTGCTTCACACTCTTATATTGACTCCCTTCGCCAAAATGGATAAGCTTGATGGTCCCAATGCCACCATCTCCTTCCAAGATCTCGACGCTCTTGATTGCTTGAGGCATGATCTTGGGGACGAGGGTGTCAACATCGAGCACCACGGCCTTAAAAATCTTTGCGGCCGAGATGGAGGAAGGGATCTCAATATCGTAAGTGATA
This sequence comes from Salvia hispanica, assembly GCF_023119035.1. Classification (NCBI taxonomy): domain Eukaryota; kingdom Viridiplantae; phylum Streptophyta; class Magnoliopsida; order Lamiales; family Lamiaceae; genus Salvia; species Salvia hispanica. Next base: position 31,477,604 of record NC_062969.1, read on the forward strand.
GCACCCATGATTAGTTGAAATACAATGAGAAAGGGAGTTATAAGTAGGAAGAGAAGATTTGTGTAATGGTTGTAAATGTTGCTCAGTGAGATGGGAAAATGTGAGAATATTAGCTCCCTCCGTCCCACTTAAATGAAATATTTGGGAATCGGCACGAGATTTTATCCGGTGTTGTTTTGTGAGTTAATGGAGATAGAATAAAGTAAGAGAGATGAAAAAGTAGAACTAAGATTATTTTCATTTTAGAAAACGTTTCATATTTAATGAGACAATAAAAAAAGGAAAACGTTTCATCGAGTAATTAACAAAGTTTACTCATTGTTTTTGGTGGAGAGTGTGAAACAAGTGTGCGTGGCGTTCCAATGTTGACTAGTCTTCGCAAGTTGCGGTAGAGTCTCATCTGTGAAGCGCAATTAAACCGAGAAGGGCACTTTTTGAGTGTAATGCCCCGCCTTTTTCTATTTTTTGGTTGTTCGCATAAGAATATCAAATTTTTTTCTTTGTTTATTTTCGTTAATTAGAGGAGTATTGAACGTTTTATGGACGATTAAAAAGGAATTTCAATTGTAATACTTGTAATAACACCAAACACCAAAGTAGTACTAAATGTTCAATAACAAAAGAAATAAGCTAAAGTGATTTGAAATAAAATTTGTTTGGCCTAAGCTCTACATAAGTCTAAAATGAAGTAATACACTTTTAGGCGTAGTAAATTAATAAAAGAAAATTTGAACCAAACTTTCAAGCCCACTGAATGTGAGCCCAATTAAGTTTTTTATTTTTCCAATCTCAGCCCAAATAACACAAAAAGAAACTGCCGTGTTTACCGTTACCAGTAACGCTCCCCCACCACCAACAATCCTCCTTCAATCTGTTACTTTTCGAACACCATATCAGTTATCACCGAAAAAGAGTAAAAAGTAGCAAGCAAGAACCAGAAACTAATCAGGTAATCTCATAACCATTATATCCTCTCAAATTTTGATCATGATGCCAAAAACCAGAATTTAGTTTTTTTTTTTCTTTTTCAATATCAAATTGTATACAGATTCAATGTTTCTGTCTTCTGCTCTTTGTATAGGACTGCATTCTCTTTCTATTGGCTTTCCATAAATATTGATCGATTGTGTATAGATAAAATACAACACTTGAGCAGCAGAGCTGGATATATTGTTCAGTCATCTCATTCTATGTTTGGATGGTAGAAGGAATTTAAATACTAGTAGTATTTCATTTTCATAATAAATACTTCCTTAGTCTCCATTAATGTCTCATATTTATGCCTGGTGCGGGTGTAAAAAATTGTGACGTTGTGAAGAAAAAATTTGGATGGAAAGAGTTATTGGAATGTGGATCCACATTTATATAGTTTTTCGGTCCAAATCAAGATGTCTACGTTTCTTTTTTAGTTTGTCTCACTTTAGATGTCCACTCTCTATATTTAGAAATAAATTTCTCTCTCTTCATTGAAATATTCAACTACTTTTTACTCTCTATTTACTTCAATTAACAACTCCTAAAATCTCATGTCACTCAAGAATTTATTGGCGATCATCCAAATAAGGAAATATGATAAATTTAATGATGCCAGAGTGGGTGGAGTACCATTGCTGGTAGTTTTTATTCTTTTAACAATTAATTATAAGCAAAGACGATTACAAGGCGTGAATAGTGATTGATAACCACCCAATTTCAGTTTTTTATTTTCACGAAAACCTACATTTGTTGCAACCTCTCATCTCTGTCTCTCATTGTGTGTATAGAATGGGGAGATGGAAGATATTAGTATCATTAGTGGTGGTGTCATTACTATTATGTAGTTCAGAGTGTTTGCAACATAGAGTTGGGGATTCAATATGGTCTATTCCTCCAACCAATAATTTCTACAAAAACTGGTCTTCTTCCTACACCTTTCACACTGGAGACACTCTTTGTAAGTTACTATGATGCTCACTCTTAAATGTTTCTCATTTTAGGTTCACTTAACCTAAATCAATAAATCCATTGCAGATTTCGACTTCGATTCAGGGCTTTACAACGTGCTTCAAGTGTCGAGAGGCGAGTTCGATATGTGCACCGGATACGAGCCATACAAGACCTTCATCGACGGACCGGCCACCATCCCTTTGCCTATGAAAGGCGTCTTTTATTATGTATGCAATGTCTCCAACTATTGTGCCTTAGGCCTCAAGCTTTGGGTCATCGTAGAACAGACTTAATTCATATATGCTTTATTTTTCTTATATTCTTAACTTCTAAGTTATTTTTATTTGAAACATTGGTGAATCATTATGTCACTGAAAAAAAATATTGGTGCATATGTATGTATATATAATAAATACCCAATTAGTACAAGAATCGTCTTGCCTATTTTTGTGTAACTTACAACACATACAAAGTTCTACTCGGTAAACAGCTCTTTTTTTTTTAGTGTGTATGTATAATAATTACCCAAATTATTACAATAATCGTCTTGCCTATTTTTGTGTACTTACAACACATACAAAGTTGTGAATTATTAATAACTAGTATCACACCCGTGCGCTGCACGACCAATTTTATTTTCTTTACACTTATTTTATACTGTGAAATAATTTTATGAAATGATAAAAGAAATATGATAGTACGAAATCTAAAATCATAAATATATAAATTTAAAAATTTATTAGTTTATTTCTATGTGATGGGGAGTGTAAAAAATGATACAATCAACCAATTTTCAACAAAAAAATTATCACAAATATACTGATTGATGAATTGGCAAAAAAATACTTGCATATTGCTATTAATATTATAATAGTCTAAATTAGTATAATTATATATGTTTTATGAATAGTCAACATTCACATGCCAATACATTAAAAAAAATTTAAAGTTTACTAAAAGATATACAGAGTGTATTGATATATAAATTGGAATACCAAAGATGTACTAATGCAACTAATAACTACATACATATTTTAAAAAATTAAGATGAGCAGAGAAAGTAACATTTTATATTTATATGAATGTCATTGTATATTAGTATTTTCATTTAATAGTTATAAATACAATATTAAAATTCAAAGGCAGTTTAGTATTATAACGGTAATTTACAGCTAAAAAACTTTAATCAACCTCAACATGGCTATCATTTGTGCATTTAATGCAGGAGATTGTGTGGCCGATTTGTTTGCTTCCATTTCCAGAGAATTATTCCTCCTTTCCAAAGATATACCACAATTTGTCCCATGGATTACGCTCCCTCCAAGTCAATGAAATTAATCTCATCATTTCCATTAATACAACACATAAAAAGTTGTGAATTATTAATACTTCCACCAAAAATTTTCCCATTTTTCCATTTCCGTCCGTCCCCCAAAATTTTCTCATTTCACTTTTACCCTTTTTGGCAGTGGACCCCATATTCCACTAATTAATACCTAGTCATTATAAAACTAATATATAAAAGTATGACCCACGATCCACTAACTTTTTCAACTCACTTTCCATTACATTTCTTAAAACCCATGCCGGGTCAAAGTGGGACAAATTTGGTGGACGGAGGTAGTAACTAGTATCACACCCGTGCGCTGCACGGCCAATTTTATTTTCTTTACACTTATTTTATACTGTGAAATAATTTTATGAAATGATAAAAGAAATATTATAGTACGAAATCTAAAATCATAAGTATATAAATTTAAAAATTTATTAGTTTATTTCTATGTGATGGGGAGTGTAAAAAATGATACAATCAACCAATTTTCAACAAAAAAATGTTCACAAATATATTGATTGGCGAATTGGCAAAAAAATACTTGCATATTGCTATTAATATTATAATAGTCTAAATTAGTATAGTTATATATGTTTTATGAATAGTCAACATTTACATGCCATTACATTAAAAAAAATTAAAGTTTACTAAATGATATACATAGTGTATTGATATATAAATTGGAATACCAAAGATGTACTAATGCAACTAATAATTACATACATATTTTAAAAAATTAAGGTGAGCAGAGAAAGTAACATTTTATATTTATATGAATGTCATTGTATATTAGTATTTTCATTTAATAGTTATAAATACAATATTAAAATTCAAAGGCAGTTTAGTATTATAACGGTAATTTACAGCTAAAAAACTTTAATCAACCTCAACATGGCTATTATTTGTGCATTTAATGCAGGAGATTGTGTGGCCGATTTGTTTGCTTCCATTTCCAGAGAAATATTCCTCCTTTCCAAAGATATACCACAATTTGTCCCATGGATTACGCTCCCACCAAGTCAATGAAATTAATCTCATCATTTCCATTAATACAACACATAAAAAGTTGTGAATTATTAATACTTCCACCAAAATTTTTTCCATTTTTCCATTTCCGTCCGTCCCCCAAAATTTTTCTCATTTTACTTTTACCCTTTTTGGCAGTGGACCCCATATTCCACTAATTAATACCTACTCATTATAAAACTAATATATAAAAGTATGACCCACAATCCACTAATTTTTCAACTCACTTTCCATTTCATTTCTTAAAACTCGTGTCGGGTCAAAGTGGGACAAATTTTGGTGGACGGAGGTAGTAACTAGTGTCACACCCGTGCGCTGCACGACCAATTTTATTTTCTTTACACTTATTTTATACTGTGAAATAATTTTATGAAATGATAAAAGAAATATGATAGTACGAAATCTAAAATCATAAATATATAAATTTAAAAATTTATAAGTTTATTTCTATGTGATGGGGAGTGTAAAAAATGATACAATCAACCAATTTTCAACAAAAAAATGTTCACAAATAAATGGATTGATGAATTGGAAAAAAAATACTTGCATATTGCTATTAATATTATAATAGTCTAAATTAGTATATTTATATATGTTTTATGAATAGTCAACATTCACATGCCAATACATTAAAAAAAAATTAAAGTTTACTAAAAGATATACAGAGTGTATTGGAATATAAATTGGAATACCAAAGATGTACTAATGCAACTATTAATTACATATATATTTTAAAAAATTAAGGTGAGCAGAGAAAGTAACATTTTATATTTATATGAATGTCATTGTATATTAGTAGTATTTTCATTTAATAGTTATAAATACAATATTAAAATTCAAAGGCAGTTTAGTATTATAACGGTAATTTACAGCTAAAAAACTTTAATCAACCTCAACATGGCTATCATTTGTGCATTTAATACAAGAGATTGTGTGGCCGATTTGTTTGCTTCCATTTCCAGAGAATTATTCCTCCTTTCCAACGATATACCACAATTTGTCACATGGATTACGCTCCCTCCAAGTCAATGAAATAGATCCCATCATTTCCATTAATACAACACATAAAAAGTTGTGAATTATTAATACTTCCACCAAAATTTGTCCCATTTTTTCATTTCCGTCTGTCCCCGAAAATGTTTCTCATTTCACTTTTACCCTTTTCGGCAGTGGACCACATATTCCACTAATTTATATCTACTCATTATAAAACTAATATATAAAAGTAGGACCCACAATCCACTAATTTATCAAATCACTTTCAATTTCATTTCTTAAAACTCGTGCCGGGTCAAAGTGGGACAAATTTTGGTGGACGGAGGTAGTAACTTGTATCACACCCGTGCGATGCACGGCCAATTTTATTTTCATTACACTTATTTTATACTGTGAAATAATTTTATGTAATGACAAAAGAAATATGATAGTACGAAATCTAAAATCATAAATATATAAATTTAAAAATTTATAAGTTTATTTCTATGTGAAGGGGAGTGTAAAAAATGATACAATCAACCAATTTTCAACAAAAAAATGTTCACAAATATATGGATTAATGAATTGGCAAAAAAATACTTGCATATTGCTATTAATATTATTATAGTCTAAATTAGTATAGTTATATATGTTTTATGAATAGTCAACATTTATATGCCAATACATTAAAAAAAATTAAAGTTTACTAAAAGATATTCAGAGTGTATTGGTATATAAATTGGAATACCAAAGATGTACTAATGCAACTATTAATTACATATATATTTTAAAAAATTAAGGTGAGCAGAGAAAGTAACATTTTATATTTATATGAATGTCATTGTATATTAGTATTTTCATTTAATAGTTATAAATACAATATTAAAATTCAAAGGCAGTTTAGTATCATAACGGTAATTTAAAGCTAAAAAAGTTTAATCAACCTCAACATGGCTATCATTTGTGCATTTAATGCAGGAGATTGTGTGGCCAATTTGTTTGCTTCCATTTCCAGAAAATTATTCCTCATTTCCAACAATATACCACAATTTGTCCCATGGATTACGCTCCCTCCAAACCAATGAAATTAATCCCATCATTTCCATTAATACAACACATAAAAAGTTGTGAATTATTAATACTTCCACCAAAATTTGTCCCATTTTTTCATTTCCGCCTGTTCCCCAAAATTTTTCTCCTTTCACTTTTACCCTTTTTGGCTGTGGACCCCATATTCCACTAATTTATATCTACTCATTATAAAACTAATATATAAAAGTAGGACCCACAATCCACTAATTTTTCAACTCACTTTCCATTTCATTTCTTAAAACTCGTGCCGGGTCAAAGTGGGACAAATTTTGGTGGACGGAGGTAGTAACTAGTATCACACCCGTGCGCTGCACGGCCAATTTTATTTTCTTTACACTTATTTTATACTGTGAAATAATTTTATGAAATGATAAAAGAAATATGATAGTACGAAATCTAAAATCATAAATATATAAATTTAAAAATTTATTAGTTTATTTCTATGTGATGGGGAGTGTAAAAAATGATACAATCAACCAATTTTCAACAAAAAAATGTTCACAAATATATTGATTGGTGAATTGGCAAAAAAATACTTGCATATTGCTATTAATATTATAATAGTCTAAATTAGTATAGTTATATATGTTTTATGAATAGTCAACATTTACATGCCATTACATTAATAAAATTTAAAGTTTACTAAAAGATATACAGAGTGTATTGATATATGAATTGGATTACCAAAGATGTACTAATGCAACTAATAATTACATATATATTTTTTTAAAATTTTGGTGAGCAGAGAAAATAACATTTTATATTTACATGAATGTCATTGTATATTAGTATTTTCATTTAATAGTTATAAATACAATATTAAAATTCAAAGGCAGTTTAGTATAATAACAGTAATTTACAGCTAAAAAACTTTAATCAACCTCAACATGGTTATCATTTATGCATTTAATGCAGGAGATTGTGTAGCCGATTTGTTTGCCTCCATTTCCAGAGAATTATTCCTCCTTTCCAACGATATACCACAATTCGTCCCATGTATTACGCTCCCTCCAAGTCAATGAAATTAATCCCATCATTTCCATTAATACAACACATACAAAGTTGTGAATTATTAATACTACCTCCGTCCACCAAAATTTGTCCCATTTTTCCATTTCCGTCCGTCCTCCAAAATTTGTCTCATTTCACTTTTACCATTTTTGGCAGTGGACCCCATATTCCACTAACTCATTCCTACTCATTATAAAACTAATATATAAAAGTAGGACCCACAATCTACTAACTTTTTCAACTCACTTTCCATTACATTTCTTAAAACCCGTGCCAGGTCAAAGTGTGACAAATTTTGGTGGACGAAGGTAGTAACTAGTATCACACCCGTGCGCTGCACGGCCAATTTTATTTTCTTTACACTTATTTTATACTGTGAAATAATTTTATGAAATGATAAAAGAAATATGATAGTACGAAATCCAAAATCATCAATATATAAATTTATAAATTTATTATTTTATTTCTATGTGATGGGGAGTGTAAAAAATGATACAATCAACCAATTTTCAACAAAAAAAAGTTCACAAATATATTGATTGGTGAATTGGCAAAAACAATACTTGCATATTGCTATTAATATTATAATAGTCTAAATTAGTATAGTTATATATGTTTTATGAATAGTCAACATTTACATGGCAATACATTAAAAAAAATTAAAGTTTACTAAAAGATATACAGAGTGTATTGGTATATAAATTGGAATACCAAAGATGTACTAATGCAACTAATAATTACCTATATATTTTAAAAAATTAAGGTGAGCAGAGAAATTAACATTTTATATTTATATGAATGTCATTGTATATTAGTATTTTCATTTAATAGTTATAAATACAATATTAAAATTCAAAGGCAGTTTAGTATTATAACGGTAATTTACAGCTAAAAAACTTTAATCAACCTCAACATGGCTATCATTTGTGCATTTAATGCAGGAGATTGTATGGCCGATTTGTTTGCTTCCATTTTCAGAGAATTATTCCTCCTTTCCAACGATATACCACAATTTGTCCCATGGATTACGCTCCCTCCAAGTCAATGAAATTAATCCCATCATTTCCATTAATACAACACATAAAAAGTTGTGAATTATTAATACTACCTCCGTCCACCAAAATTTGTCCCATTTTTCCATTTCCGTCCGTCCCCCAAAATTTTTCTCATTTCACTTTTACCCTTTTTGGCAGTGGACCCCATATTCCACTAACTCATTCCTAATCATTATAAAACTAATATATAAAAGTAGGACCCATAATCCACTAACTTTTTCAACTCAATTTCCATTACATTTCTTAAAACCCGTGCCGGGTCAAAGTGGGACAAATTTTGGTGGACGGAGGTAGTAACTAGTTGATCATGGTTCAACGACATCATAATATGATATTGTGGAATCAAGTCAATGGGTTCGCAAGTTTGGTTAGAGGCAACCAAGGTGAAAGAAACTTTTTGGAACGATCAAATAGGTCCAATACATCAAGGGATATGCAATACACTAGCCTTAACTTAGTGTTACAGAATAATTTACGAGCTAGAAACAATATGTGTGATGGAACTGAGCTAGAAAGAGTTCCATCCCTCAAAGAAAGATGCCACCACAAACATAGTTGCAAAATAGAGAGGTGAACAAAAGTCCCCACATAATATGCCATCATAAAAAAATGTTTGAGCGGCATAAATCTTTTGGAGGTCAAGTAAGCAACTTAACAATGAAGTTTTATTACCTGAGTTAAAGAATTTAAGAGTTTTTTTGTTCTTATACATTGTAAGTCATAGAAGACAACAACCAATAAAGGTGTTTGAGAAAATAGGAGTAATCCGCTTTCGGGAACTGAAAGTTAATCATCACTATTGTGGGATAGATGATAGTGTCGTATTACTTGCAAAAATGTGAGTCAATCAAAAGTCTTAGATAGATGAGAGGACATCATTTTCAAGGGGGTTCGGAGAATGTCCGAAGAGTGAGATTATTCTGAAGGTCATGATTGTAAGCAACTTTAGAAATGAGAGGTATAAGGTTGGTGCTTACAAGTCATGGCATTACTCTTTATGAATGATGTCAAAGGACTACAGTCGAAAAACTTGAAGTGAGTCACAACTTTCATAGAAAATAAGAATTGGGATGCGTTACTCGTAAAGATGAAAGTCAATCCAAAGTCTGATATAGACAACGAGCACTCTGTTAAGGAGGTTCAGAATCCAAGTAATTACTGTTGATTAAAATCGTCCATTCCAACTTCGGAGGTGGGACTCCCTTGTTCATCTTTCGAGAGTTGGAACATTATAAGATCGTCCTAGGAAATCCCAAGTTACAAGTAGAGATTCATCACATTATTACAACTAATAATTATAGTTGAGGATCAAATCTTTCATAGTTTTCTTAGCAAGTTCATAACGATCTTCTTCGCAAAATCTCATAGCTCTCGCGTGTCCTTGACGTGTAATAGTGAGGTGTTCCTATGACGTGTCGCCACTGTTGACTCCAAATGAGAGATCGGAATATTTCATTAGATCGCAGGTACGATCTATCATTTTTTTTTTTGCAGGGACACACCACTTAGCATATCTTCTTGTAGAAGATTTCAAATCGTATACCACTTCTATTATATTCTCCGTGTTCTTATCGTTCAGGGAAAACGATAGGAAATTGTAAGCATCAATCTAAGTTCGAGTTTGAACCAAAATTTTCGTTTGTCCTATCACTCAAGAAAGTGATGTTACAGTTATCCACTTACAACTATGTTCAAAGTGCTAGTGTAACATACCTCCTAGGCACTCTATGTTTGCATGCATTAGTCATGGTCTCACACTTTAAGATTTTGAGCATGCATAACATCATGACACGTTGGCATCTGATGCAAATAATCAAATTTTGCATAGCAAATTTAGTATCTATGTAAATGAAAGAGATACAATATTTCCCCTTGAAATTCGAAATAATTTTCGAAAATTCTTATAACTGAAACATTTTGAAAGAGGTCCGACTTTACCTCATTGTTACGGTTGAACGTGACGAGGCGAGGTGTTGAGTTTCTTTAAGTTTAACATTTTAGTCATGTTCTAGTCTAGTACTATCATTCGAGACTAAGGCTTGGAAGAAGGTTCTTGGGTCCAGAGCGAAAGAACGGTGCTCTGATACCACTCTGTCACGACCGCACTTACTAGTTATAGCAAGATTGGCTATATCGTGACTAAATATAGGTAAAAGAAAAACGTGAAACATTTGACATAACAAGACAACTTGAATGTTAAAGGAAGAACAAACATTGACATAATAAGGCGGCTTGAATTAGGTACTCATAGTGAGTTCAAAAGGGTCATCGCAAAATAATCAGAGTAATAAGAGATACTGGTATTCGTTCAACAGTATCGAAGATCCTAACTTAATAGAAAGGAAGTACATTTGCAGCGGAAATGTCCAAGACAATACAACATGTATGGAGACACGATTGTCAATGCCACAGTTGAGTGATCACGGGGTTTTACTTAAAAGACCCGAGTCACTAAATACTTTTCTTTTCATTAAGATTTGATTGCGCAATCACGTAACATAGATATACCATATCTGAACTTTGTGTGAACCGGGAATGTGGCCACATTCCACGACGGTCACTGGACCGGCCAACTCCTTTGTTAGCTCACGATCCCCTTATGTGTACACTAGTCCGAGTAGGGTTTGCGGCCCTACTGGGACCCGAATTCGATTTAACTTAAATTGGCATAGCCAAGCAGATAGGTAATCATAAAACAAAGCATGGCATGACAACATACTTGGGCAAAGATTCATATTTTCATACTGAAATCACGTTTTGAAAGAATGCCCACCTCAAAAGTTAAAGCTCTTTCCGTAACTTCCTTAACATGGCCTTAGATGACGTTCGTAGACGTCCCTTTAGGAAATAACATAATACTTAATTAGATTTTGATAAATCAATTAAGCTTAAACGTGGATGCATCCTAAGTGCGTGCTCTTTTATTCTTTTTCCTTAAATTTTTCTATAAAATTTCTAGAATTCCTGAATATTAATTAAATCAGTAGATTTAATTAAACTGGGAAAATTATTCGCTTAACTAGGGGATGTTACCTCCTATGCCATTTATTCAAGCACTGAAATAGACTCGAGGTCTATTCATCATTTCGGATATAATTAGCGTACCATAAATTATTCGAGCGTTGATACTAGAGTCCGAGAATTAATTTATCATCGTGGAATTAATTAGCGGACCATTACTTAACCTCAATTATTTGATTGAGCAACATAGATGGGCTCATGATTTAATTAGGCTAAAGCCAAACTCCTACTTTATTTTAATTATTAACCCAAATTCTTAGATTATTAAAAGAATTAGTCCATTCTCTAAATAAAACCTTAGCCCATGTATTTAATTAATAGAGGCCCAAAAGAAAGAAAAAGGAGAGGCCCAATTACTTCTTTCTCTCAAAACCATCGGCCTCCCTCTCAAAACTTTTCTCAAAGAAAAAGAAATCCCCAAATTGGAGAAATGGAATCCCTAATACTTCTCCCCCTTCGTCTCGGCTACATCGCCGCTCAACTGGGTCGTCGGAGCACCGCCGCTGTTCTTCGACTAGTCGCCGCCTCTGTCTCTTCGTCGCTGGTGTCGCGCTGTCGGAGAAGGAGAGGAAGCATCGCCTCTCTCTTACACCGACTGCCACCGTCGCGACAGTCAACCGCCGACGCTCTGTTGCCGGCGTCACCGTGCCACTGGCGACTCGTGCCGCCGCCTTCCGTCTCCGTCAAACTCTCTCTCTCTCTCTCTCTCTCTCTCCCGGATAGAAACAGCACCTCTTCCATCTCTTGTCTTCTCCGGCGAATTCACACCCGGAGTGGCCCCCCCCTTTTGCGGTCGAACACCACTGTTCGTTGCTCGGTGGACAGCCCTTGCCGCTGCTCCGCCATCGGGTCGCCGCTGTCTTGCAGTCAGCGCCGCCACCTCCGACAAAACTCCTAAAGCTAACTTCTCCATTCCATTCTTTCCTAGTGTAGTTATCTAGCTTAAAAGAACTAAGTCTATGGCAATCTGTAAATTGAGCATTGGGGACTTCTTTGAACTTGCTGTGACAGATTTGATTTCTCTGATTTGGAGTTTGAAACTTAAGCTTTCACTTACTGGAATGAGCTTGATATTTGGCTAAAGTGTTGATCCTTTAATTATTAAAGTTTGCTACTGTTGTGAGGCTCCTACAGCCATAAATCTATGTTCTTGAGCCTAGCATGATGTTCGAAAATAAAAGCAGAGGGTGTGCTTGTGTTTTATTGATTGAGATTCTTAAGTTGTGGTGCCTCTATATGATGATATGAAAAAAGTATATATATGGGAGAAGGGTGGAGGTGTATTACCTCTCGATACCACGGCTACTTCGAGAAAATCAGCCTTTGGTCTCAGTTTTTTTTTTTCTCCCTCTCAAACTTGCTACTGCTTGTTCTTGGTTCTCACTAGAGTTGCTGAATTTTGAGATGTGTAGGAGGGTGTTCAAAGGTGGTGTGGAGGGGATTTTATAGGCTGAGCTTCGGTGTACTATGGGGAATTAAATGGGGCTGATCTTCTTTGTTTTCATGTCATAACATATCTCCCTTTTCTGATCATGCAGCCCCTTTATCTTAATGTAGTTTGGTGCCTAGTTTGGGTACTTGGTACTTGGTTAACGAATTCCATTGTTTGATTGTGGCAGGTAGAAACAGGTGCTGCATAGTGTGGAGGATTTGCAGGATTGACTTTCCCCTCTTGGTGAGTCTTTGGTCCTCCATAGAAAAAGGAAAGGTTGTTTCTTCCCTTCTAATAGTAGTCCCTTAATTACTCTTGTTCCTTAGCCATTAAAACTTGTTTTTATCTTGCAGGTGAGAGAGAAATCTTAGCTACCACCTAGCTGCACTTCGAGCGGGCCTGGGTTCGTTTTCTGGGCCGACGAGCTGCTCGAAACGGGCCCTAATTTGGGCCTGGAGAAAAGTACCCGATCCCGAAATTCCCGAAATCCAATACCCGACCCGAACTTTATTTCGGGTACCCGGATACCCGACTCGGGTATCCAGTCCCAAAAAATCGGGTATCCAGTCCCAATTGTGATTTTGATTTTTTTTTCTTCAATTAACTATAAACTTTTAGAATTTATTTAATATTATTTAACTCAAATTTAATACAAAGTTGAAGTACTAATATTCAAGTAAAAATAACTACAAACTTTGAAAAATACAAAATTATTATAGTAGATCGAATTTAAGAGAAAATAACTACAAACTTTTAGGAATACAAAATTCTTGTAGTAGTTCGAATTTAAAAGAAAATAACTACAAACTTTGAAAAATACAAAATTCATAACTTATAGTACATATTAACATCTTTCATCCATCTACAATAAGTCAATAACCGTCTAAATTAATAAGTTCAAACAATTCATAAATTCATAAGTTCAAATATTCATCCTTTATAAATTTCAAAATTAAATAATTCATAAGAATCAAGATCTAACAATAATATCATCAAAAAATTCAAAATTATAAATATCACAAGTCAATGAAATTAAAATGTAATTTAAAAAATTAAATTACATATCTTAAATGCTAACTATTAAGTATTAATTAAATTATAGTTAAGAAATTAAATTACATTTAATTATAATAAAAATATAATTTATTAATTTTCGAAAATAAATCCGATAATTCGGGTATACCAGATCGGATCTCGGGTAACCCCATTTATGGCAGTGGACCCCATATTCCACTAACTCATACCTACTCATTATAAAACTAATATATAAAAGTAGGACCCACAATCCACTAACTTTTTCAACTCACTTTCCATTACATTTCTTAAAACCCGTGCCGGGTCAAATTGGGACAAATTTTGGTGGACGGAGGTAGTAACTAGTATCACACCCGTGCGCTGCACGGCCAATTTTATTTTCTTTACACTTATTTTATACTGTGAAATAATTTTATGAAATGATAAAAGAAATATGATAGTACGAAATCTAAAATCATAAATATATAAATTTAAAAATTTATTAGTTTATTTCTATGTGATGGGGAGTGTAAAAAATGATACAATCAACCAATTTTCAACACAAAAATGTTCACAAATATATTGATTGGTGAATTGGCAAAAAATTACTTGCATATTGCTATTAATATAATAATAGTCTAAATTAGTATAGTTATATATGTTTTATGAATAGTCAACATTTACATGTCATTACACTAATAAAATTTAAAGTTTACTAAAAGATATACAGAGTGTATTGATATATGAATTGGAATACCAAAGATGTACTAATGCAACTAATAATTACATATATATTTTTTTAAAATTTTGGTGAGCAGAGAAAATAACATTTTATATTTACATGAATGTCATTGTATATTAGTATTTTCGTTTAATAGTTATAAATACAATATTAAAATTCAAAGGCAGTTTAGTATAATAACCGTAATTTACAGCTAAAAAAACTTCAATCAAACTCAACATGGCTATCATTTGTGCATTTAATGCAGGAGATTGTGTGGCCGATTTGTTTGCTTCCATTTTCAGAGAATTATTCCTCCTTTCCAACGATATACCACAATTTGTCCCATGGATTACGCTCCCTCCAAGTCAATGAAATTAATCCCATCATTTCCATTAATACAACACATAAAATGTTGTGAATTATTAATACTTCCACCAAAATTTTTCCCATTTTTCCATTTCCGTCCGTCCCCCAAAATTTTTCTCATTTCACTTTTACCCTTTTTGGCAGTGGACCCCATATTCCACTAACTCATACCTACTCATTATAAAACTAATATATAAAAGTAGGACCCACAATCCACTAACTTTTTCAACTCACTTTCCATTACATTTCTTAAAACCCGTGCCGGGTCAAAGTGGGACAAATTTTGGTGGACGGGGGTAGTGTAGTAACTAGTAGGCCTGTCAAATTGGGTACCCGCGGATACCCGATCCGAAATTTTCGGGTACCCGATCCCGAAATTCCCGAAATCCAATACCCGACCCGAACTTTATTTCGGGTACCCGGATACCCGACTCGGGTATCCAGTCCCAAAAAATCGGGTATCCAGTCCCAATTGTGATTTTGATTTTTTTTTCTTCAATTAACTATAAACTTTTAGAATTTATTTAATATTATTTAACTCAAATTTAATACAAAGTTGAAGTACTAATATTCAAGTAAAAATAACTACAAACTTTGAAAAATACAAAATTATTATAGTAGATCGAATT
>NC_062969.1:31493307-31575713 GCF_023119035.1 Salvia hispanica
TTTTATTTCCTAAAGGGACGTCTTCGAACGTCATCTAAGACCAAGTTAAGGAAATTTCGGAAGGAGCTTTAGCTTTTGAGGTGGGCATTCTTTCAAAACGTGATTTCAGTATGAAAATGTGATTCTTTGCTCAAGTATATTGTCATGCCATGTTTTGTTTTATGATTACCTATCTGCTTGGCTATGCCAATTTAGTTAAATCGAATTCGGGTCCCAGTAGGGCCGCAAACCCTACTCGGACTAGTGTACACATAAGGGGACCGTGAGCTAACAAAAGGGGTTGGCCGGTCCAGTGACCGTCGTGGAATGTGGCCACATTCCCGGTTCACACAAGGTTCAGATATGGTATATCTATGTTATGTGATTGCGCAATCAAATCTTTACTAAAGGAAAAGGATTTTAGTGACTCGGGTCTTTTAAGTAAAACCCCGTGATCACTCAACTGTGGCATTGACAATTAAAGATAGAACTATTTTTGGCAATGTGCCCACTGAGTATATCAAATACTCAGCCCTGCATGTTATTTTCAAATGTGCAGGTTGAACGTGTACGAGGAGGCGAAGGTGTTGGGACAAGACTTCTAAATAAGTAGTTAGGTAACCCAAAGTAGCATGTCTTCATACGTGCTATTTTGTCTTGGACTCTTCCGCTGCAATCTAGAGTTATGTTCTAGCAAGTTATGAACTTAGTCTTGATACGCTGAATTCATTTTGACTATGCACCCATAAGCCTTTGAGACTATTGCTTTAAGTGGTTTCACCCTTTTCATGTTGTCCCTTGATTATTGAGAATTGTTTAGTCGCGAAATAGCTACGCTCACTAGCACTAGGGAGTTGTGGTCGTGACACCATCACATAGAAATAAACTAATAAATTTTTAAATTTATATATTTATGATTTTAGATTTCGTACTATCATATTTCTTTTATCATTTCATAAAATTATTTCACAGTATAAAATAAGTGTAAAGAAAATAAAATTGGTCGTGCATCGCACGGGTGTGATACTAGTTATTAATAATTCACTACTTTGTATGTGTTGTATTAATGGAAATGATGGGATTGATTTCATTGACTTGGAGGGAGCGTAATACATGGGACGAATTGTGGTATATCGTTGGAAAGGAGGAATAATTCTCTGGAAATGGAGGCAAACTAATCGGCCACACAATCTCCTGCATTAAATGCACAAATGATAGCCATGTTGAGGTTGATTAAAGTTTTTTTAGCTGTAAATTTTGGTTATTATACTAAACTGCCTTTGAATTTTAATATTGTATTTATAACTATTAAATGAAAATACTAATATACAATGACATTCATGTAAATATAAAATGTTATTTTCTCTGCTCACCAAAATTTTAAAAAAATATATATGTAATTATTAGTTGCATTAGTACATCTTTGGTATTCCAATTCATATATCAATACACTCTGTATATCTTTTAGTAAACTTTAATTTTTTTTAATGTATAGGCATGTAAATGTTGACTATTCATAAAACATATATAACTATACTAATTTAGACTATTATAATATTAATAGCAATATGCAAGTATTTTTTTTGCCAATTCACCAATCAATATAATAGTGAACATTTTTTTGTTGAAAATTGGTTGATTGTATCATTTTTTACACTCTCCATCACATAGAAATAAACTAATAAATTTTTAAATTTATATATTTATGATTTTATATTTCGTACTATCATATTTCTTTTATCATTTCATAAAATTATTTCACAGTATAAAATAAGTGTAAAGAAAATAAAATTGGTCGTGCAGGAAATGATGAGATTAATTTATGACTTGGTGGGAGCGTAATCCATGGGACAAATTTGGATATCTTTGAAAGGAGGGAAAATTTTCCAAATGGAAGCAAACAAAACGCCACACAATTTCCCGCATTAAATGCACAAATAATAGCCATGTTGGGTTGAAAAGTTTTTAGCTGTAAATTATATAATACTAAACTCCTTTGAATTTTAATATTGTATTTATAACTATTAAATGAAAATACTAATATACAATGACTTATATAAATATAAAATGTTACTTTCTCTCACCTTAATTTTTTTAAAAAATGTATGTAATTATTAGTTGCATTAGTACATCTTTGGTATTCCAATTTATATATCAATACACTATGTATATCATTTAGTAAACTTTAATTTTTTTTTAAAGTAATGGCATGTAAATGTTGACTATTCATAAAAATATATAACTATACTAATTTAGACTATTATAATATTTAAAAGCAATATGCAAGTATTTTTTTCCAATTAATCAAAATATTTTGGGAAAATTTTTTTTTTGAAAATTGGATTGTTTATTTTTTTCACTCCCATCCCTAGAAATAAACTAATAAATTTTTTAAAATTTTTATACTTAGATTTTGATTTGGATATAATATTTTTTTTATCTTTTAAAATTATTTACAAAAATAAAAAAAATTAAAGAAAATAAAATTCTGCAAAATGGTTTTTACTATCCGTCCACCAAATTTGTCCAAAATTTGACCCGGTGGGGTTTTTAAAAAATGAATGAAAAGTTAAAAATTTTGGGCGTGGGTATACTTTTTTATATTAGTTTTATAATGACTAGGTATTAATTATTAATAGGGTCCACGAAAAAAGGGAAAAAGGAAAAAGAGAAAATTTTAAAGGGGGAAAAAAAAAGGGGGAAATTTTTTGGGGGAAGTATTAATAATTTACAACTTTTTATTTTTGTATTAATGGAAATGATGAGATTAATTTCATTGACTTGGAGGGAGGGAATCCATGGGACAAATTGTGGTATATCTTTGGAAAGGAGGAATAACCCGAAATGGAAGCAAACAAATCGGCCACACAATTCCTGCATTAAATGCACAAAGATAGCCATGTTGAGGTTAAAAGTTTTTTTGCGAAATTCCGTTATAATCTAAACCCTTTTTTAATTTTAATATTGTATTTATAACTATTAAATGAAAATACTAATATACAATGACATTCATATAAATATAAAATTTTTTCCCGCTCATCTTAATTTTTTAAAATATGTATGTAGTTATTAGTTCATTAGTACATCTTTGGTATTCCAATTTATATATCAATACACTGTATATCTTTTTGTAAACTTTTAAATTTTTTTTTTTAAAGTATTGGCATGTGAATGTTGACTATTCATAAAACATATATAATTATACTAATTTAGACTATTATAATATTAATAGAAATGCAAAATTTTTTGCCAATTCATCAATCAAATATTTGTATAATTTTTTTGTTGAAAATTGGTTGATTGTATCATTTTTTACACTCCCCCTCACATAGAAATAAACTAATAAATTTTTAAATTTATATATTTATGATTTTAGATTTCGTACTATCATATTTCTTTTATCATTTCATAAAATTATTTCACAGTATAAAATAAGTGTAAAGAAAATAAAATTGGTCGTGCGGCATGCGGTGTGATACTAGTTATTAATAATTCACAACTTTGTATGTGTTGTAAGTACACAAAAATAGGCAAGACGATTATTGTAATAATTTGGGTAATTATTATACATACACACTAAAAAAAAAGAGCTGTTTACCGAGTAGAACTTTGTATGTGTTGTAAGTTACACAAAAATAGGCAAGACGATTCTTGTACTAATTGGGTATTTATTATATATACATACATATGCACCAATATTTTTTTCAGTGACATAATGATTCACCAATGTTTCAAATAAAAATAACTTAGAAGTTAAGAATATAAGAAAAATAAAGCATATATGAATTAAGTCTGTTCTACGATGACCCAAAGCTTGAGGCCTAAGGCACAATAGTTGGAGACATTGCATACATAATAAAAGACGCCTTTCATAGGCAAAGGGATGGTGGCCGGTCCGTCGATGAAGGTCTTGTATGGCTCGTATCCGGTGCACATATCGAACTCGCTCTCGACACTTGAAGCACGTTGTAAAGCCCTGAATCGAAGTGAAATCTGCAATGGATTTATTGATTTAGGTTAAGTGAACCTAAAATGAGAAACATTTAAGAGTGAGCATCATAGTAACTTACAAAGAGTGTCTCCAGTGTGAAAGGTGTAGGAAGAAGACCAGTTTTTTTAGAAATTATTGGTTGGAGGAATAGACCATATTGAATCCCCAACTCTATGTTGCAAACACTCTGAACTACATAATAGTAATGACACCACCACTAATGATACTAATATCTTCCATCTCCCCATTCTATACACACAATGAGAGACAGAGATGAGAGGTTGCAACAAATGTAGGTTTTCGTGAAAATAAAAAACTGAAATTGGGTGGTTATCAATCACTATTCACGCCTTGTAATCGTCTTTGCTTATAATTAATTGTTAAAAGAATAAAACTACCAGCAATGGTACTCCACCCACTCTGGCATCATTAAATTTATCATATTTCCTTATTTGGATGATCAGCAATAAATTCTTGAGTGACATGAGATTTTAGGAGTTGTTAATTGAAGTAAATAGGGGTAAAAAGTAGTTGAATATTTCAATGAAGAGAGAAATTTATTTCTAAATATAGAGAGTGACATCTAAAGTGGACAAACTAAAAAGAAAGCGTGACATCTTGATTTGGACCGAAAAACTATATAAATGTGGATCCACATTCCAATAACTCTTTCCATCCAAATTTTTTCTTCACAACGTCACAATTTTTACACCGCACCAGGCATAAATATGAGACATTAATGGAGACTAAGGAAGTATTTATTATGAAAATGAAATACTACTAGTATTTAAATTCCTTCTACCATCCAAACATAGAATGAGATGACTGAACAATATATCCAGCTCTGCTGCTCAAGTGTTGTATTTTATCTATACACAATCGATCAATATTTATGGAAAGCCAATAGAAAGAGAATGCAGTCCTATACAAAGAGCAGAAGACAGAAACATTGAATCTGTATACAATTTGATATTGAAAAAGAAAAAAACTAAATTCTGGTTTTTGGCATCATGATCAAAATTTGAGAGGATATAATGGTTATGAGATTACCTGATTAGTTTCTGGTTCTTGCTTGCTACTTTTTACTCTTTTTCGGTGATAACTGATATGGTGTTCGAAAAGTAACAGATTGAAGGAGGATTGTTGGTGGTGGGGAGCGTTACTGGTAACGGTAAACACGGCAGTTTCTTTTTGTGTTATTTGGGCTGAGATTGGAAAAATAAAAAACTTAATTGGGCTCACATTCAGTGGGCTTGAAAGTTTGGTTCAAATTTTCTTTTATTAATTTACTACGCCTAAAAGTGTATTACTTCATTTTAGACTTATGTAGAGCTTAGGCCAAACAAATTTTATTTCAAATCACTTTAGCTTATTTCTTTTGTTATTGAACATTTAGTACTACTTTGGTGTTTGGTGTTATTACAAGTATTACAATTGAAATTCCTTTTTAATCGTCCATAAAACGTTCAATACTCCTCTAATTAACGAAAATAAACAAAGAAAAAAATTTGATATTCTTATGCTAACAACCAAAAAATAGAAAAAGCGGGGCATTACACTCAAAAAGTGCCCTTCTCGGTTTAATTGCGCTTCACGATGAGACTCTACCGCAACTTGCGAAGACTAGTCAACATTGGAACGCCACCACACTTGTTTCACACTCTCCACCAAAAACAATGAGTAAACTTTGTTAATTACTCGATGAAACGTTTTCCTTTTTTATTGTCTCATTAAATATGAAACGTTTTCTAAAATGAAAATAATCTTAGTTCTACTTTTTCATCTCTCTTACTTTATTCTATCTCCATTAACTCACAAAACAACACCGGATAAAATCTCGTGCCGATTCCCAAATATTTCATTTAAGTGGGACGGAGGGAGCTAATATTCTCACATTTTCCCATCTCACGAGCAACATTTACAACCATTACACAAATCTTCTCTTCCTACTTATAACTCCCTTTCTCATTGTATTTCAACTAATCATGGGTGCTATCACTTACGATATTGAGATCCTTCCTCCATCTCGGCCGCAAAGATTTTTAAGGCCGTGGTGCTCGATGTTGACACCTCGTCCCCAAGATCATGCCTCAAGCAATCAAGAGCGTCGAGATCTTGGAAGGAGATGGTGGCATTGGGACCATCAAGCTTATCCATTTTGGCGAAGGGAGTCGATATAAGAGTGTGAAGCACCGCGTGGATGCTATCGAAAAGGAGAACTTGCCCCACGGTTACAACATAATTGAGGGCATGTTCTTGGAGGAGTTATTGAATTCGTTACTTATCGTGTGAATTGTTGGCTTTAGGACTTACAGAAGGAATACAAGAGCTAACCGAATCGAAATTACAAAAGAGGATTCGAAACCAAAATAAAGCGTAAAACGAGGAAATGGCCGAGTCGAGTCCTCTTTCGCAAGACGAGATACGCCCGGTAGTGCTCTTCGGATTGGCGTTTGTCCCCAAAGATAAAACGGCTACGTCTCGGTGAAGCAACACCGCTATCAACGAGCTCCGGAACTTGGATGGAGGAGAGGCGAGCTTCGACGAAGAACAATGCGAGAGGAAGGAGAGTGTATGATGCAGGGTGGATTCTAGTTTCGATTTTAGAATGCTAGAATGGCTAGCCTATTTATAGGCTCGGTCCTACGCAGGGGTCAACGGCTATAATGGCCGTCATTAATGCTAGACCGTAACGGCGTGCGGTTACGGCTGTAACGTTCGGGCGTTACAAGCCGTTACGCGCTCGAGGCTAGAGAGGCCGAGTCTAGAAGCTTCTAGATTCGTTCACGACGTGACTATCACGTGTCAGCCACATTGGCTTACCGCATCATACCGACGAGGTGGCATCCGCTTGGCTCGACGTGGAAACGGTGGTGGTCTAAAAAGAACTAGACCCTAGACTTGGGCCAAGCCCGCAACTAGGCCCAAGCACCAAGCCCACGACCAGGCCCAAAGAACAGCCCAAAGACCACCCAAAGACCAATTTCCAAGATCCAAGGACAAGGACAAGGACAAGGACAAGGACAAGGACACGGGCACGGGGGCACGGGCACGGGCACGAGCACGGGCGCGGGCACGAGCACGGAGCACGGGCACGAGCACGAGCACGACCCAAAAGATAAGGATAACTTTAATTAAATCTATTCAAATCCCTAGGATAAAATAAATTAATATAAATATTTATCCTAATTCATCTAGGATTTATCTTGGAATAAATCCATATAAATCCATAGAATAAGATAATATTATATTAGAATTATTCAAATCTATCTAAGATTTATCTAGGAACAAATCCATATAAATCTATAAGATAAGAATAAAATATTATATTATCACTATCCAAACCCTCTAGAATTTATCTATGAATAAATTTATATAAACTCATGGATAAGAATAAAATAATATTATCATTATCTTAATCCAAATTGGATTCGTCTAGGGATAAATCCACATTAATCCATAGGATATAGATAAATATTAGATTGTCATTATCCAAATTTAACTAGGATTTTCGTCTAGGAATTAAATCCCTACAAATCCATAAAATAAGGATAAAATCTATAATTAATCCATGATTTGATACAAAATCAAATCTTATATAATATATAAAATCCACAAAAGATATATTCAAATCTTATTTCCAAATTAATCTTGAATTATTTCCGAAATTGAACCCAAGGATTTGGAAATCCTAATCAAAATTGGGAAGCGAAGTCGTGAGACGAGACAAACGACATCACGCATAAGGAAACCCTAATCTTGCGTCGTCTTACTCCCACGAACCGCACCCGCTGCTGGGCTCCCACTCGTCTCGCGAGCTCGCGGCCGACGTCTCCAACGCTGCTGCGTCGGCGTCGCTCCTCCGGGCTGCTGTCGCTGCTGCTCCGTCTCCGGCTGCTCACGAAGACCGCTGTCTTTCGAGCCGGGAACTGCCCACGAGGGCTCCCACTCAACCGCCATCGCCGCCTGCATCAAGCTAGCCTTCCCTCTCTGTCTCACGCATCCACCGACCCCTGACGTCTCCGACGCTGCTGCGTCACGTCGCTCCACTGGAGCTGCTGTCACGTCTCTGGCGTCACGGTGCTGCTGCCTCGCGAACCACCGTTGCTGCTGCTCCCGAGATCTCCGGCCGTCGCTGCCGCCGTGTCGCAGCTGCTCCGGTGTTGCTGTTTGCTGTTGCGACGCCTCTGGTGCTGCTGCTGCGTCGTCGCTTGTGCGATGTCGTCTCTGCAGCCCCCGGCGCTGCTGCCCGGGGGTCTCCGACGCTGCTGCGTCGACACCTCTCCGCAGCAATTCTCCGCAGCCGTCCCGCGGTGCGGATTCTTGATGTGCAATCGCAACAATTCTTGATTTGCGACTTGGAATTCAAATTCTCGTAAGGCAAATATAATTGATCAAGCAATGATACCATATGTGTTGAAGTCAACGTAATCATAACATAGGTTTAACCATTACGTATCTTGAATTAATTACTAATCAAAGGCAATGCTTCATTAACATAATTTTTCACGTAGCATACATAATTCATCGTTAGGGCAAAACCACGACGAATATAAACATGCATTCAAGCAATTCACATAACATGAAATTAATCCACATAATCGAGCAAATGGTCGATACCAATTTTTGGGGTTTGGGGCCCCTTGACGGGGAAAACTTGTACAAAACAAATAAATTAGGGCGTAGGATCTATTTGACCGATTATGCGATTAATCAATTCACGTGTTAAAAAAGGGAATTGCATGCTAGAACGCAAATAATTCATGCTCAAAGAAAGTAAATCCTAAAACATGAATTCTACGGTTTAGAGTTCGATTTTGATTCTCCCAAAAAATCGTCGATTGCTCGCGCCTTCTCACGTGATGATCTTCGATACTAGACCACGGATCTTCTCTCTATTTCCCGAAGTATCTCGATATCGGGTGGGTGATCTTATCAAAATACTAGGACTCGAATAAAGAAGACATAAGAAATCCTTCTCCAATTAGGAGAGAAATTCGAACTCTCTAGTAAAGGGGACGAAAATTATGGTAATAATAATGAATGATTTCGTTCCTTTATTCTCCATTTATATTAAGTTCCTTTTTGGGAGACGGGGATCTATGGAAGGTTTTGGATATGGGCTCCCCCAAATTTGCTTTTTACTAATTAAATTGAACCCACAATTTAATACAAGCTTATATTGGAATATTACGAAGCGAAGTAATATTAACTCTCCCCATCCAAATCCCAAATTACAAGTTATCGGGTTTCCACTTTGTTTATTATTTATTTTCCCCCTTAAGATATAAATGTCCATTAATTAATTAATGTCTGCTATGGACTTAATTAATTAACATCTTAATAATTCCAAGAGTGGACTTAGCAAAAACATTTATTTATTATTCATAGAGCGATAAAACTCCCAAATGCCGGTTTTCGAATAATAAAACCTCGTTCGAGCTCCTCTTGAGGACATTATCAAACGAGACTCACCCGCGCACGTTTCAACATAATACAAAACCTAGCACCGCTAGATATTAATCACCACTACCCCATATATCATGATTATTGGGTTCGAAAACTCCGCACCATTTGATAAGTCAAGGTTGCATAATCAATACCGTATGCTCAATGCTAACATATGTAGATTAAGAAATAGTATTTTATCAAGACCTAGTCTTTCGGGAGATAGCATCAGGCACGTCTTGCTTAGATCCGTTCAGTCCTATACCACACCAATATCATCTTATTTCGGTAAGGCTTAGAAATATGGGGTGACATTGCAACCTTTCACGATAGGTAGCCAAAGCCTATCTAGGTTGTGAAATTCTTCTTTTTCTTTTGCAAAGCATTGCATAGATCTAACCGTGTTACCTTAAAGTGGAGACGCCCACAACCGGTCTACTAAGCAAAAGACTTAGACTTTGTTTACTTCTTATGCATTTAAATGTTTGTAAAACATCTTATAAATGCACAAGCAAACAAAAATGTAATAATAAAAAGTGATTCTATTCGTCGACTTTTCAATAATACCAACCCCGGGGTTGTGGGATTGTAGAGTTTTACGATACAAGAAGATTCTATTCTCCCCTTTTGCTCAAAAAATTTTTTAAATACCATACCTAAAAGGCGGGGGGCCGGCCCCCAGGGCCCCCGGGGGCGGCCGGGCGAGGCGGGGGGAAAAACATAAAAGGGTAGGGGCTTTTAAAAACATCTTAGTCCACTATAATTATTCCATGTAATAACCTCTTTTTAAAAAAACTAGTTTAAAAAGGGTTTAATTCCAATGTGGGATAATTAACTTTCTTAATTTTTTTCCTTCCCTTTTCCTAAATAGTCATTGCTCTGAATTTTGAAAATTTTAAATCCATTATTTTCATAAAAGGGAATGGGAAAAATTTTGAGAAAATAAATATCCAAAGGGCCCATCTACCCAAACGAATTACACTAAAATTTTTTTAATTTCACAAAATTAAAATCTCGGGAAATTAAAATTTTGGTGTTCATTGCCCGGGGTTTTAGATTCCAACAATCCCCCACAGAGGGAAATAACCAAATGCAAATGCATGCACACAAGCTAAACCCCCTCAGAGGTATATAAGCAAAAGGGATAGGTAGCTTTTAGCTTTAAACCCTTTTCCATAGTCAACGCCATGGGATACAAAAGGGGCCAGTAGCCATGCTTTGAACAAAAGGTCCCCCACGGCGTGCACCGAGACAATGGTGTTAACACTTAAACACTTAAACACCTCAACCTCATCCGTTCTCACGTTTTGTGTCCTTTGCGGCCTTAGACACCACTTTGGATTCATAAGTGTGTAATTTGAAGCGGCCACACTTTCAAACCCATTCCCACTAGCAACTTATTCATTTGATCACTTTTTAAACCCCTTTTGGTTACCGGACCCCTTAAATTTCATCGACTTCACATAAATTGTAATCACCCCCTTGTGATCAAATGTCTTACGGTATTATGTCGCCCCCAATATGTCGAGACTTTCCTATAGAAGCCATTATTTCCCCTCCCGATAGTTTGGGTTTTTCCCTTCCAAAAAGGAATCAACCCCGGGGAGGCCCCGGCCCCCAAACCCCGGGAATATCCTCAGCAAGTTCTTTTTTCGGTTTTCTTCCCCCTTATCTAAAGCTATAAATTTCCCTTTTCCAAGTTAAACCCGGGTTATACATTTCCTGTTTCGTGGTTTTCCCATGAGACAAAGACCACCCCCAATAGTAAAGACGTATCCACTTGTTGAAAGTGAGTCCTTATTGTCGGATACCCAAATTCCGCATCACAAGATCTTTCAAGTCCCCGGGGGGTATCTTTTTTGTAGCCCATGTTTTTGAGTATGTTTTAGATATCTCAAAACCCTTACAAGAGCTCTCCAATGCTCTTTGCTTTATTGTAAGGACTCAACTTGTTCACCACTTGGAAACCCCAATGTCCGGCCGGGAAAAATTTAAAGAAGGGCATAAGGGCACCCAATGACCCTGTATTCTTTTTGCAACGGGTTCCCTGTTTTTGCTCAAGTGAACATTGAGTTCAATTGGAGTCTTAACCGGCACCCATCATAGGCATTGAATTTCTTTCAATATCTTCTCAACATAATGAGATTGGGTTAAGATGATTCCATCGGATGTTCTTAGAATTTTCATTCCAAGAATTACACGGTTGACCCATGTCTTTCATGTCAAAGTTTCTTTTAAATTTTGGTTTTTGTCTCGTTAATCACTTGAGTAGTACTCCCCATGATTAACATTTTCATCAACGAAAACCCCTATAAGGGCATTTCTATCGCTTCCTTAATATAGACACATTTGTCACACTCGCTGATTTTGAACCCATTTGATAACATAAATTTTTCAAACTTCAAGTGCCTTTGCAACGGCCCCTTGTTTTAATCCATGAGGACTTAACCAGTTTGAACCCCTTCTTTTTTTCCCGGCACTAAAACCCTTGGGGTTGTTCCATATAGATTTCATCCTCTAGTTAAACCATTTAGAAACGCAGCCTTAAATCCATTTGATGAATCTCAAGATTGTGCAATGAAAGAATCACAGAAAGCACTCGGATAGATGAAAACCCTCGACAGTGAATGGGTATCAAAGAAGTCATGCCCTTTTCCTTTTGTTTAAAACCCTTTACTACCAATCGGGCTTTAATTTAAATCGCCCCATCGGCCTTAAATTTTCTTTAAGCACTCTTTTCCACCCTAAAGGTTTTGCACCTTCGGAAATTTAACCAACTAAAGTGTGGGTTTAGAAAAATTTAATCAATTTCCCCAAAAAACCTTTTTCTTTTCCAATGTAACCCGCCCCTGGCCATCGAAGGCTACTTTTATTGACGTTGGCTCTTCATCCATCATAAAAGCAATGTAGTCGGACCAAATGTTTTTGGTGTTCTAACCCAAACCCCACGTCTTAGAAACCGATCAGGGGGATCAGCCTCTTTTCGCTTGTGCGTTTTGGGGGCTCTTCATCCGCGGTTTTAAAATTAGTGGCTTCATCCCCCGTTTTTAAACTGGGTGGCCCCATTTTCAATTTTGTCTCGGAATTGATTGGGATTTCTTTTTGTCCTTGAAAGGGAAAATGTATTTTTGAGAAATACGGTTTTCCCTTTGACTCGAATTGTTGTTCCTACCGTAATAGTCGATATTTTTTTTTTGTGAACAACAAATCTATATGCACTACCAAAAAATTTGCATATCCAATGAAGATAAATAATCGTTTTAGGGCCAATTGTAACTTCTTTGGGGGGGGAACCCTTTCCCTTGGCCAAACACCCCCACATTTTCAGGTTTTTTGGGGGATGGTTTCCTACCTTTCCACAATTCTTTGAGTGATTTTTTTTCCCTTTTTCAGTGGAATTTTTTTTGGGATATATTTGGCGTCAAGATCCCCTCCCCCACTTTTCCTGGGTAACCCCAACTTAGTAGCAACGCATTCATCATCTCTTTTAGAGTTTGTTTTTTGCTTCCTAAATTAGTTTTGGGATTTGGGGCCGCTTGTTTGATGAATTATACCATTTGGGTTGCATAACTCCTCAAAGGGGGCTACATACCCTCCCCTTTATCATTCAATCCTTTTTTTACAACCAAGTTGATTCTCAATTTCGCTCTTATAATTTTTGAACGCTTCAATTGCTTCATCTTTACTTCTTAAAAGATAAATGTAGCAATATTTTGTGCAATCATCTATAAAAGTGATAAAGTATTTTTTACCACCTCTAGTTTGCACCATTTTTTAAATCACATACATCCTGTGAATTAATTAAAGGGGTTTTGTTTTTCCTTCAACTGAGTGAAATGGAACTTAGTCATTTTACCCCAAGACATTTTCACATTTGTCTTGGCATCCACTTAAATTTGGTTTTTTAGTAAATCTAAGTTCCCCAAATTTCTTTTAACGGTTTTTGAATTTACATGCCCCAAACCTACAATTCCAAAAATTTTAAGACTGGTCAAATAAGAGGAAAAGGGTGCTTTATTATTGTTGTTAGCCAAAGGCTTTGGAACAAGGCGGAAACCACACTAAGCTTGGAAAAATCCGTTTTTTCCCCATAACCTTTTTCCCGGGACTTCCCAAAAAGACAAACAAACCTATCGATCAATACAAGTTTAAAAACCCCCTTTTTAACTAGTATTGATCCCGACACTAGGGTTTTTAAGATGTCCGGGCAAGGACATCCTTCAAAGTGATAAGGATCTTTTTAAAGGGCATCATGAGAATCACGTTGCCAATGCCGAGGACCTCGGATGATGCTTGATTTCCCATGTTGATCTTCCTCCCCCCTTTAACAAAGGGTAGGAGGCAAACTTTCTCCTATCAAACAAAAAATTTAGCATGGCGCCGGGTCGATGTATCCCGCCCTTGTTTAACCCAAAGTTTGACTTCTTCAAAAGGGCCACCGGGGAAAAGGCATTTTTCCTTCCAGCCCTTTTAACTCCTTCCAAAGACTGGCCCCCGTCGGCTTCTTCTTCTTTTCGCGGGGGAGCTTTTGGCAAAATGGCCAATTTTTCCACACTTTTTAGCACTCGCCCTTTAAATTTCTTTTGTTGTGGGCCCCGGCCTTCCCTTTTTCCCCTTTGATTTGGGCGGGGGCGTTTTTTTTGGAGGGTTTCCCCCCCAACAAGTTGGTTTTGGGACCGGGCTGGGGTAAAGCCCTTAGCCTTTTTATCGATCTTGGGACATCCGCTTTTAATGCGCAGCCACGATCAAGTCTTCAAGACTCATCTTCTTTCGCTTGTGCTTGAGGGGGCTTAAGTCCTTTTCCCAAATGGAGGAGTTTTCAATAAGTATGCACCAACAAAAATTGTCGGGCAAAAATTTATCCCCTTTAACCGCGAGTCCGTGGGTGATCATTTGGAACCTTTAACTTGTTCCATGACCATGTGAGTCGACCATTTTGTAGTCCATGAATTTGGATACTACAACAGTTTCCCTACCGACGGCATTGTCGATATATTTTTTTTCTTTTGCTTTCCCACATCTCTTTTATGTGGTTACAGGATATACATTGTACAAATTATCATCTAATGCACTTAGAATAAAATTTTTTCAAAGATAATCTCCTTTGCGCCATGCTTCATAGTCCGCCATGACCTCAACACTTGTCTCTTGATCAAGGGATGCCGCTCGGTGGAGGAAAAAGGGGAAGCCCAATGTTGCAAGGTTTTAAAAAACATCTTTTATACCACCTCAAGTCACCCTCCAAATTTAGGGGGTTTTTCGGCGGGTGGCATCATTCGGTGCCAAAGGTGCCGCACTTGGGCCTTGGAAGGAAAACCCAAATTTCCGTTTCCCCCGAAGGCCAAAAGGGGCGGGGATAGGGGCCCCCACCATTCATGTTGGGGCAGAGCCCGCCATGGTCGTACCGATCCGAAGGAACCGGGGACTGTGTTGGACCCGGGCCCCCAAAACTCGATCCATTGAAGGATCCAAAAAGGGAAACCCCTAAAAAAAGGGGGAAACCCAAACCCACCCACTAGAGGATGATCCAACAACCGGGGGCCCGGGGGGGGTTCCCTAAAAACCCGGGGAGGGGCCATTGAGGGGGTCCGGTGTTCCCCCATGGTGGAGGAGATGATGGCGGTGGTTGGGGTTGGTGGCAGCCGGTGTTGGATTTTAAGACATCTCCAAAAAAAGGTGATTTTAGTTTCGAAAGTTTTAGTTTCGCTTTTGGGCCCATCCCTTTTAAAAGCAAGTTGACCCCGTCTTTCGATTTTGGGGTTTTTTGGACTTACAAGAAGGGAAAACAAGAGCTAACCCAATCGAAATTACAAAAAAAGATTCGGGAAAACCCAAAAAAAACCCCAAACAGGGAAAAAGCCGACATCTTAGTCCACTATAATTATTCCATGTAATAATCCTTCTTATTAAATACTAGTTTAATAAGGTTGTAACTTCCAATGTGGGATAATTAACTCTCTTAATTATTCACTAAGCTTCTCTTATAGCTCATTAAGTTTGCAATTTTGCACAACTTTAATCCATTATTTCTCACTCATCGGGAATCGGATTTGAGAAAATAAATATACCACGGTCATCTACTCCAAACGTAGATCGACACTATATTATTTAATTTCACAAAATTAAATATCTCGTTGAAATTATAATTGGTCAAAGTTCATTGACCGGGCATAGATCCCAACATGAAGATCGTCTCAACTGAAGACGGAGGAAGCATGTGTAAGAACAGAAGCATCTACAACACAAAGGGTGATGCTGAGATTAGTGAGGAGAAGATTAAGGAAGGAAAGGAGAAGGCAATGTCTATGTTCAAGGCCATTGAGGCTTACCTCCTTGCCAATCCTGATGCCTAAAAGCTTCAATTATACACTGCCATCATGCATGTTTGAAAACTACTACTATTTTTTGTGATTTTGTTTCTTGTTTCTTCGACTTTGCATTTCCAATAACATGTACCTATTTTCGATGTTTTCTTCTAATCAAAGGGTTCTTTGATTTTTTATACAGTGTCAACGAGATTAATGTTATTTCCAATTTTCTACTTATTGAGCATTTGTTGGCACGTTATATAATTATGAAATAAAATGTCCATCGATCAGTAAATACATCTCATTAATTTCCTAAGTTAATAGCTATTTAAATCCGGTCAAATTTTGGTTCATCCTATGAAATTTAAAATTTAAATATTAAATTTTCAATTTTCAATTTTTCTCAATTGTCCTTTTATATACTAAATGTATATATGATATTCAAATTTGCATTTTTAATTAAAATAAGAACAAAAAGTAATTAAAAGAAAATAAAAGAAAAAAATACTTATTTTAATAAATTCGTATGTTTGAATATCATTCGGAGACAGCATTTTATATATTGATAGGAAAATTGAGAAAAAAATGATAATTCATAATTTAATATTCCAATTTTAAACTTCGTGGAACGAATCTGATCGAATTTGACCAAATTTTATAATTTAAATAGCTAGTATTAATAAACCTCTCATATATTAACGAGACATATTTTCTAATTGATGGACATTTTATCCCTGTTATCTTATGTAGTGCTAATCGATGTAGAGGTGACAATGTCACTTCATAAAATCGTGGTCTCGCTGCGCCAAAAATAATCTTGTTCCTAAGAAATTTTTTGTACCTAGCTTACAGAAATGCATTCAAAACTCTAGCTCTACTGACAAAGAAATGAATTAAATAGAGTTAGCAACAAACTTGATTTACCAATAAGTATTGGATATCTTTAACACGGGGATTAGACAAATTTGAAAACGAGTCCATATTTCGATAATCTATATTTGGACGACTAAGTAGGTATGATGATATTACTTAATCTCCTAATACCCTTTGATCAATTTATAATTAATTAAATCAAGTTAGAAATTTATTAAAAAGACCCATTCCATAACTTATTTTGATCCCTAACTAAACCAATAATACGCTCGGATTTTACACAGTTTTAAGGTCATTATTTGGTCTATTTTGAGTGTCAAGGTTGCATTACATGTCTATTATTTGCATATTTTATCCATTTTGATATTTTGACGTGTTTTATGAGAAATATGCAAAATAGTGCTGAAAAATGGCATAAAAACGTCAACTCTGGAAGCTGGAACTGAAGCGCAACCCAGCGGCCCGCTGGACCCATGCCAGCGGTCACCGCAACGAGTCCAGAGGGTTCTGGAGCTGTCCAGCGGCCCGCCGGGCCCGGTCGCGCACAACAGCCTGTGTTCAAATTCAATTTTCCGGTGATCCCGATCAGGGCATTCTATATGTCAATATCTTCGTCTTCGAAAGAGTTTCGCGTTGTTAACAAGATCATCTCAATCGGAGTTATGTGGAGAAAGTTATGGTTGTTCTACCAAAGTCGCGCAAAGCTGTCAAGTGCAGAATTCTAGGCGGAAATTTAAAGAAGGAAAGAAGATATTTTGTGAAGCCAAATCTTTTCCTTAACTATGGGACACGAAATTTACCTTCTCCAAACCTTTTTCAAGCCTATAAACACCCCATAACCTAATTCATATTATTCACCAATCTTAGAGCCTTAATTTTTATCCCCTACATTACACATAAATTCCTCCATCTTCTACAAGGGAGCATAGAATTAAAGGGAGATCAAGCAAGAGCAAGATTAATTATTCCGGGTTTTATCTAGTTTTTGTTAGATTGAACATGTCTTATTTTGCTTATATTTATTTAGATTATCTGTCTATGGATAGCTAAACTTATACAATCATATGGGATGAAAGTAATTGACTCTATGTAGTTCTTTTTGTTTTGTTTAATGTTCAGAACTCATTTTACTTTAATTATTCCTTGGTTTATATTTAACTGCTTGGTTGTTACTTTGATTATTGTTAATTTCTTATCGATGATGACTTTGAGTGGTTTATATTTTATGTATCAATGCAATATTTGTGACATGAGTGTTGATACACGATAGGAATAACTCTAGTAGAGTTTGAGTCGGATGAACATAGAACTAAATAGTTAGAATTACTAATGAGTTGATGAAATCACTACCCTAGGATTCCCTTGTCTCATCTGCTTTCTCAAACCAAGTTAACTGCAAACTGTGAAGTTGTTTCACTGTTTTCATTTAATAGCTTTCTTTACTTGCTTTTATTTTCTGTTTTTCTTAGTTTAATCAAGTCTCAAGTGTGTATCCAAATAGTATATGAGACTGAGTATGTGGTAGACAGTCTGTAAATTTATTCCTCATGTTCGATATCCCAGTACAGACTTTTAGCTATACTAGATCTACCTTGTATACTTGCAGGTATTTTTAGTATTAATAAAAAGTGCATCAACCTATTACTCCATTTGTTTGCCATTGGGAGTTATATTTTTTTCTGATAAGAATTTATACAATATATAAAAGGGGAGTTTTGGGGTATTTAGGAAAATAAGGAGAGTTTTGAGGGTATTTAGGGAAATGTCTTTTTAAAATAGATATTATTATTTAAATATAACTATTTTTTTTTTAAACTGTATTGTAATATAGTAAATATTAGATATTTACATGAATGTCATTATATATAGCTACTTGGATTGTGATACATTAGTTTCATAATTAGTGGATAAAAGTTGGTTATTTAGTTTTTATAATTAGTGGATTAGTGGTATAGTTAGTACTACTGCATATAAATATGCAGACAATATAATTAGATATTGAGAAAATAATTAATTTATGCAGATTGGGTCGAAATATTTTATCTTGGTTTAGTAGAAATCGTACAAAAAGAATAGTGTTCCATTATCATCGATCCTCTTTCTCACTCACACACCCATTCATTTCTAATGCAAGCGACCACATTAACTTCATGTTTGTCAAATCAAGGTAAGAATTCAGTTGTTTCTTTGTCTCTAGCATTTGATTAACTCAAAATTAAGGGTTCAATAAAAGCAATTTTCATTAGTTTACAAATTCCTTTTCTTTAGTTTATCAAGTTTTCTAAATTTCCATAATTTAGTTATTTTGTTGGAGTTCGTAACAGATGGTCTTTTGTTATTCATGATTTTCTTTGTACATGTAATATTACTTTTATAATGATCAGTTTCATTTTTCGTATAAGGAGTCATATATTTTTGGGGTTTGAATGTAGCCAATTTATTTAATATAATGAGCAAGGGGGCGTCCTCCAGATCCAGTGGTTGTTCTCCAGACCACTGCGCTTCTGTTACGGATGTTTGCTTCCATCCCTTTGAGAGCACCCTTTCCAGTGGATCCACTTATGTTAAATGTTGATAAGAAAATAACAACATACCTTGACAATGTTAGAGGAAGTTCAATAAAGGAAGAATCAATTTCTGGGAGGACGCAAAATTCTGGAAGAAGACGTTGTGGTATGGAGACGCGATTTTATACATTAGGTTTTATTTGTTAAAGCTTCGTTTAGTTATATATTTCAATACATGAGTTTAATTATATATTTCAATACATGAGTTTCATCAACCGATTACTAAAGTTGTTAATGGAATATATTATTTACACAAGTATATTATTGCTCTTGGTTTATATATTTATTAATTAGTTACGCTATGGGATTTCTTAATTTTTTTATTTAATTTATACACCGTATTAATTTAAACTAATTAATATCTTAAATAAGTATGTGTTATTTGAAAATTTATCAATTTAAATAAATAAATTTTGATGTATAATAGGATAAAGTATAAACAAATCAAATGAGAAATGAAAAAGAAAGAAATTTTATATTCTTTTAATTAAAATAAAAATTAAAGTACTAATGTTGATTAGAACATTGCATAACACAAAGTATAAGTTGACAGGGTAATTTATATAAAATATATATGCAAAACTGGAAAAGTAAAGAAAGTAGGTGAATATGGATTTTGTTTTGAAGATTTGATGTAAATCATTCATATAAAATTATCAGTTCATAAATTTCTTCACCAATACACATTAATTATTTACAATTTTTAAAAATATTTTAATCTGTGCATCGCACATATGTAATACTAGTTTTAATAAATGTTAAGAAAAGTGATTAAAAAAAGTTAGTAGAAATATGAATGATATAAGTTAGTGGAATATGAAAGACCTATTACCATTTATAGTAAAAATGAACCAGGATTCCTATTCGTGAATAGACTTAAAAAAAATAAAAACGAGACTCTTATTCGAAGACAAATGGAGTAGTATAATATAATAAGAAGACAAATGGAGTAGTATATTATAAATAGAGAAATGAAAATCAAATCACAATACTAGCTATCATCATTCATCATATATTTCGCCCCTTCATTTAGAGAATTTTGAATTATCCTTTGCTCTCTCACCGCGATACTTTACCCTTTCCTAGACTTAAGGGTTTGATTAATCTATTAGTCACACAATATTCAAAATTTGAGTAAGGCTGACCGATTAAATAATTTGAGGTTTAGATTTATTAGTGGAGTAATGAGAGTTGCAAGCCATCGTCTATAAAAAAGTGGAATAACAATTAAGAGCTATATTTTGGTCCATACTCTCTAGGAAGCGTGCTTAATTATTTTAGATATAGATATG
Source organism: Salvia hispanica (assembly GCF_023119035.1). NCBI lineage: Eukaryota > Viridiplantae > Streptophyta > Magnoliopsida > Lamiales > Lamiaceae > Salvia > Salvia hispanica. Next base: position 31,513,766 of record NC_062969.1, read on the forward strand.
CTATTTGTCTATTTGTATTCTAGTCAATTTTTTATTTTCTAAAAAACACGTAAATTTTCAGAAATTATTTTATAAGATCCATGAGAATGAGATCCTCAACATATCCTCGGCAGTAAGCATGCATGCATGCTCAAATATCATTAATTTATTTCACTAACCTTTTCTATTGGGGTTCGTTTGGTACTCCTGTATTGCCCAGGAAATGGCTTGTTTCTGGTCAAACTCTATCGTTTGATACATATGAGTACTTACTGTCGGGCCCGTGAAAGTAGCAAGGCCCATGTATCTATTCCCACTTACAGCAGTTACCTTTTCGGTGCCTACCCCTCCGATATTTTTCTGCTGTGTCAAGAAAAAAAAATCTTTCCAATATTTGCCCTTCTAATATTCTCTTATGCATTCCATATTTCTTATCACTACAGCTTTCTCCAATGAATCCATTGTTTTTGTGTAGAGAACTTTCATTGGTTATTTGGCTATGTAGTTACATTTTACGAAATATTTGAATCTGTTTGACAAAAAGACGTGGTGTCGAGTACAGATCTGAACCGACTGAACACCCAAAATGTCGTCGGCGTCTTAGTCCATTGAATTGTGATTATTTTCTGGCAGATTTGCGAATCGACAAAGAAAAGGAAATAACTTATTATCTAAGGCAGGTTCTTGAAGATGAAGCTGCAATTGGTGAACGATTTGAAGAAGGAAAGAGGGCCAACTATTTCAGGCGAAAAACTCATCAGCTTCTTGAAGAAGAGCAAAGCCTGGCTGTTAAGATTTGAAGAAAGTGAAGCAGCTAAATTTTTTTTTTTTAATCACATGAGTTAAGATTTTAATTTTTTAGGGGCTATTGATGGGAGTGCGAGAACATTGGTTTTTAACAGTATATGATATTTGATGGGTTTTTTTGCTGTCATTGATTCAATTGAGGATGATTTCTAAATGAATGTTTTTTTGCTTCCATTGATTACAGTAAGGGTAGGTTTGAAATGATCAATTTTTTTTTTATTTTTGGCATGACAGTTAATGAGATTAAAAATAAGTAACACTGTAATTCTAATTGACACTTCATGTTTCTGGCTTAATATCACTAGCGTAACAAACATACAAGCTAGAAAATAATTTCAGCACATTTCTGGTCAATTATTTTGATTATTTTCTTAGGTGCTATTTTCATGACGGGGTTATCACAGTATTCTTTAAACTTGAATGGCCAAAAAGTATAACGTGTAATTACCGATAAACGGAGTACTCCTTCCATCCCTGAAAAGTATGGACTATTTCATTTTAGTCCGTCCCTTAAAAAGTATGAACTTTCTAATTTGGAAACTCATGTCTCTCTAACGAGATGAAACTCATTCTCCACTAACAATACTTTAAAAACTTTTTCTTTCTATCTCTTTCTTACTTTTTCAATTATGCATTAAAGCTCGTGTCAAACTAAATGTTCATATTTTTTAAAGAACAGATGGAGTATTATGCAATTGGATGAACTATTAAAATAAAGTTAGTAGGAATATTTGACATTCTAGATGATGTTGGCTATGATCCCATATGAAGGAATGAATTCATAATGTGAAGCCATGCCCTTCCCATTTGAATGCATATAAAATAGTTAACGTTCTTAGCATACACAATGTAGCCAAGCTGTATAAATAATGTATGGAATATGTACCTACCAAACAATAATAAGTTGTAACATCACAATAGTCGCTCCAAAAATATAAAATTAAAGAAATGAATAAGATATTCTACAGCAACTATGCGAAGAATGGTCAATATAGGCACGCCATGCGCATTAATTTAACACTATCGACCAAAAGAGAGCGTAAACATTTTTATTCTACTACTCCTTGTTAGTTGTTACACACTCAAGCCCACGCAATTAAGAAAGAGTACCTTCGATTCTATGCTATAAATAGGGAGCTCATATTCTCTCATTTTCCCATCTCACTAAGCCACATTTCACAAATCTTCTTACTTATAACTCCCTTTTCTCATTTTACTTCAACTAATCATGGGTGCCATCACTTACGATATTGAGATCCCTTCCTCCATCCCGGCCGCTAAGATTTTTAAGGCCGTGGTGCTCGATGTTGACACCCTCGTCCCCAAGATCATGCCTCAGGCAATCAAGAATGTCGAGATCTTGGAAGGGGATGGTGGCGTTGGGACCATCAAGCTTATCCATTTTGGCGAAGGGAGTCAATAAAAGAGCGTGAAGCACCGCGTGGATGCCATCGACAAGGAGAACTTGACCCACAGTTACAGCATAATCGAGGGCGATGTTCTTGGAGGAGTTATTGAATCCGTTACTTATCATGTGAAGATCGTCCCAACTGAAGATGGAGGAAGCATTTGTATGAACAGAAGCATCTACAACACAAAGGGTGATGCTGAGATTAGTGAGGAGAAGATCAAGGAAGGAAAAGAGAAGGCCATGGCTATGTTCAAGGCCATTGAAGCTTACCTCCTTGCCAATCCCGATGCCTAAAAGCTTCAATTATACACACCCCTACATGCTTGAAAACTATTGTTTTGTGTGATTTTGTTTCTTTGTTTCTTCGACTTTGTATTTTCCAATAACATGCATTTTTGTTGTATTCTTCTCATCAAAGGGTTCTTTTTTCCTATATAAAAACTACATCAAGTTGTCAACTAACTAGCGTTATTTCTACTTATTCAAAAAGATCACTGAAAGTACAATTCACGTCGTACTCACCAGTTAGATCAACGATATTGGCATTGAGGTTCTCATCAATGCTAGTATTTATTTTTGTTATATCATTCTATTAAATAAGTTTCTGTATTAAATGTGGCAGAAATCATTAGAAGTTTTAGTTTTATGTGATATTACGAAGCTCTAACCTGGCCTAGCTAGGACCGAACTCATATCATTCCCCTGTTCTTAGTTGCAATTCATGGAACACCACTGGGCACTTGGAGCATTGACTTCTCTTTCTGCCATTTTCTCTAACACCTGAAACGTCAGAAAAAATTGCAGACCTAACTTAGTAATGATTTGTATGCAAATACATGATCAGCAGTTAATCTTTTCCATCCACAAAAAACCTGGGAAGAGCATGTCATTGACGATTCATGCAACGAACTAGCAAGTTATCATTGCCCCATTCTTTTTGCTCCTCCAGAATCCTCTTGGCCGACTCCACGAGCGACATTCTCACTATTCCCTTCACCTCAATCAGTTCAAGTGTTGGAATTTCTCCAATACCTTCGGGCACTTCAGAGAGCTCCCAACAGTCATCGAGCACTAGACACTTGAGCATTGGGAAATGGCTACTTTCAGTTATCCAAAGCTTGAGACCAGACTTTTCTATCAACAGAAATTCCAGCTGAGTCAACTCTCCTTCAGTCGTTTCCCATGTGTCGCCTTTGCAAGCCCAGTGAGTTAGTTTGAGCATCCGAAGATTTGGCAATGAACCAACAACAGTCAGCTCCTCCCAAGGAAGAGGCACGCGACTTAACGTCAGCGTTTTCAGCGTCTTAGGAAAAGTGAACATGTCCTTTGGGAAAATTTCATTGCGCAAAGATGAATGAAGTTTCAAATCTACGAGTTGATGCAGAAGTACCAGATTGTTCAAGAAACTCTGGCCCGGATGACACCCAGAACAATAAATTTCTAATTTCCTTAGGTTTGGGATCATTCTCAAAATCCTTTCACTACATATGGCATGTGAACTTAGAAAAAGTGTTTGGAGGTTTTCTAGACTAGAAGTTGTTCTTTCTTCAGGATCAGGTAGCCTTCCATAGAAGACAAGATGTCTTAATTGAGGCAAGGTCCAGATTTCCTGGGGCAAACAATCCCAATGAGCTTTAAAATGTCTCCATGCATTCATTGAATGAAGGGTTAAAGTTTGGAGATTATGAAGCATTGAAATTGCTGCAGGTATCCTTCCAAGATAGTACATAGCAAGGTATACTAGATGTAATAGGTCAAATAGTTCATATGGCAGTGATCTCACATACACATCCCCTAGATCCAATACCCTCAGCAATCTAAATCTTTCCAACATATGTGCTATAGATCTTCCATGGAAGCACAAAATTGTGTGGATGGTTAAGCTATCTATTTTAGAAAGGTATGGTAAACCCGAAGGAGAAACACTTACACGATGCTGATTTTCTCTGATTGCAAGAGGAAAATACCTCCTATCATGCCAACCCCTAAAATCCAAAAAGAACTTCCCTTCATGCGCTTTTCTTACACACAAATCTCGCATTAGATCATGGAGGCTGCAACTTTTGATCTCGCCATCAAACTTCCTTTTGTTAACCAAAACAAGATTTCGTCTGATGAGATCCTCCAAACACTCTTTTGCCTCTTCTTCTAAGCTTTTGGATCCATTGGGACATCTCACAAAGTTCTCAGCTACCCATAATAGTATGAGTTTTGAGACACGGATCTCATGATCTTCGGGAAACATTCCCATGTACAAGAAACATGGCCTCAGATAATGAGGCAAGTTAGTGTAACTCAGAGACAATATATTCTCAAACTGTCCCTTTGAAGTAACAGCTGATCTTACATCTTCTGCAATAGCCTTCCACGAAGCTAGATTCTCTCCGACTGCAGATAGCATTCCCGCAACAACGACAACTGCAAGAGGAAGTCCTCTACAGTTCCTTGCAATCTCCTCCACAATTCTCTCCAATTCCAGAGGACAATCTTGGTGACCAAACACCTTCTTCCGGAGCAGATGACAACTTTGATTTTCATCCATTAAACGCATCTCGTGAAGAGGGCTACAAGGGTCGGGATAAGCAGCAACATCGGTTAGTCTCGTGGTTAGCATGACTCGACTTCCATTACCATCATCGGGAAGTATAGCTCTTATCTCATCCCAAGCCTCCACACTCCAAATATCATCCATTATGATGAGATACCGTCTACATTTCAAGATTTTGAACACTTTTTCCCCAACCAATCCACCTAAACACGAATATCAAAATGCTGCCGGGTCAGTGGATCATCATAAACAATTTTTGCAAGAGTGGTCTTGCCTATACCACCCATACCACAAATAGGGATAACTTGTAAATTGGGCGATTCTTCACACAATCGAGACTTCATTGCTATCAAATCTTCATGTAAACCAACCATAGAGTCGATAGATGGCAAACCTGCTGCAGAAGAAGAAGCACCAATTTGCTCAGCATCTTTGATTGTGGCAGCTTTATTCTGCTTCATGTTCCTCACCTCCACACTGATTGGTAATCATTTTCACTTGGCGTTTTAATTTGGATTTTCCTGCTAAAGCGGCACAGCACTGCGGTTGATTTTCCTCCGATATGATAGATACAATAATGGGTTCTGCTTCACGCGCAGCTTGCTTGATACGATCATACAAATTGCTGGGCGTCTCATCGGGGAATTCTTCCAGAAACTCTTTCAAGGAAATGAATGGTTCATAGATGGATCTAATTTGGTGTTTTTTGCTATCAGAAACGGGATTAAGGAAGATGATTTCTGCAGTGGTTTGGGTTTGGGCAAGAGAATGAACGGCTGCATATGCCATCTTTGAGTTGATAATCCAAAAATTGAGAATGAATTTTATGAAGTGTAGTTTAGTTTAGATACGGAACAAAAATCTTTGGTTTAAAATGTATCCAATTTAAATTTACGTGGTCGTGGCCTCGTGGGGTCGCAGTCGCAACAAAAATCAAACCAAATTACTGAAACCTTGTTCACTTTATAAAATTACTATAATAAAATAAAATAGTAGTATACATTAATTTACTAATGTATTAGTATTTATGAAGATAGAGTAAATTTTTGGAATATTTTTTGTTGTAAATTAAAGATTAAGTAATTATTATAATGAAATTACTATTTTAAGTATAATAAAAGAACATTTAATAATACAATATTTAATCAATGTTAATATTTTATTTAAATATTTTAATTCTTACTTAAAATATTATTAATGGAGGTAGTTTGGAATGTGTTGAATAAGAAAAATACGAGTAGAATAAGAGAATGTAATGCAATATTTAAGCTTATTTAAGCTAATTTTATTCGATTTAATCATTTATGGATGAAATTACTCAATACTCTAATCACCCCTAAATATTTTAATTGAAGGTTTTACAATTTCTAAAAACACTTGAGCAAAACATAATACAAAATTTTTTTTGGGAGTTTTTAATTAAAACTAGCTTTGGCAAAATAAGAACGAATTAAGCTTCGCATCTCAGGATGCAAAACAGTTGTATACTTCTCGAGCGGTGATAGTAGAATTTGCAGCGACAAACTAGAAATTTTGCACAAATGAGCATGACCGGAACTCGAGATGAATTATTCTTCGGAACATGGGTGAATCGGGAAGCGAGAATTGGCAGGCGGAACGAGGGAACTATTTTCAAATGCTAGGGTTTTCCTTTTATAGTGTGGCCTAATGAATCCTAGGTGGATAACCACCTATAATGTCTAAAAAAGTAATACAAATTGCTTACTATGGACAAAAGTTATTTTATAAGATCCTTGAAAATTAGAGATTTTCAATATATCTTCAGCATTAAGCATGCATAAATATAATTAATTTATTTAACTTATTTTCTATTATAAACTAATATTACTATTTAAAAATAAAATCTATATTTCACTAATGTTTTCTAACTCAAGTACATCAAGCTTCAATCACCAAAAAAAACACTGATATAAAATCACGAACTAAAAAGATAATAAACAAGATCAATTGGATGAACTATTAAAATAAAGTAATAGTATGCCATTCTAGATTACTCTGATTGTATATAAAGGAATGGATCATGCATTCCAATTTGCAATGTACCGGCTTTAAAAATAGAAACTCTCTTTACTTTAGTATGTCTTCTAAAAAAATTATATTTTAAAAAACTTTTAAAATATATTAATCGTACATATTATTTTATTTATAACTTATACTATTAACACACTATTAATAATGTGGATCTCATAATCCACTAACACAACTCTATTATTTTCTTTCTTTCTCTTAAATTTTTTTATTGAAAAATGTATTATTTTAAAAGTATTTATATTTGGAAAATGAATGGAGTATATAAAATGGATAAAGTTTTTTTTTTCTTTCTTTCTTTAGCTAGCCAAGCGGTATATCTAATTTATAAAAGTGTACGTAATAAATTGTAAACATCAATATATCGTTCCAAAAAAATCAAACTAAAGAAATGAATTAAGAACTTCTACAGCAACTATGTGAAGACTGGTCAGGTCAATATAGGCACGCCATGCGCACTAATTTCACACTATCGACCGACAGAAAGCCTAGACATTTTTATTCAACTACTCCTGGTTGCACACATAAGCCCACATAATTAAGAAAGAGAACCTTCGATTCTGATTTGGTCAATGGAATTTGTCCAATATAAATGTGACGAGACATTTAATTTTGTAAAATTAAATGCAATAGCGACGATCTACTTTTGGAGTAGATGTCCGTGGTATATTCATTTTCTCTAAACCGATTCCCGGTGAGTGAGAAAATTATGAATTAAAGTTTGTCACAGTGATGAGCTATAAAGGAGCTATGAGATAAAATTAAGGGATTAATTAAAAGAGTTAATTATCCCACATTGGTGGAGAGAACCTTATTAAACATTGATTTAATAAGATGAATTATTATGTGTAATAATTATAGTGGAACCAAGTGCACAACAGGTGCTAAAAGGTCCACGACGAAGCCCGACGTATAGCGGGTCCCAAGCGGTCCACGACGGACCCCGATGCATAGCGGGTGACAAAAGGTCCCTGATGGACCCGACGCATCGTGTGCCAAAAGGTCCACGATGAATCCCGTCGTGTAGCGTGTCCAAATGCGTCATGTCTCTCTTGCTCCCGTAACGGCTAGTAACCCCCGGCGGTTACAGTCAAATCCATCATGGCACACATAATGGCCGTTGACTCCATCAAGCTTAATGAGTGGACTTGGCTTATAAATAGGCATGCATCCATTGCATTCTACACACAACACTAGACACAAAAGATTGCATATCATTTGCATAGCTCTCTCCATCTCTTTGCATAGTCTTCCATCGAAGCTACCCTCGCCATCATCCAGTTCGCCGGAGCTTGTTATGTTTGCGGTGTTGCAACGAACAAGACGGAGCCGTTTTATCTTTGGGGACGACACGCCAATCCGAGAGCACTACCGGGGCATATCTCGTCTTGCGGAAAGAGTACTCCTCGACTCGGCTTACATCTCTACGGTTTATAGTTTTGATTATTGTTTTGTTATTTCAACTCAGTTTATTGTACTTTTATCTTCGTTCTTCATTTGGGTTGTATTACACCCGGTTAGTGTATCTTTGTATCACAGAATTATTCAAAGAAAAATCCAACAATCGCAAGATGAGATATACTTGCCGTTGAAGGAGTTTGGACTTTAAATTAAATCTAAAACTTTCGAAACTAATACCTTAGCGTGGAGATGGATCCCGTTGATGTGTTCCCGGTCGTCGCTTTCCCCGACTCCAACACTGACGTGCCCACTTTTCTCCCGCAGGGCTCCCGTCGGGTCCCGCCGTGTCCACAAACACCCCGTCAGGTCCCCGCCGTGCCCAATGTTCCTCGTCGGGTCCCCGTCGTGACTGTGACCCCCGTCTAGTCCACATCATTACCCTTGATTACCCAAGCCCCATGGGTGCTAACTAACCCGTTTGGGTCAACCGGTGCATCCACCTTGAGTGGAACCGATGGTTCCACATTAAGTGGTTCCGTAAGATCCTTAATTGGATCGTGTGTTGAGTCCTTTGGGATCAACACGGGTGTTGGGGCCTTCGGGGCCAACACGAAAAATGACGGTTCCACTTTTAATGGTTCCGCGAGATCCTTCAATGGATCGTGCGTTGAGTCTTAATTCACACGATTGTATGTGATTTAAAATTTGTGCAAACTAAAAGTGGTATAAAGTACTTAATCACGTTCATAAATGATTGCACAAGATATTGTTATCTTTTAAGAAGTAAAGATGAAGCAATTTAAGCGTTCAAAAGGAACGAAGTCGAGAATCAACTTGGATTGAAAAAATCAAAATTATTCGAAGTAATAGAGGAGGCGAATACGTAGCCCCGTTTGAGAAATTATGCAACGCAAGTGGTATAATTCATCAAACGACTACGTCATACTTACCACAATCTATTGGTGTTACCAAACGCAAAAATTGAACTCTTAATGAGATGATGAATGCGATGTTGATCGGTTCTTGGATGCCACAGGACATGTGGGGGAAGTTGTTTTGACAACCAAATACATCCTAAACAAAATCCCACCCAAAAGTAAGGATGTCACTCCTTATGGGTTGTGGAAGGTAAGGAAGCCATCCTACAAATACCTCAAAGTGTGGGGGTGTTTTGCAAAGGTGATGGTTCCTCCGCCCAAAGAAGCTACAATTGGCGCTAAAACAGTCGATTGTATCTTCATTGGATATGCACTAAACAGTAGTCATATAGATTCGTTGTTCACAAGTATGAAATATCGACTATAACAGTGGGAACAACAATCGAGTCAAGGAATGCCGTATTTCTCGAAAATACATTTCCTTGCAAGGACAAAGAAGAAGGTCACAATCAATTCTGAGACAAGAATTGAAGATGAGGCCACTAGTTCTAAAACAGTGGATGAAGCCACTAGTTCTACATCAGTGGATGAAGAGCCTAAATCGCGCAAGCGAGTGAGGCATGATAAAAGTGATGCAGTACTAAGACGTGGTAGTAGGGTCAGAACACCAAAAATATTTGGTCCTGACTACATTGCTTTTATGTTGGATGAAGAACCAACGTCAATAAAAATAGCCTACGATGGCCCAGACGGGTTACATTGGAAAGAAGCTGTTCAAAGCGAAATTGACTCAATTTTGCTAAACCACACTTGGGTATTGGTTGATTTGCCCGAAGGTGCGAAACCTTTAGGGTGCAAATGGGTGCTTAAAAGAAAATTTAAGGAAGATGGAACAGTGGATAGATTTAAATCCCGACTGGTTGTAAAGGGTTTTAAACAAAAGGAAGGACATGACTTCTTTGATACCTATTCACCTGTAACGAGGATTACATCTATCCGAGTGCTTCTCGCGATTGCTGCATTGCACAATCTTGAGATTCATCAAATGGATGTTAAGACTGCGTTTCTAAATGGTGAATTAGAGGATGAAATCTATATGGAACAACCCGAAGGGTTTGTAGTACCTGGACAAGAGAAAAAGGTATGCAAACTGGTTAAGTTTTTCTATGGATTGAAACAAGCGTCGTTGCAATGGCACTTGAAATTTGATAATGTGATGTTATCAAATGGGTTTAAAATCAACGAATGTGACAAATGTGTCTATATTAAGAACACTGATAACGGATATGTTATAGTGTGTCTTTACGTTGATGACATGTTAATCTTGGGTAGTAACACTCAAGTGATTAACGAGACAAAAGTCATGTTAAAGAGAAACTTTGACATGAAAGGCATGAGTCTAGAGTCTAGCCGATGTGATTCTTGGAATGAAAATCTAAGAAAAATTTGAACGAATCATCTTGACACAATCTCATTAAATGTGACGAGACATTTAATTTTGTAAAATTAAATGCAATAGCGACGATTTACTTTTGGAGTAGATGTCTGTGGTATATTCATTTTCTCTAAACCGATTCCCGGTGAGTGAGAAATTATGAATTAAAGTTTGTCACAATGATGAGCTATAAAGGAGCTATGAGATAAAACCAAGGGATTGATTAAAAGAGTTAATTATCCCACATTGGTGGAGAGAACCTTATTAAACATTGATTTAATAAGATGAATTATTATGTGTAATAATTATAGTGGAACCAAGTGCACAACAGGTGCTAAAAGGTCCACGACAAACCCCGACGTATAGCGGATCCCAAGCGGTCCACGACGGACCCCGATGCATAGCGGGTGACAAAAGGTCCCTAATGGACCCGACGCATCGTGTGCCAAAAGGTCCACGATGAATCCCGTCGTGTAGCGTGTCCAGATGCATCATGTCTCTCTAGCTCTCGTAACGAATAGTAACCCCCGGCAGTTACAGTCAAAGCCATCATGGCACACATAATGGCCGTTGACTCCATCAAGCCTAATGAGTGGACTTGGCCTATAAATAGGCATGCATCCATTGCATTCTACACACAACACTAGACACAAAAGATTGCATATCATTTGCATAGCTCTCTCCATCTCTTTGCATAGTCTTCCATCGAAGCTACCCTCGCCATCATCCAGTTCGCCGGAGCTTGTTATGTTTGCGGTGTTGCAACGAACAAGACGAAGCCGTTTTATCTTTGGGGACGACACGCCAATCCGAGAGCACTACCGGGGCGTATCTCGTCTTGCGGAAAGAGGACTCCTCAACTCGGCTTACACCTCTACGGTTTATAGTTTCGATTATTGTTTTGTTATTTCAATTCAGTTTATTGTACTTTTATCTTCGTTCTTCATTTGGGTTGTATTACGCCCGGTTAGGTATATCTTTGTATCACAGAATTATTCAAAGAAAATCCAACAATAAATAGGGAGCTAATATTCTCTCATTTTCCCATATCACTAAGCCACATATACAACCATATTACACAAATCTTCCTACTTAATTACAACTACATTTTTCTCATTTTACTTCAACTAATCATGGGTGCTATCACTTTCGATATTGAGAGATCCCTTCCCCCATCTCGGCCGCAAAGATTTTTAAGGTTGTGGTGCTCGATGTTGACACCCTCGTCCCCAAGATCATGCCTCAAGCAATCAAGAGCGTCGAGATCTTGGAAGGAGATGGTGGCGTTGGGACCATCAAGCTTATCCATTTTGGCGAAGGGAGTCAATATAAGAGTGTGAAGCACCGTGTGGATGCTATCGAAAAGGAGAACTTGACCCACAGTTACAACATAATTGAGGGCGATGTTCTTGGAGGAGTTATTGAATCCGTTACTTATCATGTGAAGATCGTCCCAACTGAAGATGGAGGAAGCATTAGTAAGAACAGAAGCATCTACAACACAAAGGGTGATGCTGAGATTGGCGAGGAGAAGATCAAGGAAGGAAAGGAGAAGGCCATGGCTATGTTCAAGGCCATTGAAGCTTACCTCATTGCCAATCCTGATGCCTAAAAGCTTCAATTATACACAGCCATGCATGCCTGAAAAGTGAAAACTATTGTTTTGTGTGATTTTCTTTCTATGTTCTTTCAATTTTGTATTTTCCAATAACATGCATTTTTGTTGTATTCTTCTCATCAAATTAAAGTGTTCTTTTTTTTTCCTACCAAAACTATGTCGAGTTGCCAACCAACTAACGTTATGTCTAATTCTACTTATTGAACTGTTTCACAACATATAAGCAGCACAAGGAAGCAAAAGGATGATGAAAGGGAAAATAAATGTGGAAAAGGTTATTTATGGTAATGTAAATTAAGATAAGCATATCAAATAATACTACCTCCGTCCCTCATTAACTGTCACATTTACTTGTCTGAACTCGTGTTGTAAAAATTATAATGAATAGTTAAAGTGGAGAAATAGTAAAGTAAGAGAGAATAATGTAAAGAAGAATCTTTTCTACTTTATTCTCTCTCTAATTTTTACTATGTCCCGACTTTAACTATTTATTATCACTTTTATAAAACGAGTATAGAAAAGTAAATGTGACAGTTAATGCGGGATGGAGTCATGGAGATAGTAATATCTATACATATCATAAACAAACATGTGAGTAATGTCATCAACAAAAAGTGACAAAGTACTTGAAATTTTGGCCACCTAGAATGGGTGCAGGCCTCAAACATTAGACTAGGGAAAATATAGAATTTGTGATAATATCATTGGGTTTAAACGTTTGTCTATAACTTTTTTTAATTACACATTTCAAATGCATTAGACTGAAATGTTTATCAGATTTCGCAAATGCCACATTAAATTCGAAATGTGAAACCCAAAACTGTAATTGCAAAATCTGCACCTCAACCCAGTTCGGAATCGCTGCGAAAGGCTCGAAATCGATGCGAAATGGCTAAAGCTATTGGTAGACCGAATTCACCAAGGGAGGGATACGAACCGTAAAAGAAACGAAACTAGGGTTCTATTTTGATTTGGGAATGGTTTAGGGATGTATATAGTTGATTTTGTAATTGCATAAGGATGAAACGACGTTGTTTTCTATGTTAGAAACAAAGCCGTTTCACGTAATTCCGCCGATTGCCACATCCTACTTCAGGCGTGCCCAGTTAGCATTATTTATGCCGGAAAAAGCTCGGGTCGGGTCGAATAGGAAAATAGCAACACCCCGGTTAAGTTCATGACATTGCACGATACTTTCAAAGTTGATGGAAAAAAATCGGAATTCGATGAAAATTCATGACATTTGAAGCAGTTACACCATTTAATGAGGTAGGTCCAACTATCCACTAACACTACTTTAAGTATCATTCTCATCATCTCTCTTATTTTACCATACCATTCTCCTCCTCTCTCTTACTTTACCATTTTTTTCTTAATTCCCATGCCGTCCCAAATGCACATATTTTTTTGGGACGGAGGGAGTATCTAGGACCAAAATCGTAAAAATGTCATATATTTAAAACTACATACGGCCATTACTTACTCTTTGGAATAAATGCTACAGTATTTAACTTCTCGATGTTTCTTTTCTAGAATTGTTATCTTTTAACTATGATATTGGAAGATAAAGTTAAGAGTGAAATAATTAATTACTCCTCAATCTCCTAAAAATAGGAATTATTGAAACGACGCAGATGCAGATTTTAATATAAAATAGTAAAATAAAATAGACGGAAAAATATGTTAGTGGAAAATAGATCCCACTTTATTAGAAACAAAGAAATTTTCTAAAATATAAAGTTTCTTCTTTTAAGGGACGGACCAAAAATGAAAGAGTTTCTAATTTTTAGTTGACGGATACTCTCTCCGTCCCACTTAAGATATCCATCCACCTTCCATTTTTAGTTTGATCCGCTTACTTTCCATATTTTGAAACAAATTTCTCTCTCCTTATTAAAATATTCGATCACATTTATCACTCTATTTTATCCATACTTAACTACTCTATTTTACCATACCATTCTCCTTATCTCTCTTACTTTACCATTTTTTTTCTTAATTCTCATGCCGCCTCAAATACACATATTTTTTTGGGACGGAGGGAGTATCTAGAACAAAATCATAAAAACGTCATATATTTAAAACTACATATGGCCATTACTTACTCTTTGGAATAAATGCTACAATATTAAATTTCTCGATGTTTCATTTCTAGAATTATTATATTTTAACTATGATATTGGAAGATAAAGTTAAGAGTGAAAATATTAATTACTCCTCAATCTCCTAAAAATAGAAATTATTGAAATGACGCAGATTTTAATATAAAATTAGTAAAAAAAAATAGAAGGTAAAATATGTCAATGGAAAATGGATCCCACTTTATTAGAAACAAAGAAATTTTCGAAAATATAAAGTTTCTACTTTTAAGGGATGGACCAAAAATGAAAGAGTTTCTAACTTTTAGTTGACAGATGGGATATAAAGTACTCTCTCCGTCCCACTCAAGATATCCATCCACCTTCCAATTTTAATTTGACCCACTTACTTTCCATATTTTGGAACAAATTTATTTCTCCTTGTTAAAATATTCAATCACATTTATCACTCTATTTTACCATTCTAGAACGTGAACATTTAGAGCATCTCCAATAGCGGCTAGCCGATTCGCGTCGCTAGCCGAACTATTGGAACGGCCAGCCGCATTTCGGCGAAGAAACCGGCGAGCGCACGCCGATTTGAGGGCGTTGGCCGCCATTGTGGCGTGCCAATCGGCGAGCGATCGGCCAGCGCCCATTTTTAATTTTTTTTTTTGAAATTTTTTGAAAAACTATATAAACGCGATTTTAGTTTCATTTTCATTTGCAACACTTGTTTTAACGAGTTTTCTCTCTCTCTAAATTTCTGTGCAAGAGCAACATCGAGCGATGAGTAACGCAGGTGGTAGCAGTGGTGGTAGGTAGTGGTGGGGATGCTGAGGAGTACGAACGGTGGATGAACGAGGCTATGGAGGCCTACATGAACCGCGAGATAGAGCGGTACATGCGAAGGGTCGAACAGCAGGCGGTACCTCGCCCTCCACCCGTTGTCCACCGCCGAGCAGTGATTGATCGGGATCACGTAGCTGCACATCAGCGGCTATATGACGACTACTTCGCTCCGGACCCGCGGTTTTCCGGAAACATGTTCAGGCGGCGTTTTAGAATGCGCAAGGAGTTGTTTATGCGTATCGTTGACGCTTTAGAGCGTCGATATCTGTATTTCCGCTTCAGGCACGATGCGACTGGCAGACCCGGCTACACCCCTATTCAAAGTTGCACGGCGGCAATCAGGAAGTTGGCCAGTACCTCCACATCGGTGAGTCGACAGCCCTGGAATGTCTGATGTATTTCAGTCAGGGCGTGATTGAAATATTCCATGATCAGTACCTTCGAAGCCCTACCCCCCAAGATTGTCAGGATCTGATGCAGATGCACGGGCAGAAGCATGGGTTCCCCGGGATGTTAGGCATCATAGATTGTATGCATTGGGAGTGGAAGAACTATCCGACTGCCTGAAAGGGTGCCTACATGACCAGCTACAAGTCAAAGAATCCCACGATGATCCTCGAGGTCATAGCTGATTACCGGGTCGAACAACGACCTCAACGTCCTCAACTCGTCGCTCCTCTTCAACGAGCAGTGTCAGGGCATCGGTCCGGCCGTCTCATTTGTGGCAAACGGCAACCGGCATGATATGGGCTACTACTTGGCGAATGGTATACACCCTAGTGGCCCGTCTTTGTGAAGACGATCAGGCACGCAAGTGATGACAAGAAGGCCTACTTTGCGGAACGGCAGGAGTCAGCGTGCAAGGACGTGGAGCGCGCATTTGGTGTGCTCTAGTCTAGATGGGCAGCAATCAAGGGTCCAACGCGTTTGTGGGATTTCGGCTACATTGGTGATATAATGTACGCCTGCATTATCTTGCACAACATGATCGACGTAGACGAAGGCGTACAACTGACTAATTGGGCCAATGACGATGAGGCCGGTTCAAGCCAAAGAATGGCCAGCCCTAACGTACGACGTGGGGTACCTCACGATGAAGCCGGCCGCCTCCAGGCACATGCAGACATGCGCCAAGTGAATGCTCATATTCAACTCCAAAAGGATATAACTGAAGAGTTGTGGGTACGAAGACTGCACGGCGATAGTTTTTTTTCTTTATTATGTAATTTTTTTTAAATGAATGTACTTTTTTTTAAAATGAAATGAATGAATTTTCCCGTATATGTCTCGTAAATTTAATTCCGTAATTTATCGTAAATTTAATTCCGTAAATGTAGTTGTTTTTTAATTATTTTTATTGCGGCTAGCCTGTGGCTGGCCTTAGGCTAGCCTATTTGATTAAAATGCTGATGTGACAGGTGAAATTTTAGTGCTGATGATGTGGCAGTGAGAGAGAGTGGCTAGCCTGTGGCTGACCTATGACTGACCTATTGCCACTTAAAATGGGATGAAAAAAGTACAAAAATGCACTTAAGTAACATAAAGTGAAAAAGAGTAATAAATGTTTTAAAAATATAAAAATCTTTTCAACTATGTTACGTCAAAATATGTGTGAGTATATTCTCATGTTCACGTTTAATACTTCATCCGTCCTATAATAAGAGTCACTTTTTGCATTTCGTTCGTCTTATAATAAGAGTTCTATTTTATTTTTACCATAAATCATAAATAGTATCTATTTTAAATTTCTTAAGTTGCTAATTCTGTTAACCCATCAACGCAGTGTATTAAAAATATCAATACATAATTTTGTTGACGTTTCAATCTATTGTGTTGACATTTTTAAAGCACTGCGTTGATGAGTTATCAACTTAAAAAATTAGCAATATAACACACACCCCTAGGACTCACATTATACTAATTTTTTCAACTCATTTTTCTTTTTATTTCTTAAACCCATGCCTAAATCAAATAGTACTCTTATTATGGGATGGAGGGAGTATTGTAATAAAATTAGAGTTAAAAGTTATACTCTATCCCTCCTATATAAATAAAAGTTCTTCCTTTTTCTGTCTATTCCATAAAACTATAAACTTTATATATTAGAAAATTTGTACTCCTTTCGTCTCCAAAGAATATGAACAATGAGTTCAGCACGAGTTTTAATAAATAAGGGAAAAAGTAAGAGAGAATGAGAGAAAGGATAGTGGAAATAATGTTAGTGGAGGAATGATATAAGTTGTAAATAAAATGATATGTAGAGGTATCATGTTGTTTAACATTTTCCAATTTATAAAATTCATATTTTTTAGGAATATACAAAAAAAAATAGTTCATATTCTATGGAAACGGAGAGAATATCTCTTTAAAAAGAAGAGAATCTCATTTTGCACTATTCAATCACATTGCATTCTATCTCATTTTATATTTTATTAATTTTGTATTAATTCTGTATCATTTTAAAAGTTTCTATTTTAGGACACGGGGCGAGAGTACTTCATTCTTACAAAAATGGATTTAGAGGTATAGGTACATTTATATTCATAATTTGGTAAAAAAATTGGATTATAATAATATGTGCACCTATTTACTCATCCTCACCCAAATCTAGAATGACTACCAAAATCTGAAATTCGGTCGATGCTGTGTCTGCTGCCCTTATACTACTATATTCTCAAACCTTTCAGACTCAATAAATTTTAAGCTTACAATCTCACAGTTAACGAAATGGACAACACAAGTAGTGAACGAATCCGCCGCCGTCTCATCTTCTTCCCTCTGCCGCTGCAAGGCCACATCAGCCCTATGCTCCACCTCGCAAACATCCTTCACTCCAAAGGCTTTTCCATAACCATTCTCCACCTCAAACTCAACCCCCCAAACCCCGCAAACCACCCTCACTTCACTTTCCGCCTCATTGTCGACGACGACTTCTCCAAAGAGTCTTTCAACGCCGATCTAGTTTCATTTCTTGCGCTTCTCAACGACAAGTGCGTCGAGCCTCTGAAGCAGGCATTATTGGCGGAGGGCGATGCGGTGGCCTGCTTGATCTCGGATGCTATCTTTCATTTCACGACGGGGGTTTGTGAGAGTCTGCGGCTTCCGAGGATTGTTTTGAGGACTGGCGGCGTGTGTTCCTTTCTGGCTTTTGCTGCTTTTCCTCTTCTGCTGGAGAAAAGCTATCTCCCTCTTCGAGGTTTGTAATGCTTCATCTTTTTCGCACTTTTGTGGCCCTTAATTCACCTCCATCCATCCGTCAATAGATGTTGTTGGGTTTTAAGAAATTGTTTGACTATACAAAATAAAATTGTAGAAAAAGTGTGGATCCTGTTTTATAGTTTTGGAATAAAATTTGAGTGAATTAAGTTAAGTGAGGGCCACTTGTCAAAGTAGATTAAGTTTGTGGTCCACTTTTCAGCACAGGGATTAAGAATTGTGTGTTAAGGAAATAAAGTAAGAGAAATGGTTATTTTTTGCCATAGAAATGACTACATTATGATGATTTGATTAACAAGGAACAAAGGAGTACTAAATAGTCAAATTTTAGTTTGCGAACACCTGATTCGGCACGAGTTTTAACGTATAATTGGTAAAGTAAGAAAAAAAGAAATACATGTAGTATAAGTAGTGTTAGTGGAGAGTGAGCTTCACATCATTAATAGTGTAGTATAATGATGTAAGTCGTGAATAAAGTGATGTGTAGGGTATTGTGTTGTTTCACTATCCAAAATTAGAAAGTTCATACTTTTCAGGAACGGGGTTACTCAGGAAATAGGTCATACTTTTTAATAAGGGAGGGAGCAATTTTGAAAACTAGAATGATAATTAACCAAATTTTAGAATTTTGCAATTATTTCATACGCATTTTCTAGACCTACGTGGAATAATATTTATGGCGTAGTGTCAAACGTGTATTGATATTGACTTAGTGAGATGAACGTGTATCCCGTAAGTCGAAGTGATTGAATATAATCCATATTACTTCTTCCTACACCAATTTAATCAAAATGTAGTGGGACGTTTGCGGACTGTGGGATTGGGTTGAACCGGAGCTCAGACTACATTACAAACGATGTATGGGATACGCGTCTGTGGCATCTCACTAAGGCGATATACGCTTGATATTATAGTTAGAGAAATTATAAAAACTTGGTTATTTATGATTTCGGTTTTGAAAAATATGTGACATATCAGAATTTGACTATTCTTCGTAATTTACTTGGCATTGTGCCCTCCAATTAATTTTATTGTTGTTGAGCAACGTTTGTCTTGAAATGTAGATGACAGGCTGGAGGAGGCAGTTATAGAGCTTCCTCCACTGAGAATCAAAGATTTGCCAGTGATCAACACGCCTCATCAAGACATGCTTTACGAGCTAGTTCAAGAAATGGTGCATCAAACCAAAGCCTCCTCAGGCCTAATCTGGAACTCTTTTCAAGAGCTCGAAGAAACATCGATTGCAAAACTGCATCAAGATTTCCAAATCCCAATCTTCCCAATAGGTCCATTTCACAAGCACAATGTCAATAGCAATAGCAATAGCAATAGCAATGCACCTTCTTCACAAAACCATAGCTCCATTTCCTGGCTAGACAAACAAGTCCCCAAATCTGTAATCTACGTCAGCTTTGGCAGCATTGCAACGATAGAAGAACCTGAGTTTCTCGAGGTAGCCTGGGGCCTCGCCAGCAGCAAGCACCCTTTCCTGTGGGTCATACGGCCCGGCCTAGTACGCGGCGCTGAATGGCTGGAGATGTTGCCGGGAGGCTTCCTCGACGGGTTGAACGGGAGAGGGCATATAGTGAAATGGGCCCCTCAGCTGGAAGTGCTAGCCCATCCGTCAGTAGGAGTGTTCTGGACGCACTGTGGATGGAACTCGACTCTGGAGAGTATCTGCGAAGGGATGCCGATGATATGCACGCCTTGTTTCACCGATCAGCGGGTGAATGCAAGGTATGTGAGCCATGTTTGGAAGGTTGGGGAGCAAATAGAGAAGGAGCTAAACAGGGAGAGGATTGAGAGGGCTGTGAGGAGGTTGATGGAGGAGAGAGAAGGGGAGGAGGTTAGAGAGAGGGCATTGTTTTACAAAGAAGTAGCTAATGTTTGTGTTAGGCCAGGTGGATCTTCTTATGATTCACTGTCTAAATTAGTCAAATATTTATCTTTCTCTTAGTCTAGCAGGTTTTAAAATTTTATGTATGTTGAAACTGATGGAGGTAGCTGGAAGTTGTTGCTGGAGAAACAGTCGGAGGTGGTTAGTTAGTTAGTTGGCTAATGAGAAGTGATCACTCTGTTCTTTACTCTGTTTTAGTATAAATAAGTGCAGCTATCTTTGTATAAGACTATAATAAGTCTTATCTTTTCTCTAAACATTTTATACTATTGAATCATGAAATCATATTTTTGAATTTCTAGAATGTTAATCGTTGGACTTCTTTGACTTGTTCATGTAGCCATGTCCACGATCGCTCACCGACCGAGAAATTTTAAAATGCATGCATAAGTCCCATCACAATTTAAAATGCAACATTTAATAACATACAAACGTAGTACAGTATAATTTTTTTATTTAAACACGTACTCCCTCCATTTTTTTAATAGTTGAGTCATTTTTCCATTTCGTAAAGTTTCTTTATAGTTGAGTCATTTCTATATATGGTAACTTTTTTCTCTTTCTTACATTACTCTCTTACTTTATTCTCTCTACTCTATTTACTTTATACTTTATTCTCTTTACATTTTCCTCTCTCTTACTTTTTTATCTATTTATTTAACACACCCAACACTCATTTCTAAAATTCCGTGCCAAAAAGTTCCGCTTTAACTGTAAAAAACGGAGAGAGTATATATATTTTATTCTGATTAAACTTTGTGACACAGATCAGTCAAAATGTGTGCAAAGCGAAACTGCATTTCCTTTTATTCTTTTTAATTTATTATGTGTATATTTTGCAAATTAGTATAGTGTGATGCTTGTAATTTTCAAAGAGAATTCTATATTCTCGAAAGTCGATACGGATGGAAAAGAATCTTTTGATTGATACTATGCACGATTATTAGAGCATCCACAGTGCCGGCTAGCCGATTCGCGGCGAATCGACCAGAAAATCGGCGTGGGCTAGCCGATTCAAGGGCGTTGGCCGATGCGCTGGCCGCCATTGTGGCGTGCTGATCGGCCAACGCTTATTTTCGGTTTTTTTTTTTTTTTTTGAAAACCTATATATACGCGATTTTAATTTCATTTTCATTTGCACCACTTGTTTTAACGAGTTTTCTCTCTCTCTAACTTTCTCTAACTTTCTGTACAAGAACATCATCGAGCGATGGACAACAACAACAAGTCCAGTCCGGCTACGAGCGGCTCTCATACGCCCACGGTACCCTTGGGATCCGGATGGGGCCGATAGGCGGGCAGATGGGCCCAGGGTTTAACGTCCCTTGGGGGCGTTGATGGGGATGATGGCCGGAGCGCCGGGGGGGATGGGGGGGGAACCGGGGGGTATGCCGTGGGGGATGCCGGGCGGGGGCAGGGGAGCAGGGGAGCGGCGGGCAGTCAACGCCGGGGTGGGGAGGTATGCCCCAGGATGCAGCAGCAGATGATGCAGCAGATGATGGGGATGATGTGGCAGGGAGGGATGCAGCACGGTATGCATCTCGGGATGCACCGGGGGGGGACACGGTCTATCGTTCCTCTCTTGATTTTTTTACGGTTTCGTCTCACACGTCGACCCCGGTGGAGACGCAGTTCACTCGGCGATGACCTTCTGTCATTGCATGATATGGGGATCGATCTCGGGGATCCGGACACTCCCGTTTCAGCGGGTCGGGCCGCGCCGAAGAAGAAGAAGGGCAAGGGGAAGGACAAGGCGGTCGGCGAGTCCTCGCAGCCCGGTGTTGACGACACTCCCACGCGGAGGAAGTGGACGGAGGATGAGTACGCCGGGGTGGCCAAAGCGTGGTTGACGGTGTGCGACGGTCCACTGGTTGCGAACAACCAGCGGGTCGTCAACATGTGGGCGAATATTAGAGCTGCCTATAGGAGGAACTGCCCGCACGGGAAGGACTTCAGCGGGGAGGATTGCCGGAAGGGGTGGGAGTGCATTAGGGCCGCTGTCGGCCGTTTTTCGAGGTTGTACACCAACGCCCTCCGCCAGCTGACTAGTGGGCAGAATGAGGAGGACGCTCGGAGGATAGCGGAGAGTCAGTTCCCCTTGCCGGGGAAGTATAAGGAGTTCCTCTTCTGGGAATGCTATGTGTTGCTGAAGGACTCCGAGAAGTTCCGGGCGGGGTGCGACGCTGGGTGGCCGAAGAAGTAGAGGCTGAACTATTCCGGCGACTACAGCGGCAGCGGATCCCACGACCTCCCCCCGGATGCTGAGGAGTTTTCGTCCCCTCCATCCGTTGCTCGTCGCCCTCGCCCGGTTAGCCAAAAGCGGGCGCAACGGGCAGCGAGGGGAGGATCCCCCCTATCGCCCCATGAGGTCATCTCGGCCCCCACCCCCACGCGCGTACACATTATTCTCGCGTGCGAAGACGGAGGAACGTATGTTCGAGGTCTTCCAAGAGTGGAAGGCCGCAACCGACCCCACGGAGAAGATGTTCATCTACTCGATGCTCGAGAACATGCGAGTGGATTTGGATGCCTCGAGGGCACTGGTGGGGGGTTCAGACGCGGGCTCAAATACCCCGGGTGGCGGCGGCGAGGACGGCGGCGGCGACGACGAGGAGTAGAGAGTGGCGGGGCTCGTGTGTCGAAGCTTTTTTTGAAAAAATCATGTATTTTTTTTAAACTATGTACCTTTTTTTAATGAAATGAATGAATTTTCCCGTATATGTCTCGTAAATTTAATTTCCGTAATTTAATCGTAAATTTTATTCCGTAATTTAATCGTAAATTTTATTCCGTAAAATGTAGTTGTTTTTGAATTATTTTTATTGCGACTGGCCTATTACTATTGTGGATGCTCTTACAAGAGAAATAGTGGAATACATTAACTAATTTTTCAGCTAAATTGTTGATTCAGAGGAGGCACCCTATACCAATTTATAGTCTTTTTGTCAGTATTTTATAATTCTACCCATCCCCTTGCAATAGGACGCTCTATAGTCTGTCTTATCTTTTCAACAACTATTTTGTACTTCATCTCCACAGTGGATTTCACATTTATAAGACAGCACGAGATTTTAGGAGGTTTTATTTTTATGTTTGGTGAAAAGAGAAATATAATATTTATATTATTGTGTGATGGATCTTTCTCTAAAAATGGAAATGTGATATCTTTAGTGGGACAAGCGAAAAAGGAAAGCGAGATATCTTTTATGGGGATGAAGTAGTTTTTATTTTTTAATTTATTTGTATCTGAATATAATAAACTTTTAAAATATACATTAATTTATGACTATAATTTTAAAAAGATCATTTTATTTAAAAAGTCGAAAGAGTATAATATGAAATACTTTAAAAAACTACAATTTCAACGATGATGAGGCAGGCATGGTCTTGTTGGACATGAGGCGGGCATGGTCTTGTTGCTTGCGCATTGAGACCTGTGCCGCTAGAACCATTGTAGCACATCGGTAATCCGAGAACGTGGGGTGGGGTCGCCACACCAAATCTAGGTCTAGTTCCTCATTGCCCCAATCGGTGACACTTGTACCTTCATCGTCGACTATCATGTTATGCAAGGTGATGCACGCATCTATGGGTGAGCACTAGGGTTTCGGTTCAATTTTTTACCAAAACCGAAAAATCAAATTTAGTTCAAAATCCAAACCGAACCGAACCCGAAAAACCTAAAAATCGAAACTAAAAAACCAAAAATCGAACAAAATCGAAAAAACCGAAATTTTTAAAAATATCGAAAAACCGAAAAAATAGTACTCCCTCCGTTTCTTCATAGTTGAGTCATTTTTCCATTTCGAAAAGTTTCTTCATAGTTGAGTCATTTCCATGTATGGTAACTTTTTTCTCTTTCTTACTTTACTCTCTCTTACTTTATTCTCTCTACTTTATTCACCTGTATACTTTATTCTCTCTATCTTCTTCTCTCTCTTACTTTTTTATCTATTTATTTAACACACCCAACATTCATTTCTAAAACTCTGTGCCGAAAAGTTCCGCCTCAACTATGAAGAAACGGAGGGAGTACTATATATTACTCCCTCCGTCCCGGCTAAGATGACACATTGCTTAGCCGGCACGGGATTTTAGGAGTTATTGGTAAAAGTATTTAATTGGAGGGAGAGAAGGTGGGTGTAGGTATTAAAGTAGAGAGATGAAGAAAGATGGATATTTTAATAGGAGTGAGAAAAAGTGATTGAGTGTATTAATTGGAGAGAGAAAGTTACCAAAAAACGAAATGTGTCATCTTAGTTGGGACGGGAAGTAATATTTATATATATATATATATATATACTAAAAATTGTGTTAAAATGACAAACACCTTCGATAATATTGCAGTTTAGCGTGGTGTCACAAGTGTCATTTTAAGAGTGTTGTCATTTTAACGCACCCCTATGTATATATATATATACAATTTATTTTATTTTATTATACTAATAGAATATAAATATATATTATATAAAATTAATAGAATATATACACTACATATTATATAAAATATATTAAAAGAATATATATTATATATATGATATAATATATTAAATTAATAGAATAACTATATATAATACTCCCTCCGTCCCACATTATGAGTGTCATTTAGTTATGGCACGAGTTTTAAGAAATTGGTGGAGTGTGTAATTAATGAAGTGAGATGGTGGAGTGTGTAATAAATGAAGTGAGTTGGTTGAAGGTGGGTCCCTTTTTGACTTTTTGGTTTTTTATTTTTATTTTGGTTTATTTTAATGTAGATAATTACATTTTGATGTAATTTTTTGGAACAATGGGGTAAAATTGTATGACCAAATATGGAAAATTCTAAATGTGACTCTTAAACTGGGAGACGGACTTTTATGACAAAATGTGACTCTTAAACTGGGACAGAGGGAGTATATATTAAAAATATAATTCGGTTTTTTGGTTTTTTTCGCCCGAATCGAACCGAACCGAAAAACCAAATTTTTTCTATTTTTAAAACCGAACCGAATCGTTAAAATACCAAAAAAACCGACCCGAATATCAAAATTTTGGTTTGGTTCGGTCCGGATATTAGGTTTTCGATTTTTTTTCTCACCTCTACACGCATCTAGAGATGCCCACGGTTCCGGAACCTACACGCATCTAGAGATGGCCACGGTTCCGGAACTGGTGGTTACGGTTCGTAACAGCCGGTTCTGGTTTTGAAAATTGTTGAACCGGAACCGAAGCGCGAGGGTATTTCACACGGTTACTGTTACGGTCCGGAACCGCCGGTTTTCCGGCATTTTATGGCGGTTTTTCACTGTTCCGGCGGTTTTTCGCGGTTTCGGCAGTTTTTCACGGTTCCGATGTGGCACCGTTTCGGTTCCGGAATTTTGGAACCTAAACCGAACCACGGTTCCAAAAGTGACGGTTTCGGTTCGATTTAAATCTCACAGTTCTAGTTCGAACCGCCGGTTACGGTTCCGCGGTTAACCGCCCGAACCGAAAACCTTGGGCATCTCTACATGCATCCATGACATCGGTGATAACTTCCTTGTACAAGAAAAGAGTTGGATCTTTCACTATTTCCCAACGTGCTTGGAGCATACCAACTACATGCTCCACATCCTTTCGTGTAGCCTCCTACCGTTAAGCAAATAAAGTTTTCTTCGGATCCATTGGGCAGGTGATCGTCTTCACAAAAATAGGCCATCTAGGGTTTATGTTGTCGGCTAAGTAATACCCCACATGATGCTAGCGTCCGTTTGCCGTAAAGATACTCGTCGAACATGCCTGATATGGTACCGTAGGCCAACTGATTGAGCGTAACTGTGCATTTCTACAACGCCGTCAGTCCAGGTCTGCATATGCCATCAGGTCGATACTAGAAGTATATGTCGCATGCCTCCAATGTGTGAACAATGCGGAGAAAAAGATCCCGCCGCATTCTTAATCGGCGGTGAAAAACCGTCACCCCACCGAGCTTCATCGGCAAAATAGTTTGCCAACAGATATTGGTGGAGTTATGTTATGCTCGCGGTGGACAGAGGTTCGACGACGGTTTGGACTTGAGACTTGCTCCACCCATTCACGATCCATTTCGGCCAAGCAATCAACCACAACCCTATTCACGCAATCGAATAGGGTCCAAGCTAAGGCTTGAGTAACGCTCTCCGAGGAAGTGAGGTCACCGTCGAGATTCATTTTGATAGAGTGAGAGAGAATTGAGTTGGGGAAAGAAAGAGTAGTGTGAAAAATGAATGAAAAAGAGTTACTCCCTCCGTTTCGCCATAGTTGAGGCGAAACTTTTCGGCACGGAGTTTTAGAAAGGTATATTGAGTGTGTTAAATAAATAGATAAAAAAGTAAGATGGAGAAAAAGGTAGAGAGTATAAAGTGAATAAAGTAGAGAGAATAAAGTAAGAGAGAGTAAAGTAAGAAAGAGAAAAAGGTTACCATATTTAGAAATAACTCAACTATGAAGAAACTTTCCTAAATGGAAAAATGACTCAACTATTAAGAAACGGAGGGAGTATATTTGTAGAAAAAAAAAACGCACGTTGCATCGTTCGCCCACCTACACTGGTGGACGATAGGGCGGAGGATGCATCTGGCGGGCTATTCTCCCGCCCATTGTGGATGCCCTTACGCAATATATCAAATTTACAACATCTTTGAATCGATAGAAACAATTGAACAAAAATAGTACTCTCTCTGTCCCATAATATATGGCATAGTTGGAGAATGACATGGGATTTTAGGAGATGTTTTATGTGTTAGGTGGAAAGAGAAAATAGTTTATTTATATTAATGCGAGAGAGAACTTTTTCTAAAAAAGGAAATGTGACATCTTTTGTGGGACAAACTAAAAAAGAAAGTGTGACATCTATTATGGTAAATGTGTATTTCAAACTTATGCACGTTGTGACAAGTTGATTTTTCATGTTATCTCATTTTGCAAAATGATTATACATTATTTTTGCAGAAATAAAAACATACAAACAACAAAAACACCTTAGATTGATATTCTCAATTCTTATCAAAGAAGCAAGGACTTGATATACTGAATTAGACATTCAAGATTTTTATACGACGATCCCTCTTCACTAACTGACTTCTTCACAAGTTTAGCCATATTTCCTGCCCTTTCTAAAAACTCTTCTTTTCTGACTTCCATCAAATCCCTAATGGCCTTCTCAATAATCAATCTATCACAAGTATCTTTGATATCCAATCCAATCTTCCAAATGTCACTCACAAACCTACTATTTATCATTTGATCACCAAAATAAGGCCAACATACCATAGGCACTCCTGCAGCAATGCTCTCGAGAGTCGAGTTCCATCCACTGTGTGTCAGGAATCCTCCTACAGCAGGGTGGTTGAGAACCTCCTCCTGCGGCGCCCACTCCACCACCAAACCTTTTTCTTTACTACGTTCAATTAAATCTTTTGGAATTCCATCCTTTCCGGCCACCATATCCGGCCTCATGACCCACAAGAATCTCTGGCAACTGTTGAGCAAGCCATGCCAGAACTCTAGCACTTGCTCTCTCGTCACAAGTGTTATGCTCCCAAAGCTCACATAGACGACAGATTTAGGTGGTTGCGTGTCTAACCAATGGATGCAGCTCTGGTCTTCTGCCCATAGGCTCGTTCTGCTAATCGAGGCCTCCTCGTTCTTCTTTGTTAGTCTGGTTTTCGTTTGCTCGTGGATAGGACCGATGGAGAAAACTCTTGGCACATGCTTTTGTATCTGTGCAACTATCAACCCTTCTAGATCTTCACATGTGTTGAATATGGCCGCTTGTGCCCTCACGATTTGTCTTGACACAGTTACTACTTTCCCGAGAATTGAGTCGTTTACGTCGTCTACGCGGTAAAACTTTGGTAGGTCACGGCGCCGGAGAAAACCTTCCATTCCCGGTATGTTTTCAACTAATCCATCCATCGATTTTCCTGCAAAATATGCAAGCAATTTAATACACTAGTTGTAGTAGATTATAGTGTTGGAATTAAATTTATGATTCACCTAAATCATAGTAGTACATTTTGAATATGATCGACAAATATAAAGCGGAAGCGTACTTAGATTCAGATTCATGATGTTGTTTTATTATTCTAGAGTCAGGAAATCGTCCCGTATTCTTTTTTTAGCGTTTGGTTAATAGAAATGAGATACTCTTTACCATAACCGAGAAAAATTACCTACTCATGGAATACCAAGGTGATAATCCTATTTGGTATGTCCTTCCAATAAATGTTTAACAAATGAAAATATATACTCCCTCCGTCCCAAGATAAGTGACTTGTATTCCTTTTTGGGGTGTCCCACTATAAGTGACCTATTTCCATTTTTAGCAAAAAGTCATCTCTCTTACTTTATTCTCCACCTACTTTATTCTCTCTTCTTTCCTCTACTTTTCCCTCTCTCATATTTTACTCTCTCCACTTTAACTTATTTAAATAGCATTCCTTAAATCCCGTGCCCAAAAGAAGTAGGTCACTTATCTTGGGACGGAGGGAGTATAATATACTTCTAACTAGATATATATACAATGAAAAGTCTCCAAATATAACAACACACTATTTAATTTGTATAGAAAATTTCTCCACATTCCATGTATAACAAAATACAATGTATACATGCATATAATATTTCTATACACAAGAATGATTTATCATTCTATGTATTTATATATTTAATCTTCTTCCATAATTATTAAGTACAAAATTATCTTACACGTAAAACGTAGAAAAATAATCACACCACCCATTTTAAGATATTAGAAAATTACCTTTTTTTCTCTTTATGTATAATTTTTTTTTAATATTTTAAAATGGACTTCATGAGTGAGAAAAACTAAAAAGGTAAAGTCGATCTCTGATCTCTTGAATGAGACGAGTAGACTATTAAATTAGTAGATCACATAAATAATCATAAATATCTACACTTCATATAGAAATACAGCGGGGTACCTTGGAAAGGAATTTGTTGAGCTTGAAGGAGCTGAGGAAAGCAGAAAAGAGCCCAAAAGTAGGAGGCCGTAGCAGTCCGGAAATAAATGTATGGAATCTCATTCTCTTGGGCAAAGTCGGCTGCGAAGCTCATCAGCCCATCGGCAACGAAGCAGGTAACCGGTCTCCGGGAATCGGAAGCCAAGAAATTTTCTAAGACCATCATTTTCTTGAAAAGCGGAACGGTGACTTGTTCGACGGAGGATGTGATATCCATGACTCTCTCGCCGGCGCGGGGGTGGTCGTCGGGAAGGCCGTCGGGGAGGGTTCGGAACTGGAATCCCGGGTAGCGGGAGAAGGTGGCGGGGACGGTGCTGTGGCGGAGGAGGCGAGAGTGATTGAAATCGGAGACTATGAAGGTGACGTGGAAGTCGGCTAAACAGAAGAGTTGGGCTAGATTGAGCATGGAGTTGAGATGGCCTTGAGCTGGAAAAGGGAAGATTAACACATGCGGTGGCAGATATGTTCCTTGTTTCGAGCTCATTTTTATCTGTTTGTGAGTATTGCAGGACTAGACTTTAGCAAAGATAAACAACCACCGATTCACGATGTATAAATTTATTGAGGTGAATAACTCTGAATTCTAATTTTTTGCCCAGTCCGTGACCCATGGCTCTTTATTCAAGAATGGATCTACTTAATTTTTTAATCAACGCTCAAAGTAGCTTCGGCCATGGCACGGATTTTAAAAATATAGTGAAAATTATAATAAATTATATATTAATTTAATAATAAATTATTTATAATCCAAATATATAATATTTTTTCAGTCTCATTAAATATAAAACGTTTGCTTTTTCACATATGTTTTGAAAAAATGATACTCTAAAAATTTTTCTCATATTTTCATTTCTCTCCGTCTTCCAAAATTTATCTCATTTCACTTTTACCATTTTTGGTAGTGGACCACATATTCAACTAACTTATTCCTACTCACATTTTATTATAAAACTAAGATATAAAAATAGGATCCACACTCCACTAACTTTTTCAACTCACTTTCCATTACATTTCTTAAAACCCGTGTTGGGTTAAAGTGGGACAAATTTTGGTGGACGGAGGTAGTAATAATAATTAAAGTGGAGAAAAAATAAAGAAAAAAAAGAATTATGTAAAGGGGATTCTCTTCTCTACATTATTCTCGCTCTTACTTTATTTTTTCACCATTTTTATTATTTATTAGTATAATTTTTCCAAAACAAGTGCATAAAAACAAACATTGCATATTTAATGGGACAGAGAGAGTGTAAAATTACTCCTAAAGGATATATGGAAAAAATGAATCACAATATAGTAACAAATAAATAAAGAAATAAAATATACTTCCTCTATCCAAAAAAATAGTCTTATTTTTGGAATGCACGAGTTTCAATTAAAAATTAATCCCTTCGACCTACTTTAGGAGTTCCGGTTGAGTTCGGCACATGTTTTAAGAAATACAAAGGAAAGTTGGTGAAAAAAGATAGTGGAATGTGGGTCCTAGTTTTATATATTAGTTTTATAATAAAATGTGAGTGGAAAAAGGTGAGTGGATTGTGGGGCCTATTACCAATTATGGAATATTCCAACCGGGACTCCTAAAGTGGGACACCCAAAAGTAGTAAACCGGGACTCCTAAAGTGGGATGGGGGGAATAGTAAGTACTCCCTCCGTCCCAACTAAGTTGAGTTATATACCATTTTGGGATGTCCTAACTAAGTTGAGTTATATTCCATTTTGGGATGTTCTAACTAAGTTTATTCATTTCCTTTTTTGACAAAAATCATAACATTCAATCACTCTTACTTTATTCCATCATCTACTTTACCCCTTCTTTATTTTTTCTATTTTATTCTTCTCTCCAATTTTTCAACACAATTTTTCAATCTCCGTGGCAAGAAATTTTGACTCAACTTAATCGGAACGGAGGGAGTAAGAGAGAATGAGAAAAAATAAGTAATGTAAGAAAAATAAAGAAAAAAAGTGGATAGAGTATGAAAAGTAAGAAAAAATGAATATAGTATTATAGAGAAACTTCCATTAAATGAGATACTTTTTGTAGACAGAGAAATAAATTTACCGTAGCTACTGCAAAATTTTGTGATACATAAACTAAAAAACATTGTAAAAGTTGAGTTTGTATTAAATGTTTGGAGTAAAATTACCTTTAAGTTCGACATGTTTAAGTTTGGTGTAAAGAGTTGGAAATAACCTAAAGGACGGACTAAAACAGAAATAGTTTCTATTTATAAGGGGCAGAGGTAGTAATATATATTCTATCCGTCCCAAGGAAGATGACTCATTCCTTGAGCGGCACTCTGGGGCAGATCTACACTAATTAGAAGAGGGGCAATCTCCCCACCTCATAATTTCATATTCATGTATATTTTGTATATTTTACCATTTATTTCTTTCAATTTCCTACTAAATGCCCCTCCTCAAATTCTTAAAATTTCATCATATGTAAATTTGCCCCTCTCCCTACAAATTTCTAGCTCCGCCCTGGCGGCACTGGA
The DNA here is from genome assembly GCF_023119035.1 of Salvia hispanica. Classification (NCBI taxonomy): domain Eukaryota; kingdom Viridiplantae; phylum Streptophyta; class Magnoliopsida; order Lamiales; family Lamiaceae; genus Salvia; species Salvia hispanica. The sequence continues at coordinate 31,545,414 of NC_062969.1, forward strand.
TTTTAAGCTGTTTTATTTTGTCTATTAAGTGGAGAGATCAAAGCAAGAGAGATGAATAAAGTAGAGATAAATGTGTTTTTATATTAAGTAAGCCATTTTGGTTGTGATAAATTAAAAAGGAAAGTGGATCATCTTCGGTGGAAACGAGGGAGTATAATTTAATATGCGTCCAATGAGGTAAAATAAATACCCCCTCTGTAGCAAAGACTTTTTTGGGTACAAGTGTTACGATTCTACTCATAACAATAGTAATCACAGTCCGTTCGCGGAAGAGAACTTCTTCGAGCAACCAAATTCAAGCCCTAATTAGGGTTTGACCGAAAACAAGGAAAAGAATATAAGCTTAGGGATAATTTTTGTCTGTTTTATTAATAAATAATTATTCCCTATTTATAATACTAAGGACCCTAGGGTTGGTTCGACTCTCTTAAACATCCCGGAAAAGAACCAACAACGAAGCTTATTATTCGCGCGACTCAACTAAATTAAATAATGTTCTTTAAAGGCAAAACAATTACGGTAAGAGAAATGAAATAACAACTCAATATAAAACTAACTATTTGTCTTCTTGCTCCGCTAGTGCAACACGAAGTCTTTGTATCGCGGCGGCGTTCGCCTCTGTCGTCGCGGTCGCTGCTTCCTCTCCGTTGTTCTTCCTCGAGCCGGCTGTTCCTCCGCTTCTACGCCGTGCTCATGGTCTTCTAACCCGTCCTCCTCGCTCGTGGCTGGCGCCTCAGGCCTCTGCTCCTCTCGCTGGCATGTACTCGTATCAACAAGAATTAAGAAATTGTATTAAAAGTGAGTTAAATGGAAAGAGAATAAAATAAAAAAAGAAAAAAAAGTAGAGAAATGGAGAGAGAATCAAGTAAGAGAGGCGAACTAAGAGATATGAAATATGTTTGTTTTTTGCCAAAAAAATGACTCAGTAAGGACAAAGAGAGTAGAAAACTTAGGGCCCGTTTGATAAGTTAGTAATGCCTAGATATAGATACTTATATGACTATTTCTAAGTGTTTGATATCATAGTTAACTATTATGCCAGCCCGTGGTTTTCTCTATGGCCCATCCGAGCTCGCAAATTTTTCCTTAAAATACAAAGATATGTATCTCACAAATTTGGTCGGATAGCATTTCTAACTCATTTATTATGATTTATTAATACAAAATCTAGATAATTTCTTGTCTACCAAACAACAACGAAAAAACCTTCATCCGAGCTTATCTTGACACGAAGCCCGCATTTCTTATCTTATTTAACAAATCTTGTTATATCTCATCTTTCTTATCAAAAAAATATACTCCCTCGTCCCTTAATAATAGAAAATTTTTAAAAACACATTTTTAGTGTGTAATAATTTAAATAAGAGACGGAAAAAAAAAGTGATTGAAGTATTGTTAATGAAGAATGAGACCCGTCTTATTAGAGAAAGAAAAATTTTCTTAGTTAGAATTAGTCTAATTTCAAGAGATGACCCAAAATGATAAAACTAATTTATTTTTAAGAGATAAAATGAGTAATTAATACTCCATCCGTCTCATAGTTTTAGGTTAATTGAAGATAACATGAATTTAAATACGTAATTGGTAATATAAGAGAGGACGTAAAATAAAAAAATAGATGAAGTATAACACTAAATGGTGGGCTCATAAATAAAAAAAATGTAAAAAAGAAAAATAATATTTTACATAATTGAATATAAATTATTTGAATGAGACCTATTTCCGATTAAGGAAGGGTGTAATATAACATATGGTAGTTTTAAAAAGACATATTCTCCATAATTAAAAAAGGTTAACCCATCCTTCTTTTGGTAATTTTAAAGAGACATATTCTCCAAAAAAATTTTAAAAAAAAAGCAATTTTGAAAGTTGTTTGAGGGTTGTTACTCTAGTGGACCCCACGATGGAGACATTTACTTTACTACCCCCAACTGCACACCCACCGAATTAATCCCTAACAAGATAGATATCACTTCGAGGACAGATATGTCATTTAGATGAAAATCGCGGTAATGCAGATTCCATTTTCATTTTCCTCGTTTCCCAAAACACCCCTTTTCTGTTACACGCCTTTCTGAGCACTCTTCAGGCTAGTCCAGACGGTTTCCAGCGCACAATTTCGAGTATTAATGAATGGAAGGTGAGTGGGTTGAGGAGGTAACGGAGACGATGGAGGTAGGTGTCGAAGCAGGTGATTCGGAAAATGGCAGGGCCAAGGTTCGGGGGCCGTGGTCGGCGGCGGAGGACGCGGTTTTGACGGAGCTCGTGAATAAGTTTGGTCCGAGGAATTGGAGCTTGATCACCGCCGGAATTCCCGGGAGGTCTGGGAAGTCGTGCCGCCTCCGCTGGTGCAATCAGCTCAACCCCTCCCTCACGCGAAAGCCGTTTACTGGTAAAATTTTGCTGCTCACTCTCCGTTTGTTTCTCTTTTTATATTGTGGAGACGAAAATGAAAATTAGGAAATCGTATGTTCTGGTTTGCTGTTGATTGAATTGAGTATTCTGATGGTTGCGATCACTCCACTGCAATTATGATTATGATTATGCTGTTTTTGAATTTTGTTTAATTCTTCAATCATCTTTATGGTTAATCCTGTAGACGAGTTTGTTTGCATCTCTTTTCTATTTTTCTTTTTTTATATCGTGGAGACGAAAATGAAAATTAGAAAATCGTGTTTTCTGGTTTGGGGTTAATTGAATTGAGTATTTATCTAGTTATTTCTTATTTCTGATAGTTGCGGTCGCTCCACTGCAATAATGATTATGTTGTTTTTGAATTTTGTTTAATTCTTCAATCTTCTTTATGGTTAATAATCCTATAGCTATTAGCTGTTTTTGAAAGTCGTTTACACTGTTCAATGCGCTTTATGAGCTTGTTGTCTTAGTTCCCCTATGATTATGAATGATGATCCCAGTCTTCATGATCAATGCAAAAAAATGTTTAGACGAATTAGTTGAAGAACTGACATGGAACAATTCAAATAAACTGTTCCAAGAGCTCCTTTTCTAGTTTGAAATGTCCCAATTTTCTTTTGATTTTATGGCCTGTGTGATTCTTCATATTCTTTGTTGAAAGCTTTTCGTCAATATGACAGTGTTTATCTTGTGAAAAAGGTTTAATCAACCAAATAATTACTAGTATAGAATTGGAGGGAAGTAGTGACCTTAGTTATCATTCTTATGACTATGAGAAGTTGTTGCGTTTGTATCTCAAGGGGAGGAAGTACGATTCTTGTTAAAACTTGGTAATTTTTTTTCAGGTGCTTCCTTTTCCTAATTTCTATCACATAAAGAATTTATGCTTTTCTTTACCATCTTTTAATATTGCTGTTTAAAATGTGTATTTCAAATGCACCGAAGAGTTGCTGACTTTATACTCAAACCTGTTTGGTGTTTTAAATTTGATTATCATAAACCCAAAGAAATTCATGCCAAGCACTTCTTCTGAAATTTGGCACTATGTATAAACTCTCTTGATCTATTTACTGTATTAGAAATTGCTTCAGCTCTCTATTTTGATTATCTGGCTATAGTAAAAGGTAATTTTTATTTGTTTATTATTTTTATTTACATTTGCAAACATAATAAAAATATAAATACAAAATAGTGAAATGCTTAGGGCGGGCTATAGTCCGCCCCACTGCAGGTGGAATAGGAAGAGGATAAAATGCTGACGTGGCGGTGCATAGGGCGTCGCTTAGGGCGTCCCATTGTGGATGCCCTTACTACTAACCTTCAAGACTCTCGCCATTGAGCTATGTTCCATTCTATCCTAATTGCTTCTTCTTCAACAAATATCACTGTGACACAATTCGTAACCTTAACCTTTTATTTGTTGTTAATTTTTCTACAATTGTAAGCAAAAAAAAAAGTATCAATGTACTGTAGCCTGGCCAAGTGTATATAAAGTCTATTCTCTAATGTTCCATTCCATGCTGCTGAAGTTTACTAAATGCTTCATCTTCAAAAAATCTCATCATGACACAGTTTGTAACCTTAACCTTTTGTTGTCATGTTAAATGACGTCATAAGTTGCTATTACTGTTTGTAGTTTTACAACTAATGTATGTCTCTCCTTTTCCCTTCCTGAAAGAAAATATGTAGTTTCCCAAAGAATTTAATGTTGAATATATTCTGGTTCTATTTCGGATGAAATACATTCCTTGCAACTTTTATGGTCTTCTGTTTCGGTCGAAACGTAGGTGGGCATATGCATTTAATTTGGGATCTCTTTTATCTTAGTAGTATTTCTTTTGTGTGAGGAAGTTGGTAACCAGTTGGTGGATCTTTGTAATTAGGTACTGATTTTGTGCCACATGCTGTAAATTTTCCATGAAATGTAGTTTACTAAAGATGATTGGATGTGATACTTTTTATGCTAAAGTGTTACTTGTGGTTTAATACCCGCAGATGAAGAAGATCGTGCAATTCTAGAAGCACATAAAGTACATGGAAATAAATGGGCATCAATTGCGAAACTTCTTCCCGGGAGAACGGATAATGCTATTAAAAACCACTGGAATTCTACTTTAAGGCGTATGCATTTGAAATCAAGACCAGAATCTGGCCAGAATTGCATTACAGAGTTTACGATGGGATCATCTGAAGCAACTTCTTCAGGTCCGGCTCTCACGTTATTCAGTCCCTCAGAAGAAATGGACATATGGTCAATGGAAAATCAGCCAAAGAATTCAGAAAACGAAGCTGAGACCCCTACAAACTGTTCTCTCGAACTACCACCACCATTCTTATCTGATGGGGTCTCGAAGTCATTCAGATACTCAGAGACAGTGGAGTCAACAATGATGGAGAATGAACTGAAACCGTTTAAAGATGTAGCTCGAACTACGAAAAGCTCTGGTGCTAGATATAATCCATCCATTGCTGAAGCAATTTCTCACTCTGCTGAAGGGGACCATCAAAAGGGCTCTCATCCTTTTCATAAAGTTGGAGCATTCACTGCCTGTAATTCTTCTATCCGTGAGGCTACATTCTCGAGGACAGTCCCAGGCCAGGGGTCTCTGGTTCTAGTCCAACCAGAATACGACATATTGAAGTTTATTGATAGCAAATTTGATGAACCTTTAATTCCAATGCGATGTGGCCATGGCTGCTGTGAAGCATCTTCAAGAGACAGCTCATTGCTGGGGCCAGAATTCATGGACTATGAAGAATCTTCCAATTTTTCGAGTCCTAACTTGACTTCACTTGCTACTGATTTGTCCAGTATTACTTCGATTAGAAGAGGTCTTGAGAATGCTGCGGAGGTACGTGCTCTTGCCAACGATCAAATAGCAAATCTGGGAACCTCTCTCTGTGCGTGAACATGGAAATGGGTTAAAAGCAGAGTGACGATGAAACATTGATATTCAGTTGATTTTGTTGATTTGGAAATTGGCATAGAACTCAACACCTTTTGGAGAAATTTCTATAAGCTAGAATGTGTAAATAGGCAAGCTCTGTTACCGTTGTCTAATATATTCAAGAAGTTTTGCTAATTAGTAAGTAATTGCTCTATTAGTTTAATCACGTATCTAATGTTTATTTTCGATCTGAAATTTTATTTCTGGAGAAGGTTTTTTAATTAATTCTTTATTTTACTTTATTTGGTGATTCATCAATCTTTTCGTATGAGAGTTTCATTCACTGTTGAAAAAAAAATAGTACTCCCTCCGTCCTACAAAGATTGTCCCATTTTTTCATTTCGGTCCGTTCCATAAAGTTTGTCCCTTTCACTTTTTACCATTTTTAGTAGTGGATCTCATATTCCACTAACTCATTCCTGCTTGCATTTTATTATAAAACTAATATATAAAAATAGGACTCACATTCTACTAACTTTTTCTAACTCACTTTCCATTACATTTCTTAAAACCTGTGCCCGGTCGAAGTGGGACAATCTTTGTGGGACGGAGGGAGTATCAGTTATGATACTTCCTGCCCGCCTATTAGGGTTCCCGGTTCACTAATACACCCCACTTTCCAATAATTCATTCTACCCACATTCTATTATAAAATCAATATATAAAAATGGGTCTCACATTTCACTATCTTCTCTCACCCACTTTCCTTTATACTCCCTCCGTGAATAGGAGTCTCATTTCCTTTCGGCATGAATTTTAAGAAATGTGGGTGGAAGAAAGTTAGGAATATGAGTTCCACTTGTATATACTCCCTTTGTCCATGAAATATTGTCCAAGTTTGACTCGTCACGAGTTTTAAGAAATGTGAAGAAAAGTAAGTTCAAAAAGTTGAATGAGAGTCCTACATTTATATTAGTTTTATAATCTTAACGCGAGTGTGAAGAGTTAGTATAAAGTGCGGTCTATTTACGAAAAATAGTCAAAACAAAATGGACAACTTTTCACGGACGGACTAAAATGTCAAAATTGGACAACATTTCACGAACGGAGAGAGTATTAGTTTTAAATGATATATGAGTAGAATGAGTTAATGACATGTAATGTTAGGCTTTTTTACCATTTATGGTAATATGAACCGAGACTCCTATTTGCGGACAGACTAAATTGAAAAAATGGGACTTCTATTTGTGGACGGAGAAGGTATTCTTAAAATCCGTGCCGAACTCAAATGAGACTCCTAGTGTCGTACGAAGGGAGTATAATTGAATATTTTAAAGTTATGAGATTTTTTAGAATTTACCAATTTGGTACTCCCTCCGTCCCAAGGAAGATGACCCCTTCCTTAGGCGGCACGGGATTTTATGCAGTTAATTTTTGTGTGTTAAGAGGAGAGAGTAAAGTAAGAGAGAGGGAATAAAGTAGAGAAAAAAGTGTTTCCATTTTAAGTAATGGGTCATCTTAGTTGGGACAAACCAAAAAGGAAAGTGAGTCATCTTCAATGGGACGGCGGGAGTAGTATTATTTTTTTTTTCTTTACAAATTGCTTAAGAATACAATGTTGGATTAACCAATTTTAAACGCATGAGACAAAATAAAAATCACAGGGCCTTTGTGTTTTTGAGCAGCTATTTATAAGAAGGATATCAGTAATCCAAAATTAGACAGAGGTGCGTCGACGAAAATGAGTAATGACAATGTGTTCTTATAAAACTGATTTGCTGAATTCTCTTTCAGCTTTAATACTTGCTATACCTATAAATATCTTGTTCCTTCCAACTTGAAACATCAACCTTTTGAAAGCATAGCTAAAATATTTCATTACACAAAACAAACAACAACAATGGTGTCCACAACTAGTTGGAAGTTGCTTCTTGTTGCAATGTCACTGCTAGGGCTGTGTGCTTCACAAGCCACAGCACGAACAGCCCCCGATGCGCCCATGGTTGAGAGGCATGAGAAATGGATGGCAGAGAACGGCCGCGTATACGCAGATGAAGCAGAGAAGGCCAAGAGATTCAATATCTTCAAGGAGAATGTGGAGTATGTCGAGTCCTTTAACGAAGCAGCTGCTCGCACTTACAAGCTTGCTGTCAACAGATTTGCTGATTTAACGAACGATGAATTTCGGGCATCTAGAAATGGCTACAAGATGGCTTCTCGCCCTAAGTCTTCATCGTTTAGGTATTCAAACGTGACGGCTGCTCCAGCCAGCATCGACTGGAGGAAGAAGGGAGCCGTTACTGCTGTTAAGGATCAAGGCCAATGTGGTACGTATCTATCCATCTATCTATCTATCTATCTATCATTTACTTCCTCCCCACACCCACTAGTCCAATTCTAAATGACACATTTTTCGTTTTACAGTTTTCAACCTAATTGACACATTTATTAAAATAGAAACAACGTTATCTATACTGTATATTCTCTATGCTCAACTGACAAAACAAAACTATATAAAATCTGGTGCCAGAATCACAAATGTTACACTTAGAGCGGGATGAAATAGTAGATCACATGTTTATATTAAAATTGAAATGCAGGGTGTTGCTGGGCATTCTCGGCGGTTGCAGCCACGGAGGGAATCAATCAGATCACGACCGGGAATCTCGTTTCTTTATCCGAGCAAGAGTTAGTGGACTGCGACACGAGCCAAGATCAGGGCTGCAACGGTGGCTTGATGGACGACGCGTTTGAGTTCATTATAAGCAACAAAGGGCTCACGACCGAAGCCAACTACCCTTACAAGGGAGTGGATGGCACGTGCAACACGAAGAAGGAGTCGTCCGATGCAGCCAAGATCACAGGGTACGAGGATGTCCCGGCCAACAGCGAATCTGCACTGCTCAAAGCCGTGGTGAATCAGCCCGTGTCAGTTGCCATTGATGCCAGTGGCTCGGATTTCCAGTTCTACTCGAGTGGAGTGTTCACTGGAGAGTGTGGAACGGAACTAGACCATGGCGTGACCGCGGTTGGGTATGGCGCGGCCAGTGATGGAACCAAGTATTGGCTCGTCAAGAATTCGTGGGGAACGAGTTGGGGAGAGAACGGATACATAAGAATGCAGAGGGATGTTGGTGCTGCTGAGGGTCTCTGTGGCATTGCCATGGAAGCTTCTTATCCAACTGCTTAAAACTTGTAATGAACTTGTCTATTAGTTTCAATTCCACTGCTTGTTGACAAAATCACATGTGTATAAATGTGTTTATGTATAATTCCTATGTTCAAAGAATTGCTTGTAAAGAACTATTTAAGACTTAATCACATGGAATTTATGCAGTTATTCTCGCAGGAATTCGATAATATTCTCATGTGAAAAAGGCTTCCACGTTTCACACCCCAAAAGCAAAAGAATTGCACTATTCAATGTTATATAACCATCCTTCGAGGACATATTTTCTACTCCTTCCATCCCCAATAGAAACTTTTCAAACGAAACGGGATTTAATATAAAATTTTCTAAAATAGTACTCCCTCTGACCCGCTTTAGGAGTCCTGGTTAATCAATTTTGGGCGTCCCGCTTTAGGAATCCCGATTGAGATAAATTAATAAAAAAATACCTATAAAAGTGGGTCCCAACATCCACTAAAACAAATAAAAAAGTGTTAAAAGTGGGTCCCAACATCCACTATAACATTTATTTATTGGACACTCAATTAAAAGTGGGTCCCAACATCCACTACTATATTTATTTATTACACACTCAAACACTTTTTTTCTTAAAACATGTGACTGATTCAACCGGAACTCCTAAAGCGGGACGGAGGGAGTACTAAGTTTATAATTTTAGGGGAGGGGGAGTATTAAATTATATGAGTGTGTTTAGATCTGCATCCATCCATTGTACTAGTAGAGATGCCCAAGGTTTTCGGTTCCGGCGGTTAACCGCGAAACCGGAACGCCGGTTCCGGTTCGGAACTGGAACCGTGACAAAAATCTTGAACCGGAACCGTCATAATTTGAACCGCGGGCCGGTTCCGGTTCCAAATTTAATGAACCGAAACCGTCACCGAACCGGCGGTTTCGGACGGTTCCGAACCGTCGGTTAACCGGCGGTTTCACGGTTCCGGTGAGGTTTTCGAGGCGGTCAGCTTTTGGCAGGCATGGGTCGGCTTTTTCAGGCGGTTTTTGACCAAAACCGGCGGTTAACCGTGATAACCGGCGGTTAACCGCCAAACCGGCGGTTTCCGGTTTTGGTGCGGAACACAAGGCTGACACGTTGCAGCTTTTGACCGTTTTTCAAATTTTTTTTATTTTTTTAATTCGAATTTTGAATTCAATTTCAGATTTTTTCAATTTTTTCCTTTTTCCCCCCATTTCATGGTTTTTTTTATTTATGTTCCGACGACACTTGTAAATTATATCACGTTGTTGTATTATTGTAATGTATTGACAATTGTATTATTGTAATGTATTGTTGTCCGTTATAAGTTACAACTCAAATTCAATAAAATTGATATGATTTTCACCTTATTTGTCTTATTTCAATTTAAATTATCTATTACCTTGTTCCAATTTATTGTATAAATCCAAAATTCCAAATTATATAGCAAAAAAAAAAAAACCGCCGGAACCGCCAAACCGAACTGGAACCGTGAGGAACCGTACGAAAACTGGTGGTTCGGAACCAGAACCGGAACCGCCGGTTTTCGAACTGGAACCGTAAAAAAGCCTCACGGTTCGGTTCCGGTTCCACATTTCGCGAAACCGGAACCGACGGTTTACGAACCGTGGGCATCTCTACTTTGTAGTACTGTGATCTTGAAATTTTTGAGGAGGTGGCCCATGAATAATATATTACTCTTTCCGTCATTTTTAGTCTCATTTTGATTCCATAATTTTAGTTATTTACATAGTCTAGAGTCCAAATATAATTTCTTACATTTTGTCTAAAAAAAGTTTTACTCCTGCATATTAAGTGTGTTAGCTTTTAGTCATAGACAATATATTTGGATCTAAATTTGCGTTTGATGTGTATTTTCAAGTATCCAATTCAATTCACATAATATGTTAAGTTTAATTAATAAACTCAAATAATACTATAACACTGCAAGATTACAGTGTCGTAAGATGTATTTCAACTATCGATCCACAAGGAGGTGATTGTTTGTTTAAAACTTTCTAGCTCACAAACATGTACTCCCTCCGTCCCGGCTAAAATGAGACATTTCTTGTCCGGCACAGGATTTTAGGAGCTTGGTTAATGTATTTAATTGGAGAGAAAAAAGGTGAGTGTATGTATTAAAATAGAGAAAGAAAGAAAAATGAATATATTAATATGAGTGAGAAAAAGTGGTTGGGTGTATCAATTGGAGAGAAAAAGTTTCCAAAAATGGAAATATGTCATCTTATTTGGGACAAACTAAAAAGGAAAACATGTCATCATAAGTAGGATGGGGGAAGTAACATAAAGGATTGATTTTTTTGGTTTTCAAAGATGATGACAAATTAAAACAAACAATTTACATCTAAAGGATTTCATATATAAAAGGAAAGTCATGTCACTCTATGTTGCGCATTAGACTCGAATTATTCTACACCAACATTAAAAGAACATGCATCGTGGTTAAATCATCAACCTAATCACATACACTAAACTTGTATATACAATGTGTAGTTCATAATTAGCTAAACATATAATCTATGAACCAATCTCCAATGAATACAAATTCCTACGAAAGCGCGATTAAGATTCACCTACTATAATCTCCTACTTAATCCACAATCAAATTACCCCCTGAACAAGTCAAATCAGATAGCACGCCAACAATTAGTCACACCCAGACAATGTTAAAGAGACAATAGAAGAGGAACTGACAACACTATATTAATGGCCAAAAACATAATGTATGACCATTAAAAACATTGTTGGTGACATGAAACGTGGATTCATTGATGTAGAATTATTTAAACAAGCCTAAAAATTAAAACTTGGAGCAACATTGAGAGTTTGACCTAAACACATGGTAAAAATCTCATTTAAAATCATAGCAAGCATGCTCTCGTTGAGTACAGAGATTTGGGGCTGGATCGTCGGAATGTTGGCCGAAATTTCTTCCTTCTCTTCTTCCTCCTCTTTATCTCCTTTTCCCCTCTTTTTCCGTGTCTACATTCCCCCAAAACTCCAAAAAACGCCACTTAAATATCGTGACAAACTGTCAATTTGCAGTTGCACTTAGGTTGACTCGAGTCAGAGTCAAGTATAGACACAACTCGACTCGGTCGAGTCAAACTCTCTATCTTGGCATTTTTTTTGTCTCTTAGGATGACTTTGGTCGAGTCACTTCTCGCCACAAGTTGACTCTGTCGAATCAAAGCTTCTGTCTTGACAGTTTTTGATCTCTTAGGATGACTCTAGTCGAGTCACTTCTCGCCACATTCCAACTCTGCTCGAGTCAAGTATAAAAACTGCTTCCAACTTCATTTTGACTCCTGACATCGTTCCAACTTCACTTTATGACATCGTTCCAACTTTTGACTCCATTGCACTTCCTACACAAGAAAAACACACTTTTGCAAGCATTAAATCATATTAACCATTCAAATATATGGGAATAAAGATACCATATCACATCAGTGTTTCTATTAAAAATTAACGAGAAATCACATTTTATTCAAAAAGAGAGAAAAACTTACTAAAAACAAGATATACACTAATTTTGGTGGATGGTCCAAAATGGAAAAGTTTTTTTTTACCGTAGAAATTGTATAAAATTTAGAATTTATTTTAAAATAAATTAAATTTTAATAAGTAACTTGAAACAAATTGGTACTTCATTTGTCCCTTGTTCCAGTTTTCTATTTTGGGATCTCCCGTATTAATATCCATTTTACTCATATTTCATCTGTTCCAATTCAGGTGAAGCATTTCATATTCAATTGGTAGTATTGTTTTGTGAGTTGAATGGAGAAAGAATATAGTAAGTTAAGAAAATTAAGTACAGATAATAATGTTTTCATTTTAAGAAATGTTACAATTAGAGCTGAGAGATCCAAAAAGAAATACTCCCTCTGAGAAATTTTTTTTTTTTTATATTTTTTAAAACTTATGCCAAAACTAAATATGATTATATTGACTGAGAGAGTAGTAAGTCTCTTAGAATTGACTAACTTTTCCATAACTTTTTTTTTTGTCCACTCATATTTTTGTTTAGAATTTGTGGCCGTCAAAATGGAACATGAAATAATACTAATCAATTAAGTACTTATTACCTTGCCAACGGCTATAATTTTGAATACATTCTTGTTTTCTGCGAATAAAAAATAGTGATATTAGGGCTTCTTATAAACGTTGAATAATGGCATTGTCTCCTTTTTTTATTTTTTCAAATTTCTGAGGTGAAGCTGCAGACTTCTGTTTGAAGAAATGCCCGAGAGAAAATCCACGATAATCGAACAGGAAATCCCCACCAATTCTCTTCGAAGATCCACCAGACTCCATCCTAGAAATCCTACCGGAGTTCAAAGCCCAAAAACCCCAAATCTTGCTGAAACGAGACACTGTCGTCCCGATTCATTTTCCACACCTGTTTCCAAAATCAAGAACAGAAGGGGGAGAGAGTCCGAATTAGATTCGAAGAATTCGAGAAACGCAATTAGAAAGTCTGAAAGACTGCAGCGCAGGACCAATTTTAGTCGCCCGGATTTGGGGAATCAGTCTGTGAAAGGTGCGGCGAAATCAGGCGGTGGATCTAGAAGGTCTGGAAATCGGGATGAGGGAAGCATTGCGGGTAAAAGCAAAGAAGTTGTGTATCTGCGTGAGGAAGAGGTTGTGGTGAGGATGGTAACAAGGAGTTCGGTTCGGAGGAATAAAGCTGTATACGTTGGTGACTTCGATTCGGAAGAGGATTGTGTCGATAGTGTTTCTATTGTGTCGAAAGAGCGGAAGAATAAAGACAGAGTTGTTCATAGAGAAGAAAAGGCTGTGAAAACGGAGAAGAGGGTAACTCGTAGGTCTTGTAAAACAGATGTGAAGACGGCAACCAGGCGAAAAGCAGTTGTGCCGGATGAAGCAGACCCCGAAGAGGACGAAGACTTAGCTAAACGAGATAGGAGTAGGAAAGATGTCGAAGATTGTGGGGTTGTGAAGATGAATGGAGAACAAAATTTTGTGAGGAAGGCACAGGTTGGTGAGAAGAGGAAGAGAGATGGGGTTGAGGGAGGGTGCGAAAATGCTCAAGGATGGACTAAGGAACAGGAAGTTTCTCTGCAAAGAGCTTATTTCACAGCTAAGCCCACACCTCTGTTTTGGAAGAAAGTTGCAAGGATGGTAATGTTTATTTCATGTTCTATCGTTTCCCGTTTTAGTGAGTTTTGTATTTCTGTTTACTTGTTTGTGAGAATAGATATTAGGCTGTGGTAAGGATTCTTGGCTTCTATTTGTCATTTTAGTGCATTTTGCATTTCTGTTTATATATTAGGCTGTGTTAAGGATTCTTGGCTTCAATTTGTCATATCTTTAATTCAGAGAGTGCATAGCTTTGTCATGAGATTGTTGTTGTTGCTGTTGGGAAAAACACTGCATATTTAGAGTCATGGAGTTGAATCGGGAGAAATACAAATGGATGAAATATTAGTACAACCTTCGGACTTGTACAGTTTAGGACCAGGAGATAGGAAGTTTCGACCTAATACTGATCTGTTCCGTGTTTGGAGATGCAAAATGTTGACGAAAAGTTCATTTCGATGATGAGCATGTGCTTGAATGTAGGCATTGTATCCTATCTGTATGCAGAACAAAGATGATATCTTGTTTACATATCCGGAAATAATGTCTGCCTAGATATGTTTTCCTGACTTCCTGTTATATATGGTCTAAAAAGGAAAATAGTTACATCTTCTGCTAAGCCAGAGCCTCTTTTGAAGTGAGGAAGGTCAGGAGCATTTACTTACTATTATTCTTTGTCAGGAGAAATAAAAGCTTTGGTTGTAGTTTTTTACAATTACTCCCTCCGTCGTGCCATAAGCGAGCCACTTCTTTCAATGTCATAATGATTTCATAAAAAGATGATCAGACCATTTTGACATCATGAATTCTGCTGCAGGTTCCTGGCAAATCAGCGGAGGAATGTTTTGACAGAATTCACTCCGACCACCAAACTCCACCCCAACCACGAACACGTTCAAGGGCAAAACTAAAGGAACCATCACCCCTCTCGTTTTCTGCAAGTAAGTTACTTAGTCCCGTGGAGAGGAAAACTAAAAGGCTAGGATCCAAAAGGAGGACACTTCTAGCACAGAAGACAGTAAGAAAGATATTGCAAAATCAACAGAAGGAAGATCAAGATTACTGTGCGGATCTGTTTTCGGTTCTTGAGCCAACAGCGGATCCATCACCGTCCAATCTTCAAGCGGATACAACCTTCGCCTCACCAGAACCGAGCAAAGCATCTAGCTTCCTCACAGCGTGCAGGCCGGTGTCTTCATCATCACCAAAAAAGCATCGCTCGAGATTGAATGGCTTTCAGAAAGCAGGTTTTGTTAGTCCCCCGGTGCTGAAGCAGATTAAGAACAAGGCTTTGCATGAGAAATACATAGATCAGCTGCATTGCAGGGATGCCAAAAGGAAGGCTGAAGCATTGAGGAACTCTAGAAACATTAAGGGACAAATTGACGAAAAGGCAAATTGCTTAAATCAACATTTTGTCAAAGCTGCAAAAGATGCTTTAGTTTCTGATGCACAGGATGCTATCAGTAAGTTTCGCAATCTGCATAATACAACTGATGATGATGGCGGTGGTGATGATGATGACGATGATCGTGGTTATGATGAAGATGAATATGGGAATCGATGATCACTAGTTTTGTTTGTATGTACAATACATTGTTTAGATTGTTACATTCCATAATCAAACTTGGTATATTTTTTCAGTGAGACTGTAATGGTGTCTCTGTTCTCATGTACGAGATTTGAAGGAAAAAAGGAAGTATCTAGTGTTTGTAAATAGTTAACTATAAATTTGATCTTTGGAAAATTAGGTTTCCAACTTTTAGATCATTGAGAAAATGTCGTGTGTTTGAAGTTTCATTGGTTCAGAACACAAAAATGACTCCATTGTCACCCAGAAATAGATGGAAGATGTCAAAGAAAGTGGTTGTACTTCCTCATTCATTCTCTATAATTTGCCTAGACCTGAGTTCTGATGGATCTGGATTGGCGTATGTATGACCGACCCAATAGACAACTTTAACTTGACAAACCATCTTTTTGTTTGTGGTGCATAGGGCACTCACAATAGGAAGAGCCTATCTCACAGTCAGCAGCATACCTCACAGTCCATCTGCAGCCCATCCTCAGCCTATTCCACTATCACTATATTAATTTATTTTGATTTTTGGTATTTTATGAAGTATAAAATAACAAAAACGAAGTGAAGTGGAGAAACAACACAGAGAAAAAAAATATATAAATCATATTTTATTAAAATTAAAAAAAATCTACAATAAAAAAAAATACAAATGTGCATCAATGGTTACGTGTCCTACGTGCCCAAAACTCTTCAATCATATCATTCTGAAGTCGATGATGGGCTTGTTCCTAACGGTTACTATTAAATGCATGGAGCCTCTGAGACTCACCATGCGATACACCCATCTGTACGGGCTCGCTTGCCACACCGTGGCTTGATCCAGTTGCATCTTCATTGTCCCAAACGGTGACGACTGAACCTTCATTCTCGACTATGATATTGATGATATAGACATACATGATATCAGCGACATTCTAATTGTATAACAATAATAATAAGAGTTTATTTGTTAATCAATATTGTTAAAAAAAATGGAATATACTTTATGAGAATATGATTTTTAAAAATATGATTATTCGTAAATTATATATCAGGTATTTGGAAAAGCCAAGGAAAATCGCTTGGATTTTAAATTAATGGAGTACTTATTATCTAGATTCTAATTAATTAATAATAATACAATAACATAACGTATGATCTAGAATTTTGTAAGTTAAATTAATATTTCTTAATAAGTCATTTATCGACACAATAGTAATAGTAATAATAATAAATAAATACATCAATAATAATTATTGTTAAAATTATTGTTATGTATATTCCAATATTTTAAATATTAAATTAAAATTTTCTCTACTAAATATTAATGGTAATTACAACAATAGTAAAAATAATACTCTCTATGTCCTCTAAAAATTGACAAAGTTGTACATGACATGAATTTTAATGTGCAATTGCTAAAGTAAGAGAAAGATAAGAAAAAGTAAGAGAGAAGGGGAAGAGGTAGTGGCAGTGGATTGTGGGGTCTACATTATTTGTAGTTCAAAACTTTTCTTATTTACACACTAATTTTGAGGGACGATCCAAAATGAAAAAACTAGTATATTTTTTTGGGACGGACAAAGTAATATTAATTATATATAACTTTAAATGTATATTAGTATTTCCTTAATAAGTTAATAACAAGGAAATTTGCACGTGTTTTGAAAAATAATGTACATAAAGTGAATACATGATATGTTATTCTCTACTTTAATTATTTATTTTTATTTTTACGTTTCTAAAACATTTGAAAAGAAATGTGGCATTTCAAATAAGACTGATAAACAATACTCCCTCCGTTTTTTAGTAACAGAGGCGTTTCTTTTCGGCACGGAGATTAAAAAAATTTGTGTTAGGTGAGTTAAGTAAAGAGACAATAAAGTGGAAAATTAAAAAAGGTAGAAAGATGAAGAGAGAAAAAAGTAAGAGAGAGTAAAGTAGGAAAAATGTGTTGACTTTTACTAAAAAGGGTGTTGGATATATGTGGACCTTCTAAGAGTTGGACTTATGTATTAATTATTTGGGCTGGCCCAATCCAATTAATATTTGAGCCCAAGACTCTGGTGCAGGCCCAATGTGTTAGTTGGCCCGCTACTTACCTGGTTACCTGGATGGCCGCCACGTAGGCAGCTCCACGCGGATCCTTGAGGGCAGCCGTTGGATCTGGAGTGTGTTTGTTAAGTGAGAAGGAGCCTTCTCACTTCCCTCATTCAGTTGAAACGTCTGACTCTCTCTTTCTCTCTCTTCGAACTTGCTCTACCTTCTCTCTAGTTTTCTGGCGGCTCTAGTCGGAGTTTTCCTTCAAGCTTGTGTTTCCACCGATGATTCTCAGTTTCCTAGAGATCAGTGGATTAGTTTGAGTGTTAGGCAACTGCTTCGGTTTCCTTCTCAAACCCTAGTGTCGGTCTTCTTTCTGTGACCGCTTGGAGGTGGTGTAGTGAGAGATCTTGGTGTGTGAAGGTGTTTGGAGAGCCTTGTGGTGGTCCGCGTGTTGAGGAGACCTACTGTGGTGGTAACCGGTGAAACTTAGGGTTTCTGGGGTCCTTGTTCAGTATTACTTCCTTGTGACAGTTGGTTGAAGCTTTGGGGAGGTTCTTGGCCCGGTGTAGTCGCCTGTTGCGACCTGAGCCATATTCCTGTGCTTATACCCTTGTCTTACTTGTTTTCTCTGTGTTTTAGATCCTGCGGGATCATTCTTGTGTTACTAACGATTCTAATTAAGTGTGCAGGATAATTGAAGAAGATGAAGACTCAAGTTCTGTGTGATACTTGAACTTAGTCTAGGGTTCTTCAATTGTATCTTCTTGTACTAGTGTAGAGTGTAATCTTAGTATCACACTTGTATTGGCTTGTATCTCTGAGATTAGCCATCTCGGACTCAATCAATAAAAGAGGTCCCGGTAATTAGCGAATCCCGAGTGGTCTGATCCCTACAAAGGGAAATGACTCTATTACTATGGAACATACCAAAATGGCAAAATGACTCTATTACTATGGAACGAAGGGAGTATCTTTTACTTTATTTTATGTATGCACATGATTCAAAAATCGGCGGTTCCGGTTCGGAAACGGCGTTTCACGGTTTCAGAAAATCATTGAACCTGAACCGGCCCGACAGGGGTTTAGGCGGTTCAGGTTCGAATTCAAAAATCCGCCGGTTCCGGCGGCGGTTCAGGGTCGGTTCGGCGGTTCGATTTTTTTTTTTTTTTTGCATTCTAGTCTTTATTTATCTATGAAATGTGCGTAAATAAAATTCAATCAATAACGATTAAAATTGCATTTTTATTGATAAAAATTTAAACGAGACTACAAGTTACAACTATTTCAATTTACAAAAGACTTGAAGTCTTTAAGCAATAAATTTATATATACTTGTAAATTTCAACAAGACTACAACGAAGCTATTTACAAATTACAAAAAGCACTTGAAGTTTTGAACAATAAATTTATATGTATATAATCAGCGAAGGACATATTTTTACATAACTAAATTGAGGAACTGACTAGATAGTATATACAAATTCAATTATTTAATTGTATTTGCATATTTTTAAAGTTGAAAAAAATGAAAAAGAGAATTAAAGGAAAAATGACTTGAGTTCAACTTAAATTTAAAATTTAAGTTGAGGTGCCAACATATCCTCAATGCTCAATTGTATTGGGAATCAAAGCCCACGTAGTTCTTTTACCTGTTGGCAGTAGGGGCATGCCCATATTCAATTGGATGAATTTTCTTCATATGACGAATGAGAGTACGATATCCCCCACCAACATTAAACTGTTATATCATCTCTTGAGATAGTGGATCAACACTACTAGACACTATTGAGACGTTCTTATAGTGTTTAACAAATATAGACATACTTGATCATAACTTAGACTTTTTACTGCTTTGCGGTACGGATGGATGAAGAGGAGGATGCATGTCCTCATCACAAGAAAAAGACATAGAAATTGAAGTATGAGAATGAGAGTACAAAATAGAGAATGAGAAGAGAAATCCTTGTTAGCACAAGAATAGGGTGAGTAGAAATGACGGGGAAGGGGGTATATATATAAGAAAAATTGGAAAAAATCATATTTAAAAAAAAAAAAAATTTAAACCGGCTGAACCGGCGGTTCAGTCCACGGTTTCTGACTAAAACCGTCGGTTTCCTGACAAAAAACCAGTGGTTTCTGACCACTTTTATGCAACACTACACCTAAAAAGCCTAGGGACCTAGCCAGAAAACCTACTTGAACTGTTGAACCATCGGTTTTGATTCCAGTTTCTCAAATTTTTAAACCTGAACCGAACCATCCCTAGTTTGAACCGCCACTTCCAGTTCCAATTCCGGATTATGAATCGGCGGTTTGATTCGGTTTGTGCATGCCAACATACTCTCGTCGTTACACATGGAGTAATATTTTTACAAAAGACAATGTAGTCTCTGTGTTTATGCCGACAACATTCTTTTTGCATCAACCTCATAAAAAGCCAAAAATCGGAAAACGGCAAATGTGGGGTCAACTACCGACTCCACGTGGCACCTCTTAGAAAACAACAAATCCCATAAATCCGACGTGGCGCAATCATAACCGTTGATGGAATCAAATTGACGGCCCAACATCATCACGCACACAAACTACGATTGCCAAAATATCTACATATGGAGGAGCACCCAATGAATGAAATCCCGCAGCCATTTGTCCTCTCCAAAATCACGAGCTCACTTCTTTTTGTTTTTTTCTGTGTAGTTGGCTTTATTTTTTCTCTTTTTTTTTTAATTGTTGACGAATACTCCTATATAGTTGTGTAGTGTAATAACGGAGGAGGCGACGCGGTGGAAATGGATGTTCCCGAAGGAAACGGACAAGTGCACTCCGATCATCATTTGGATATTGAAATTCCGGATACTGCACATCAGATTAGCCACGGTTCTCTTTCATTAATTTCTTGTTTTTTACTAACTTTTTTCATTTTCTATTTTGGCTTTATGTCATACTTCCTCCGCTCCAAGGTAGTTGAGGCATTTCTTTTAAGCGCATGATTTAAGAAATTGATGTGTTAAAGAGGATAAAAAAGAAAGAATAAAGTATGAAAGATAGAGAAAGAAGTGTTTGCCAAAAAAAAAATGACTCGACTAAATTGGGACAACTCAAAAAGGAATGCGACTCAACTATCTTGGGACAAATGAAGTATATTTTATATGGATTTGGTCCTTTTTGTGTGCTTGTTTTGTTTGTATTTAATTTTGTGTATAGTGCTCTTGTGTGTTTTGATAAGGCAAAGAAGGAAATTCAAGGACAAGATTTCACTATTTTAGGATATACTCACTCCATGCACCATTTAATGGACCATTTTTCCATTTTTGGATATCCACGGTTTAAGGAACCATTTACATTTTTGCATTTTTGGTATGCGAACCATCCATTATAAAACTAATTCTAATAATGGGTCCCACATTAACTCTACTCACTTTCTCTATTTACATTTTTTTTTACAAAGTCAAACAATTTTATTAAAATCCATGTCAAGTCAAAATGACTCTTTAAATGGTGGACAGAGGAGTGGGAATGCTACTATGTTATTTTTCTCTTGTTGGATTATTTTAAGCTTAATTCACCCTTAATGACTTCAATGTAGATTCGTGGTTTCAAGTGGGATTTGTTCTCACGACGGGGATAAACAGTGCCTACGTGCTAGGATACTCCGGCACCATCATGGTTCCGTTGGGTTGGATAGGCGGCGTGGTTGGACTTATTCTAGCCACAGTGATATCTTTGTATGCTAATGCTTTAGTTGCCAACCTTCATGAATTCGGAGGAAAGAGGCACATCAGGTATAGGGACCTTGCAGGATTCATATATGGTAAGCACAAATGAGGAATGGTTACGAAATTGATAAATCTTTGTTAGAATTGCATTTCTCGTTTTAACAGCGTGACGATGTTTTGGACGCGCAGGTAAGAAAGCATATGCGCTTACATGGGGACTCCAGTATGCGAATCTCTTCATGATCAATGTCGGATATATTATTTTGGCCGGGAGTGCCCTTAAGGTGACCGACCTACTATTTGTTACGCGTAGTTCTGTTGTATAAGCATTGATGCTTGATTCGTTTGATTCTGTTGCGTCCTGTAGGCTGTGTACGTTCTTTTTAGAGACGACAGTGATATGAAGCTCCCTTACTTTATTGCTTTAGCTGGCCTTACTTTATTGCTTTAGCTCCCTTACTTTATTGCTTTATTACTTTATTGTTATAAAGCATATAACATGTATCAAATTAAAGATAATTTCATAAGGTTTCCAACGATATCCTACATGCATAAGTTTCGACGTTAAAATTTGAACAAAAAATTCAAAATTTTTTAATTTTTTTCGTACAAGCATAAATGTCAATATACTATATAAAATATGTTAATATAATACATGTAGAATGTCAATATAAGCAATGAGTTAACATTCTTAAAGTATCGTGTTGACATTCTCAAAGCATTGTGTTGTTATTTTCGAAACGCTATATTGACATTTTCATCCAAAACCCTAATTTGGAGTTTTTTTTCATCTTTTTTTTTATTTTATTAATAAAAATGAAAATTACACGTGCAAATTGTAGACCACGCGTTTTCTAATGATCTTAAATTAGTTGTAGTTAGCAATTAAATGATGAGTTAACAATTGTTCACTCCCCTATTAATATCATTAGGATTTTGTTTGATTTGGTTTATTTTCGTAGTTATTAGAATTTGATTTAATTTAATTTATTTTAGTATATTTTGTCTTCCCTCTTGGCGGGAGAATAAATATCTAATATAGTGATAATTGACCGATTATATACGCATATCCAAATTCGAAAAATAAGCTAATATATATTCAGATGACATAATAATTATGCACTTTTGCAATAAAACCAGATCCGTAATATTAACAAAAATTTAAAGTATGCATTGAATTAAGAATCAGTGTTTATCAATCAGATAATTTTCTATTTCATTGTATAATGTTGAGAGGGACAACCTTATCAATCTCTTAATTTTTTCCATAATCTTCTAAAAAATTAAACTTTTTAGTTGACTTTAACATCAATTGTTGAACCAGCCTGTCGCGTTAATTGATTAGTACTATTATATCTAATCTTGGAAACATCATACTCTTGATTTTGTCATTTTGAGTCACAGTATTGTTCATTTTCAAAAAATTAAGAGGAGATTGGAGATAATGGCAGCCTATGCAGGTGTTCTTTCTCTTATGTCTATTATGTTAGACATTATTTATCATCATATATATTCAAGACTACATAATTGAATATAAGTAAAGCAAGATCTTTGAACAACATGTATTTCACGTAAACCATAAACTTAATAGGATCGAGATATACCTTGGCGATCCATAGCGGAAGCGATTGAGGAAGGAGGAGACGATTTCCTCGGACTTTCTTTGGCGTAGTGGCGCAACTCCAACTCCAAGGATTTGTTTCTCTCTCTTTCCCTCGTTTATGTGTTCTCTTAATGTGTGTGATTTGATGGGATCCCACACTTATATTTATAGGCAGAGAGAGGACAAACCCTAATTATCAAACCCTAAAAGCCCTTTCCATCAAAGAGGCTATATAATAATATAATAATAACGTTTCTTTTCTATAAAACTTGATTCCCAAGTTTAATGACAATCATAAACGTGATTCCTTACCATATTTGTTATTAAAATATATAGTTATTTTCTTTGATTGTCGTGGACAAACCAAAACTATATATATAATAATATATTCATTTGGTAGGAGTAGGAATTATATGATTTGCCAATAAATTGTAATTAAGGCCATAATTCCATTTTCCTTATTAGTCTTTGAAATTATACGACTAATTGATTTGGCCGACAATTAATCACATGTCTAAGAAACGTCTCATTAATAATTAGGGAAAAAAGTGTCTAATACCAAGTCAATGTATTATATTAAAAATCCAATTCTATTTAGGATTCTATCACATGTCACATATGTGAGACATAAAACTTACATTCTCCCACTTGGCGAACATGTGGGACACAAAGTTTTCGATTCTCCCACTTGTCACACTTGACAGAGCCACAGTAAAATAGACATAGTAAACATAAGGCGCGCATAATATTGGACTTTATAAATACTTTCATCATTGGTAAACATAAGTATTATATTAGAGAGACTACTAATGCGGGTCATGGCGGGCGTATATCATTCAATCGATATAGTTCCTTCCATGTACCACATCACCAATATCCACTCTAATATAATCTATAAGTGACACCGCGTCCGTAATTGTCTTATTTCAAGACCTCCTGCATTAATACTAAAAACGTACATATGCATATCAAATAATAAGTATATGCAGGAAAAGTAGAAACAACTTTATTGAATTCAAAATATCTATAACTTAAGTGTCTGAACCAACATGGAAACATAAAGATTAGACATTTCCATACCCAAGACCCATTCTGTTAACTTGTTCCATAAATGTCTTAGGCGGTAATGCCTTAGTCAATGGATCGGCAACCATAAGCTGTGTGCTTATATGTTCTATAGATATTCTTTGTTCCCGAACTTCATCTTTGACGACAAGAAACTTTAATTCCATGTGTTTAGCTCCTTTTGAATACTTGTCATTCTTAGAGAAAAACACGGCTGCACTATTATCACAATACAATTTCAAGGGCTTGGATATTGAGGAGACAACACCAAGTCCTGAAATAAAATTTCGCAACCACGTAGTTTGAATAGATGCTTCAAAGCAAGCTATAAATTCAGCTTCCATGGTAGATGTCGAAATAGAACTCTGCTTGGCACTCTTCCATGATATGGCTCCTCCAGCCATAAGAAAAATGTAACCAAAGGTTGATTTTCTAGAGTCGACACATCCAGCATAATCTGAATCGGAATATCCAATCACTTCTAATTGATCAGATTTCCTAAATGTGAGCATAAAATCTTTTGTCCCCTTTAAGTATCTCATTGTCTTCTTTGCAGCTCTCCAATGTTCAACACCAGGGTTACTTTGGTAACGGCCTAGCATTCCAACTGCAAAGCTGATGTCTGGTCTAGTACAGACTTGAGCATACATCAAACTTCCCACAATAGATGCATAAGGAATATTTTCCATCTCTTTACGTTCCAATTCAGTTTTTGGACATTGATCCAAACTGAATTTGTCACCTTTATGAATTGGAACAACACTTGGGGAACATGCACTCATCCCATATCTCTCTAAAATTCGATCTATGTAGTTTTTCTGAGACAATCCTAACACTCCACGTGATCGATCTCGTGATATTTCTATTCCAATCACGTAGGATGCCTCACCCATATCTTTCATGTCGAAATTTTTAGAGAGATAATTCTTAGTGTCATGTAGTAATCCAAGATCACTACTAGCAAGCAATATATCATCAACATACAGAACCAAAAATATGAACTTGCTCCCACTAACCTTGAGGTATATACACCGATCAACAGTGTTTTCTTTAAAACCAAAAGCAGTAATAGTGTCATGGAATTTAAAATACCATTGTCGAGAAGCCTGTTTCAGTCCATAAATTGATTTCTTAAGTTTGCAGACTAAATGTTCATTCCCTTTCTTAATGAAGCCTTCAGGTTGTTCCATGTAGACTTCTTCTTCCAAATCACCATTCAGAAAAGCAGTTTTCACATCCATTTGATGTAGTTCCAAGTCGAAATGGGCTACAAGTGCCAAAATAATTCTAAGTGAGTCCTTCTTTGATACAGGAGAGAAGGTCTCTTTATAATCAACACCATCTTTCTGAGTGTAACCTTTGGCAACAAGTCTGGCTTTAAATCGTTCGATTAAACCGTTCATGTCGAATTTGGTCTTGAAGACCCATTTACACCCGATGCACTTGTGTCCATCAGGCAATGCGACAAGGTCCCAGACTTCATTAAAATCCATAGATTTCAACTCTTCTATCATGGCATCAACCCATTTATTAGAATTATTACTCTTAATGGCTAGTGAATATGAAACTGGATCGTTGCGTATCCCTATATCACATTCAGATTCTTGGAGATATACCAAATAGTCATCAGAAATTGCCGATTTTCGTTCTCGTTGAGAACGCCTTAGTGGCACTTCTGGAGGTGGTTCTTCCACATCTATTTCAATGACTTCGGCATCATCATTAAGTGGTTGGTCATTCAAGTGTTCAATATTGTTAGGTTGTTCAACAATATTTGGTACACTTGATTCTTGAGGAATTAAGGGAAGAGGGAATTCTACCCTTATTTCACTAATGACCGCATTACGAGTGTCAGAACTCCCACTGATCTCACCATTCTCAAAGAATCTTGCATTTCCAGTTTCAACAATTCTCATGCTATGATTAGGACAATAAAACCTATACCCTTTGGATTTTTCCGGGTAACCAATAAAGTAACCGCTGACTGTTCTGAAATCCAATTTCTTTTCTTGCGGGGAGTATACTCTAGCCTCCGCTGGACAGCCCCAAACATGAAGGTGCTGTAAACTAGGTTTCCTACCTGTCCAAAGTTCAAAGGGAGTCTTTGGCACAGCCTTACTAGGAACCCGGTTTAATACATACATAGCGGTTCTTAGAGCATACATCCACAACGATATGGGCAAGGTAGAATTGCTCAACATACTTCTAACCATTTCCATGAGAGTTCGGTTACGTCTTTCAGCAACACCATTCTGCTGAGGCGTACCAGGCATTGTGTATTGCGCACAAATGCCATGCTTTTCTAAGTATTTGGCAAACGGTCCAGGTAATTGACCCATTTCAGTGGTACGACCATAAAATTCACCACCCCTATCAGATCGAACAATTTTCACCTTTCTATTTAATTGCCTTTCAACCTCAGTCACAAAATGTTCAAGTGTTTCTGCTGCCTGAGATTTTTCATGCAATAAATAAATATATCCATAACGCGAATAATCGTCAATAAAGGTGATAAAATACTTTTCTCCACCAAAAGTTGGGACATCAAAAGGTCCACAAATATCTGTATGTATAATTTCAAGGAGCTCAGTGCTTCTTGTGGCATTTTTCTTATTGTGTTTGGTTTGTTTACCTTTAATACAATCCACACAAACAGTAAAGTCTGTAAAGTCTAAATTCGAAAGAATATTATCCTTTACAAGCCTCTTAATTCTTTCACTGGAAATGTGTCCCAGTCTTTTATGCCATAAGAATGATGAATTTTTATTCATCGCACTATGTTTGGTTTCGTCATTATTTTGCAGGGCCATACACGCTTCTGAATTATTAAGAAATAATTGGTATAAACCATCAACAATAAAACCAGAAGCAATAATATTGGAATTCTTAAATAAAGTAAAACAATTATTCCCAAACTCAAAATTAAACCCATCATAATCAAGTTTCGAAACAGAAATTAAATTTCTAGAAAGAGTCGGAACATAAAGGGTGTGATACAAGTCCAAATGAAAACCATTATCTAAAATTAATCGGTATGTCCCAATAGCTTCGACTGGAGCCTTATTCCGATTTCCCATAAGCAAGAAGTTCTCATTTGGTCTTGTGGTTTGGGTCATAAGGAATCCCTGCAAGGAATTCGAAACATGAACATTAGCACCAGAATCAATCCACCAAGTATTAGATGGAACAACGATCATATTTGATTCAAAAAAGCTTGTGAATCCTAAGAATTCACCTTTCTTTTCGAACCACTGACGACGTCTGTCGCAGTCCTTCTGAAAATGTCCATCCTTTCCACAGAAGCGGCACTTGTCATTATTGCCCTTCTTCTTAAGCTTGGTTTGAGAGTTCACATTCCTTTTGGGAGGTGCACGTTTCTTGCCTTTGTCCGGCATATTCCCAACTTTCTTAGATGCTCCTTCAGTTGCAATGTGAGCATGAGATGCACTCATTCCATGCTCCTTCAGCCTTTGCTCCTCTTGGACCAACATATTTCCCAATTCATTTAGAGTCCACTTATCCTTTATAGTGTTATAGTGAATTTGGAATGGCCCATACTGAGGAGGCAAGGAAGTTAGAATGAATTGGACAAGGAAACCCTCATCCACCGGTAATCCTAACTTTCCCAGCTTGGAAGCAATGTTGTTCATGTCCATCACATGCTCGTACATGGTCCGAGAACCATCATATCGCATGCTCATAAGATCCTTCATAAGTTTTCCTGCAAGAGACTTGTCTGCAGTTTTGAAGCGATCTTCAACATTCTGCAAATATTCCTTTGCAACATCAGTCGCTGGGAGGCTTGCCTTAATATTATCGGCAACAGACATTCTGATGAACTGCAAACTTAGCCTGTTAGATTTTTCCCAAGCATTATGGGCAGTGATCTCAGCCGAACTACTTTCATCAGAAAGATCAGTTGGCTTATCATTCAACAATGCTAGGTCTAAGTCCATCACTCCCAGGGTGAACTCAAGTTTCTCTTTCCATTCAGAGAAGTTGGTTCCATTAAGTTGGGGAACGTTTGAAGTAAACAAACTAGTAGAAAATGATGCTGCAATTATAGGGAAAATTAAGAACATGAGTGCTCACATAAAGCTTTGAATAATAACACAAACATTAATTTGAAAATCCATATAATAAGACATAATTATGAAAAACTCCTTTGGGCAGTTTTGCATACAATAATAAACATCATGCTTTCAATATTCACTAATTCAGTAATTGAGTAATAAATAAATTAACGTTACCTTTGGGTAATCACCAATTTAAAATTACCACCATTAGTGTTCATTACATCACAAAAACACTATTTCCTTTGGGAATCTAGAATCGTTATGACAAACAAACATGAATATGCATTATAGCCACAACAAGCATGATGAATAATTGATTAAATAGATTTTCATATAAATATTTGATTATAAACTCTTCTTATTTTACCTCACTTTGGTGATTGCAAAATAAACATAATATAATCAAATTTTATGGCAATAATAACAATCATTCTTATACACAACATATGCGAATATATATCAAATATAATCACATAGAATGAACAACCATTAATTAATAAAGTAATTATCCAATACAATTCACAAATATATTCAAACGGGTTTGCCGTTGTGGATCAAAACGGGGATCTCCTTGTAAATGGGGTTGGACTCGAGAAGAAGCTGGCTTTTATTTTCCTTGTCCTCCTCTCTGTGCTCATAATCGATGCCCTTCACTGCTAACGCAACTCTCGGCCTCATTCCGAACATGCTCGGATAAAAATCCAGCAGAATCACCTTGTCTTCCATGTTCATGAAAGAGATGGAGATTTTTGTTTTGTTTTGTTTTGGTACAAAATCAGTGAAACATTTGCAAAGTGTGGATGTGGATTTAAAGGGCATGATAGTAGTACAAAATATTTTATAATATGGCCATGCCATGTTCCATAAATAATGTTAATTCATGGTTTCCTGCAAGTTTAAGTTTGACTCATACATTTAAATTCAAGTTTATTGCAATGGGACAGCCTTAATATAACGATACACAAACATCCATTTCTAGAAGAAACAAATACACACCCACATAAAGTTTACTAATGAAAGAAAAAACAATGAAAACCAAGTAAAATTACTTGGACGGATGGACCCAATTGAAAAACAGTTCCACATGATATCACACACCACGAGTTTGTGCACCTTGATTTAATGTTAATAAATGAGGACGTTATATTTACAATTGATTGCAATAGTTTAAAAATATTGAATATAACACATTCAAGTTAATGTAGTTACTATTACCTGCATTTTCAGCTTCGTCTCCATTTGGAACTTTAGAAAGCAGACAAGTCAAAGAGGGAAACATAAATTATTCAACATAAACCAACTAAGTTATAGGAGTACTATAAAATAATATTTCATGCTTTCCTCGAAATTATTCAATAATTACAAAGTGCAATAAAATATATGTGGCCAAGTCACATGTTCAATAAACAATTACAAATAGTCATGATTCGTTTAATTTGTTTGATTGATTGATTTAACTATGCTCAAAATTATACTCCCTCCGTATCATTATTGAGTCATTTTTATTTTTCAGAAAGATTGTTCATGGTTGAGTCATTTTCATATATCGTAACTTTTCTTTCTTTCTTATTTACTCTCTCTTACTTTATTTACTCTATATTATTCACTATATACTTTATTCTCTCTAAATTTTCCTCTCTCTTGCTTTATTATCTATTTATTTAACACATCCAACATCCCTTTCTTAGACTCCGTGCCCAAAAGTTCCGCTTCAACTATAGTGAAGCCGAACAAGTAGAAAAAAATGGCAAGCTAGAAAGCGAAGCTAGAATATATATACAACAACCACTATTAAATTAGTCCCCAACTTAATTGATACGACATTGTTTTCAATCAATAAAAATTTGACAACTAAAATAATTCGAAAACTAAAATTATCAAATGATCATATGAAAAATTGAAAGTGGCACGTTGATGATAATCTAAATTGAACTATGGTACGTGACATATATTTTTAGGAAAGTCCATTTCTACTATTGAGGCCCAATACTAGGCCCATTTGTAAGCCCAGATAAATATTATGAGCTTTCGTTTCTATTATCAATAAACGCCTCTTTTTAGAATATCAATGCCTATTGGATGACTATTTTTTTTTATCAATTACTAGTATATTAATTTTGCTATTCATACATAAATCATTTAGGAAAGCATTTATTTTATCAAAACCAATTACTACTAAATAAACTTTTGTTGGGCCTAGATTAACAATTTAAATATTTTGGCTGAATTTATGCTAGCACATTACCTGTACCGAAATCTTTATACAAACTTTTTTTTGGTATACATAAATGCCACCGGTATTATTTCTTTAGTATCTAGCCAAATGATGATTCGATATCTTTACTTAATATGAAAATAGAGTTGTAATCAATGTCGAACTCTTCTTAAAGACCGAACCACCGAACCATACTAAATTAGGGCTTTTAGATCTAGGTTTTTATGGATGAGATTCACAAATTTATAAATTATTTTCTCCTTCATCACTAGTCTATTTTAATTCATCCGAAGGTAAATAAGTCATACTAACACGTTACGAAGATTTAACTTCATTCCAGAATATATTACTTCATTCCAGTAGGTTTTTACTTCATTATAATAGGATTATTACTTCATTCTAGTAGGATTATTACTTCATTCCAGAATATGAA
>NC_062969.1:31575813-31622466 GCF_023119035.1 Salvia hispanica
TCGCATGCTCATAAGATCCTTCATAAGTTTTCCTGCAAGAGACTTGTCTGCAGTTTTGAAGCGATCTTCAACATTCTGCAAATATTCCTTTGCAACATTAGTCGCTGGGAGGCTTGCCTTAATATTATCGGCAACAGACATTCTGATGAACTGCAAACTTAGCCTTGTTAGATTTTTCCCAAGCATTATGGGCAGTGATCTCAGCCGAACTACTTTCATCAGAAAGATCAGTTGGCTTATCATTCAACAATGCTAGGTCTAAGTCCATCACTCCCAGGGTGAACTCAAGTTTCTCTTTCCATTCAGAGAAGTTGGTTCCATTAAGTTGGGGAACGTTTGAAGTAAACAAACTAGTAGAAAATGATGCTGCAATTATAGGGAAAATTAAGAACATGAGTGCTCACATAAAGCTTTGAATAATAACACAAACATTAATTTGAAAATCCATATAATAAGACATAATTATGAAAAACTCCTTTGGGCAGTTTTGCATACAATAATAAACATCATGCTTTCAATATTCACTAATTCAGTAATTGAGTAATAAATAAATTAACGTTACCTTTGGGTAATCACCAATTTAAAATTACCACCATTAGTGTTCATTACATCACAAAAACACTATTTCCTTTGGGAATCTAGAATCGTTATGACAAACAAACATGAATATGCATTATAGCCACAATAAGCATGATGAATAATTGATTAAATAGATTTTCATATAAATATTTGATTATAAACTCTTCTTATTTTACCTCACTTTGGTGATTGCAAAATAAACATAATATAATCAAATTTTATGGCAATAATAACAATCATTCTTATACACAACATATGCGAATATATATCAAATATAATCACATAGAATGAACAACCATTAATTAATAAAGTAATTATCCAATACAATTCACAAATATATATTAGGCGAATAAAACAAATAAAATGAACTACCAAATTCATCATACTGTCTCGATTCATGCGGAAACAATTATTCCATAAAGATAGCCAATCAAAATATACTTTTGTTAAATTAATCATATAAATTCATTTACACCGCAAAAACGTAAAACACAAATTGAATTCATTAAATTAGAATTCCCAATAATAGCGATAGTGTACAAGACATATACATCAAGGTAATTAATTTACAAATCTCTTGAACTTTTCGAATTCGTAAAACACACGCATACAGGTATTTATACTGATTTCAATTCATCATGCAGATATATCTATACATATATAAAAGACGAGTTTTGGAAGGATTTGAATAATTAATTGCGCAAAGGATGAAAATTTAATAAATAAAAACTATTATTAAATTCTTTGACTAATTTTTAAAGCAATATAATGAGTAAGCAGTTACAAATTTTTAAATAAAATAATGACCATTTAATAAAATTTGTAACCTCTTTTCTCTTAATTTTATAATTTATGATATTTTAATTCCATGATCTCATATTCTAATTTTGTACCTATAAAATGCATAGAGTTGTGGATGAATTACACACCAAAAAATCGAGTTGATAAAATAATTAGTTGTTCAAACAAAATAAAATAGTCTGCTACCAAATTATGGTTTACTAATAATACTATTGTTAACATTAGGATTTAGACTTAATTGTTCTGGGATACAACTAATTTTATATAGAGAATCTAATTATCTTATCTATAGGTGATCATACTGAGTAAAATATAGTATATTATATTAAGTATATTTTTTTTAAAAAAAATTTGCAGTATTCAGAATTGTAAAGTATCATACAAAATAGTATGTATGTTTCATGTTCCAATAAGCCACGTTTAAAAGTGCAATAAATAAAGATAAACGCTTCAACGTTCAAAGGGGCTATCATTATTCATTAATATAATAATATTAATTCAACCAATTAATGTCATGTTTTTTGTGTAGTTTATCATTTGAATTTTTTTTAGGTCATAATTTTAACGTTTTGAATATTATGAGTTATTATTTATTATTTTATTAAAAGTGTGATTTACATTAATTTTTAGTAGAGAAATATGAAGGATCGTTTTAAACATATTTCTCAAAAGTGTCAATACTTGATATAGTCTCTTTATTGTTGTCCAAATAATTGTGTTTAACTTGATTCCATTTCAAATATGTTTAATTTTATGTCTTTAGGTGTAAAATGAATTTATATTTATTCAATTATTATTATTATTATTATATAGTATATTTTTCTATTTTTTAAATATTAAATAGTTATATTATTTCTTATTTTATTTAACCAATTAACGATTTAAAACTGTATGGAAAAAAAATATTCTGTTGTGCATCGCACGTGGGTTAACACTAGTGTAAATAAATTGAAACATATAATCAAGATTTCATAATCACATAATATCAAGTTAATTAAAAATTATGGTTTCTATAATACGAAAATACATGAGTTCTCAACCATGCTCTGATACCACATGTTAGACATTATTTATCATCATATATATTCAAGACTACATAATTGAATATAAGTAAAGCAAGATCTTTGAACAACATGTATTTCATGTAAAAAATAAACTTAATAGGATCGAGATATACCTTGGCGATCCATAGCGGAAGCGATTGAGGAAGGAGGAGACGATTTCCTCGGACTTTCTTTGGCGTAGTGGCGCAACTCCAACTCCAAGGATTTGTTTCTCTCTCTTTCCCTCGTTTATGTGTTCTCTTGATGTGTGTGATTTGATGGGATCCCACACTTATATTTATAGGCAGAGAGAGGACAAACCCTAATTATCAAACCCTAAAAACCCTTTCCATAAAAGAGGCTATATAATAATATAATAATAACGTTTCTTTTCTATAAAACTTGATTCCCAAGTTTAATGACAATCATAAACGTGATTCCTTACCATATTTGTTATTAAAATATATAGTTATTTTCTTTGATTGTCGTGGACAAACCAAAACTATATATATAATAATATATTCATTTGGTAGGAGTAGGAATTATATGATTTGCCAATAAATTGTAATTAAGGCCATAATTCCATTTTCCTTATTAGTCTTTGAAATTATACGACTAATTGATTTGGCCGATAATTAATCACATGTCTAAGAAACGTCTCATTTAATAATTAGGGAAAAAAGTGTCTAATACCAAGTCAATGTATTATATTAAAAATCCAATTCTATTTAGGATTCTATCACGTGTCACATGTGTGAGACATAAAACTTACATATTATAGATGAGATCAAGTGTCATCCTTCTCCTCCAATTTCTCTCCAACAAAAACAAGTTCAATCTCTCACTCAAAAACTCAACTTCTTGCTGGAATTTCTTGAGGGCGACCAAGTTGATGCATTGGAGCTTCGCATTGCAGATGCAACGTATGCAGCAGAAGATGTGATCGAGTCGTATTTAGTTGAAAATATTCACCTTGCTGCAGCAGCAACAACTCATGATCGTGAAGAAGGTATGCAGAAGATAATACAAGAATTTGATTTGATACAAACAGAGGTGGATGAAGCTAAGTGTCGTCAGCAGCAGAGAGATGTCTCCGATCATTCTGATTTCAGAGCCAATTCTCGAAAGAGGAAGAGTTGCATGGTGGAGTTTGATGATTTGGTTCATGAACTCATGGATAAGCTCGTTGGAGGAGATCTCGATCGCCAAGTCATCCCAATGTAGGGATGGGCGGAATTGGTAAGACCACTCTTTCCACACACGTGTTTCAAAATCCACTTATAAGAGATCGTTATGATGTTTGTGTTTGGGCTACGGTGTCTCAAAGTTATAATATAGGAGAAATTTTTGGCGAAATTCTCGATCAGATAAGAGGGAAGTCAAGTGGCAAGAGTGAGGACGAATTAGGAGAAGAGTTGCACAAATATTTATTCGGTGGGAAATATCTCGTTGTAATGGATGATATGTGGAGTATAGAAGTGTGGGATAAGTTGAAGTTTTTCCTTCCAAAAAACGATAATGGAAGTAGAGTATTGGTAACAACTAGGCTATCAAACTTGGCTTCCGAGTTGAGCGAATCCCATACACTCGATATGAGCTTTTTAGAGGTGGATAGCAGTTGGGAATTGTTCTCCAAAATTGTTTTTGGGGATAAACCCTTTCCATTTGAACTCAAGGAAATTGGAAAGAAAATTTTGGAAAAGTGTAATGGACTTCCTTTGTCAATTGTCGTAATTGGAGGCCTTTTGGCAAAATCCGAACCTACACGAAAATATTGGGAGCACATAGAAGGAAACTTGAGTTCAACTGTGAATTCTGAAAATGCAGAATATTGCTTTAGAATATTAAAATTGAGCTATAACCATTTACCTGCCCATATAAAGCCGTGTTTCATGTATATGGGAGTGTTTGAGGAAGATCGTGCAATTAGAGTCTCAACCCTCATCAACCTATGGGTCTGTGAAGGATTTCTCAAACCCGTAAACAATAAAAGCTTGGAAACAGTTGCAGAAGAGTACTTGAAAGAGCTAGTTGACAGAAATCTCGTTATAGTTCATGAGTTGGGGTTACTCGGTAACATGAAGTATTGCAAGATTCATGATTTACTAAGAGATCTATCTTTGAAAGAAGCTCGAAAAGAAAGGTTCTATTGTGTGTTAAGTCAGGATAGTCTTGGAGGCTTAAGTAAGCAACGTCGGGTTGTTATTCCAAGAGGCATTTCAGTCATCGATCCTATGGAAACTACGTCTGATTCTCGTTCTTATACTTGTCATAATCCTAGATTTTCTCATTTACCGGATTCTATGTTGTTGAGGACAGTGAATGCATATGATAGAACTAGGTATGTACACAATGAGTATTTCCTTAACGACGTGTTTCGATTCGTGAATGCACGATACCTTGCTGTTCGAGCTGCTTCATCGTCGGAATTCCCTTCTTCAGTGAATCTGCTTTGGAATCTACATACACTTATTATTTCATCCAGGAATAACCTAATAGCACCTATTGAAATATGGAAAATGCATCGACTTAGTCATGTCGAATGCGCGTCAGGAGGATTGCATCTGCCAGATCCTCCAAGCCGCGACAACGAAATTGTTGTCATGGAGAATCTACACACGCTCACAGGGGTGAAGAATTTCAATCTGAATGAAGAGGTGGTTAAAAGAATTCCGAATATAAAGAAATTGCGTATTAGGTATGTGGAGTCACTAATCGAGAGACATAACTGTCTGAGCTATCTCGAATGTATGAGAAAGCTGGAAACCTTCCGTTGCTCAATCAAAGAAGGATGTGAAGAGTATCTGCACAATATTAGCTTCCCACACTCCCTCATGAAGTTGACTATCAATGCCTCATTTGATTTTGAGTTGGAAGACATGTTGCAGAAGATAGGTTCGTTGCCCCTTCTTCAGAAGCTCGTGTTGGAACATGGTTTCTTCGGAACATGCACGTGGGAAACATGTGAAGGCCAGTTTCCAGCCCTCAAGTTATTGTCATTGGGGATGTGTGGTGATCTTGAAAATTGGATTATGTCGGACGACTTTCCTCGTCTTCAGGAGATTTGTTTGTATGGATTGAGAAGGCTGACGATGATCCCTGCAGAACTCGGAAGAAAAGACAGCATGAAATCAATTTTGTTGGATAATTGTAGCGAATCAGCAATGAGTTCGGCGAAAGAAGTGTTGGATGAACAAGAGGAGTTTTTCGGGAAGGAAGAAGCGCTTCGTGTTCGAGTTGTATGTCAAAAAAACAATGCTCAAGTACTGCATTATCTGGTGAGCTCCAACTTTCACGTTTCTTTGGTTAGATGGTTCATTTCGATACTAATGAGATAGAAAAATCAAATGATGGTAGAGGGAACCGTGGAAACCGTGGAAACCTCCTAGTATTCCAGATCAGTGTGTGCTTATGTGATTTTTAATTTTTTGTCTTTTTATGTTAAATTATGTCTATAGATTTGTCTTTATGTGTGTTCATTTCTTTTTCTTTCTAATAATGACTTGTATTTGATGCAATTTTATTCTACAGCCACTACTTCAGTTGTATACGGTGCAACTCATTGGGCAAACATTAAAGTGTACTCCTATGATAGTACCAGTGTTTTAAAAATCGGACTGGAACGGCTGGTTAGACCGGTTCAACCTAAAAACAACTAGCACATTGAATCGCCGCGAACCAATGGAATTGGCCGGTCAGACCGGTCCGAACATTAACCAGAAACCGGTTTTTCACTTTTTCAAAAAATGGTTTTAAAATTTGTTGTTGCTAGAACTTGAATACATGACCTCATCTCTAAATACCAACTCCTTTAACACTCCACCACATGGTCATTTTTGAAATATTTTGAATATTAATTATTCTTATACATTAAATCTGAAATTCTTTTTCCACCGAAACTAATAATTCATTTTAATTTTATATTCTTTTATGCAATTGTTAATTATAATATATTTCATATATTTTAATTATACTTTTACAATCACTAATATTTTACAATATAGGAGTTTATAATTATACATAGAGTTTAATTAGGGGTACTTAAACAGTTCTCCGGTTCTCGGTAAACCGGAACCGGAACAGGAAAAACCGGTTCCGATTCCGGTACCGGTTCCAACTTTTTAAATAAAATCGGTTTTGGTTCTGAACCGGAACCGACAGGTTACTAACCGGGAACCGGATTATAATTCAATTTTTATTTTTTAATAATTTAATATACTAATAAATCCAATTTAATTGAAGTTTGTTTTTAATTTACAAAAGAACTTATACAAATACAATATCATTTCATATGATAGAAATTTAATTTTATACTAACAAATTTATGTAATAATTCATTAACATGCGATTTTAACTTGTTTGTGAATAATTTAGTAACTGTTCCGTTATAAACCAAAAAGTCACAACAAGATCAATTATTATTAGAAGTTCCATTGAATATTTGTTTAGCCAAAAAAAGAAAAATGTAATTCAATTTTTAAAACTCATTTAAAAAAAAAATTGCCAAAGTTTAGAAATCCTATTTTTTAATTAAAAAATTGCTAACATAAAGTAGTCCGACCTACTGCACTTGGCATCACTCTTATCCATATATGAATATTATTATATTGTTGGTTTTTACTTTTTATGTACTTATTTGAATTTTTAGGTATTATTTGTTATATTTATTGATGTTGGATTATTATTTTTTTTTAGTATTGAACTATTTAAAATTATAAATAATTTTGAATTAAAATTACACATCGGTTCCGGTTCGGAACCGGAATCGACCGGTTCTTAACCGACTGGTTCCAAACCGGAACCGATCGGTTCCGGTTCCGGTTCCAGTGAAAGGGTTGGCAGCGGAAGCGTACTTAAATCGATTACATAATAATCCTGATCTATTTATCAGATTATTTAGATAAATTCTATTCGCGCAATTATCACATGTATCATGCTCATAACTTGAATTCATACACGTTTTAGCATAATTGAAATCCTAAAACATGTTCCTACGGAGTTAGCCAATTTACCTTTCTGATTCTCCAAAGAATCGAAGATAAGATCTTGATTACTAGACCACGGATCTTCTGACTGGTTCTCGGACAGTACGCTGATATCAGTGTGGGCTGATCTCACCAAAGTACAAGGACTCGAATAATGGAGGACGGAAAAACTGCTCACAGAGGGAGCTGAAGGACAAAAATTCCGTCCTCTTCTACTGCTAGAGGGGGACGAATTTTTAGTCTGTAAAATTGTGTATTCTGTCTCATTTATTCTCCTATTGCACTCCCCATCCAAATTCGAGATTACAAGTAATTCGAGTTTCCAATATTTATCATTATTTATTTCCCGCGCTTAAGATAGAAACGTTCATTAATTAATTAGTGTCTGCTATGAACTTAATTAATTAACATATTTACTCCAAGAGTGGACTCAACAAGAAACACTTATTTATTATTCATAGAGTAATCAAACTCCAACTAGCTAGGTTCCGAATAATAAAATCCTCGTTTCGAGCTCCTCTTGTGAACGTTATCAAACGAGACTCAGCTCGCGCACGATTCAATATAATAGCAATCCTAGCACCTCTAGATATTAATCTACACTACCCAATATGCCAAGATTCTTGGGTTACGAAAAACCCGCACCTATTGGCAAGTCAAAGTAGTGCTCAA
The DNA here is from genome assembly GCF_023119035.1 of Salvia hispanica. Taxonomy (NCBI): domain Eukaryota; kingdom Viridiplantae; phylum Streptophyta; class Magnoliopsida; order Lamiales; family Lamiaceae; genus Salvia; species Salvia hispanica. The sequence goes on from NC_062969.1 coordinate 31,583,894, forward strand.
TCAATACCGTATGCTCAATGCTAACGTACATTGATTAAGAAACAAATTATCAAGACCTCATCTTTCAGTAGATAGCATAAAGACTCGTCTTGCTGTTAGATCCAATTCAATGCTATACCACACCAACGTCATCTTATTTCATTAAGGCTTAGAAATAATCGGACTGATATTGCAACCTTTCACGATAGGTAGTCTAGGCCCATCTAGGTTGTGAAATTCTTATTTTCTTTGTTTAGAACTGACCGTGTTACCTTACAGTGAACGACGCCCACAACCGGTCTACTAAAACAAAGACTTAGACTTTGTTACGTTGGTTATACATTTAAATATGCAATAAACATCCATTAAATGTAAAACATAACAACATTACGACAAAAATAATCTGTTGCATTAATTGAAAAATAAACTATAGAGTTTTGCAGTATCCAATCACTCGAAATGTGATTTCTAGTATACAAACTCTAACATCTAGGATTTATGAAAATTTAAAACCGGTTAACCGATCAACCGGTCTGGTTAGAACCGGAACCGTCTGAATAAGTAGGCCTAAGTTTAATACTAGTTTTTAATATTTTGTATTATAATTTATTATTGTATTTAAACTTAATGTCATTAAATATTATAATACTAGTACAAGACTTGTTTTCTATAATAATACTATTAAATGTATAATACTATAATATTTATTGATAAAACATTTTAATTAAATTTTAGTACTACTATATAAATATATATATATATATATATATAGGGAGATAATCAAAATAAGTATGTGTTTAAATCCAGAAATGCAGCCCAAATCTTGGCCCTAGGATTAGATGATCTAATGGTCAATAATTAACCAAAAACACGGAAGGTCATAATTAAGTAGTTTTAGGTCATATTATAAGATTTGGGTTTATGTCATGTTAAGATCATTTTAGGTCATGCTTTGTTAGCATGACCTAAAAATAAACTAACTATGACCTAAAAATGCCCTATGTATGACTTTGTTCTGCGTTTCTGTATTTAAATGTGGTTTTCATAGATCAAAACCCTATATATATATATATATATATATATATATATAGGGACATGTTAGGGTGTCACCACCCCTTAAAATAACATCATACCACCATTTCTAGCCAATCATTTGTACACGTGGACGAATAATAAGCTGCCACGTGGCAAAAAAAAAATCTGGAAAAAGACGGTCAGCAATTTGCTAGTCTTTATCCAGCAATATTTCTTGTCCATCAATATCCGACACACTATACAACAATCTATAGATTGTTGTGCAGTGTTTGTAATATTGTTGTGCAGCGTTTATAATATTGTTGTATAAGCGATCATGGTGTCATTTTAAGAGGGGTTGTCATTTTAACACAAACCTATATATATAAAATGACAACCCCTCTTAAAGTGACACCGTGACACCACTTATACAACAATATTATAAACGCTACACAACAATATTCAATACGGTAGACAGCAATCTATAGATTGCTGTCTAGCGTGTTGGATATTGCTGTTCAAGAAAAATTGTTGTATAAGGTATTAAATATTACTGCCCGTCTTTTTTTATCCTTGAAAAAAAAATGGGCCATGTGGTGGATTATTATTCGTCCACGTGTACAAATGATTGGCTAGGAATGGTGGTATGGTGTTATTTTAAGGGGTGGTGGCAACCTAACACTCCACGTGTACACACTCCCCTATAGGGGTGTGTTAGGGTCCTTACAGCATCTTAGTGTAAAACACAGCACTAATCACAGCCCTTGGATCATTAGATTGGATGGTTGTGATTAGTTACATTATCATACTAAAAATCTACATTATTAGCCGAGGTACATTATTAGACTAGAAATGTACATTGTAAGACTAAAACTGTACATTATTAAACTAAAATGCTACATTATTATCCGAGCTACATTATTAGTCCAAAATTCTACATCATTAGATGACACGTGGCATTAATCTAACCGTTAGATCATAAGATCCAATGGACTGCAAGTGTTTTGAGTTTTACTTATACTTAGCGTTCTGACCTGAATACATCCCTATATATATATATATATAGGGAGATGATCAAAATAAGTATGTGTTTAAATCCAGAAATGCAGCCCAAATCTTGGCCCTAAGATTAGATGATCTAATGGTCAATAATTAACCAAAAATACGGAAGGTCATAATTAAGTAGTTTTAGGTCATATTATAAGATTTGGGTTTATGTCATATTAAGATCATTTTAGGTCATGCTTTGTTAACATGACCTAAAAATAAACTAACTATGACCTAAAAATGCCCTACGTATGACCGCGTTCTGCGTTTCTGTATTTAAATCTGGTCTTCATAGATCAAAACCCTATATATATATATATATATATATATATATATATATATATATATATATATATATATATAGTACTCCCTCCGTCCCAAAAACGTTGAATCGTATTCCTTTTTACTCCGTCCCAACAAAGTTAAGTCATTTCCATTTTTAACAAAAGACAAAATATCTAATCACTCTTTTTTTATTCTATTATTTTCTTTGTTCTCTCTTATCTTTCCTACTTTTTTCATCTCTCCTATTTTTTTAATATAAATTCTTAATTTCTGTGCCCAAAAGTTTTGTCTCAACTTTTATAGGACGGAGGGAGTATTCCAGTTCAACCAATGGTTCGACTAGTGAACCGGTTGAACCAGTAATCAAGTAACGACGCCGGTTCACTTGCTGGTCCGATTTTTAAAACATTGGATAGTACTATTCAAATATAGTTCTCCCTTCATTTCATAGTAATGGAAGCAGTTCTTTTCGGAACAAAGATTAAAAAAAATTGTGTTAGGTGAGTTAAGTAAAGAGAGAGTAAAGTGGAAAATGAAAAAGGTAGAGAGATGTAGAGAGAATAAAGTAAGAGAGAGTAAAGTAGGTGTGAAAAAATGTGTTGACTTTTACTAAAAAGGGAAATGACTCTATTACTATGGAACGTACCAAAATGGCAAAATGACTATTACTATGGAATGGAGTGAGTAATTAACAAATTCTAACTAATGAAATTAACCAAATACTTAGTACTCTCTCCATCCCATAATAGATGTCACACTTGAGAGATGACACAGGATTTTAGGAGATGTTATTTTGTGTGTTAAGTGGTGAGAGAATATATAATTTTATAATTGATATGAGAAGGAACTTTTTCCAAAAGAGAAAATGTAACATCTTTTGTGAGACAAACTAAAAAGGAAAGTGTGACATCTACTATGGGACGGAGGGAGTACTTTTTAACTACTCCTATTAACTATGATTGGTGTTATGAAACTAAATATTCCATCTACTGTATAATTTAACTTGACCCGAGTTTCATGAAATGTACTAAGTAAGAGCATTCACAATGGAAGGTCCGTCCCAGAGGGCCCTTTCGTTCCACACATGCCACCGCCCTTTTCCTTTTATATCATGAATATATTTTTACAAGCCCAACTCCTTTACCACCGCGTCACTTCAATTGTGTTGACATAATAACAACCTTAATTATACTTAAAAATTAAAATTTCATTTATTTAATACTCCATTCAATTATATATTCAGTAAACTAATTAATAATATTGTTTATTATTTTTTCAAACCAACTAATTTATTCTAATATTCTATACATAATTTATTTACTAAATACAGTAGTATTTTATCCTACACTAAGGGCTCATTTGATAAGAAAGATAGGATATAAGAAGATATGCAAATGAAGATAAGAAATGCGGGCTTCTGATTAAGATAAGCGCAGATGAAGCTTTTTTTGTTATTGTTTGGCAGACAAAATATTATATAGATTTATATATTTAAAAACACGTAAATTGGCCTAAAACCCTTATTTTTAATTACTTATTAGTTGTTAATAATCTAATCATGTAGTAGTAATTAATTAAGAACACTTCAATGCCTCCCCCAAAATTGAAAAAATTGGAATAATTTCAAGAACAACAGATAATGTGTCACACTCCAACCCTTATGACGTAACCTAAACTGTCACACCCCAACCCTTATGACTTATGCACTTACTATAAATAAATTCAAAATTTAAAACAATTAACCACATTTCGAGTAAATGAATCTTACATATTATATAGTTTCAAAAACCACTATTTATCAAGTACATATTTCAAACATTTTGAAAAGCAGTAGGACCCTCTCACCACTCTATATGCTACACATTTATCTACATGCAAAAAATGATGAGGAGGAGAAGGTTGCCAAAACGCGTCAGCCACCGAACCTGATAACAAATGTAGTTCTTGCGACCCACGTCAACCAAAAATTTCACTGATATCTTATTCCTAAAAAATATTAGTGGTTTATATGAGCCACAACTCAGTGTATATAAACCTTGCCTTCAATTCCACATCTCAAAATCAAACATATTCTTTAATCAATATATATAACAATAACCAACAATTATTAGAAACAATTTCATATACATATGCATATGCCACTCTGTTCAATTTATTATTCTGTGACTAGTCAAGCCTGGTATCTGCCCGAGATTTCCATTGTATACGACCTGCAGGTCCCTTTTAATTATTTGACCTTTCCACGAAGGCCCCTCTTTGATTTGATCTTTCCACGAAGGCCCCTCTTTGATTTGACCTTTCCACGAAGGTCCCTCTTTGCATATTTTCTTTGACCCGTAGGTAGGTCCATTATCATTGTATATGACCGTAGGTCTATTGCCATTGATATCAGATCCAGGGCAAGACTGTCACATATCCTCTTTAATCCCATGATTCGAATGATTGCAATACCATACATCAAACATATCTACTGCACCAAGTACATATCCATATATTTCCATCAATTAACTCCAATACTATAGGTAAACATATCTATTGCACAAATCACATATCCACATCATATTACACCATCAATATCAAATAACACATCACCATTTCAACTCACATCATATAATTCAAATATTCACTCCAATTTAACACATAGCAATCAATCACATAAAATATGTAAAATTAAAAGTGTGATTTATATACACCTGATTAAGATAGATAATACACTCCAATATCTGACTCTACTTCCCAATTCATATTATTTGACCCTTCTTTTCTGCTCTCGTTCCTTCTCAACTTTCTTTTGGCAACTAGTATAGGTAAACTATTCTTCTTCTTCTTCTTCTTCCTTTCTTTTTTATCATCTCTTTCTCCATATTTTTCCGTCGGCTGCCACTAGCCACTCAACTTATATATTTCATGTTTTAGCTAATTTTTTGATATTATCACATTGCCGACTTAGCTATATATATTTTAGTTAATTGGGTGACACATATTTACTTATTTATGCATGTAACTAAAATTGTCCACGTGTGTATATATATATATATATATATATATATCTTAGTGTCTATTTCCTTCTTAATATCAACCATTAGATGTAAATGGTGGACGGTCCAGATGATGATTTAATAACTAATCCCGTGTTGCATTATTTCATATATTTGGTGCATTATAAGGGTAATAATGTAAAAAAAATGGAATGACACACGATTCAAAACCGCAGGTGCGAAAATTAAGTGGTATTATGATTGACCTTCTATCTTCTCACTCTCTCTCTCTCTCTCTCCCTCCAAACCTCTCACTCCTCAACCCACGATCAAAATTGGTTGCCCCCAATTCCCCTCATTATCAAAACCCTAGCCGCCACCCAAATCCACGAAACACCACTGAAATCGGTCGCCCCCAATTTCCCCCGCCGCGGAAACAACCTTCGGTCAACGGTTCACCGTTGAAGTGTCTCTCCCTCCATGCGCGACCACCTAGTCGACAATTCACTATGTTCGACAACAGAGTAAGGTTATAAAAGCTTCAACTTTTGGTTAGTTCCCGTCTAATCATCGATTATCGGCGTTAAAACACAACCTAGTCGACGATTCACTGTGTTCTTCCGAACTATGTCATTATTTTCACAAACCCTTGGTCGATGTTTGCGTAGTTCATTAAATTTTGTTTTTTGTTACGGTTCTGTCATTATAGAACAATGTAGTAATTAATTATTCCTTCAGACATATGGTTTGGTGGATTTTGTTGAGGAAATCTAATTGTTTTTTTATTGTGGTTTTTCTGCCATAACATGTATGACGAAAAGAGGAAGACCATATGAAAGCCAACCCACCCAGAATTCAAGTGAGATAACTCTGGACTTTGCCATTGGTATTCATTATTTGTTCTGTACATTATATGGATTGGTATACATTATGGTTTTTGGTTGAGTAAACGTTATATAATTTCGTGCATTATTTGATGAATGTATACATTATTGTAGTAAGTTTTGTGCATTATGTTTTTGATTGAAGCTACATCCATCTATTTGATAACATGACTGTAAATGAATGAATTTTTATATTCATTTGTGCATTATTTGCTGTCATTTGGTGTACAAAAGTTTTTTTGTTGTTTTAATTTTCATTTGTACATTATTTGCTGCTATGTGTACATTACTGTAGGGAGTGGTGTACATTATGATTTCAGTTTTAATTCAGATGCATTGGGTTTAAAAAATGTCAATGGTTGAGAGAATGTAATATTCGTGGGTGCATTATTTAATTACATTTGTACATTATACAGTTAGTGTTGTGCATTAATGCTTGACAGCAACGAAGCAGCCAAGGTTGGACATTGACGAAGTGGTGATGATGTTCTTCCAATTGCGATTGTGCAAATGTTCAGGGATAGATTGGCTGAGCAAAGGGTCGAGACTAGTACCTCTCATGAAGGCGCAGAGTAAAAGAAGCCGAGGGGGTAGAAAGTCGACCATCTCTACTGTCGACGGACCCCGTCCGAGTTCTTGAACTGTTTAAAAACCCTGACTCCACGGATAATGATCGCATACGATATTTATATTACTTTGAACTCTTTGTTTTTTTTTTTATAATTGATGTTGGAAGGGAAAATAGTCGACTTGTGGTTTGGTCTGTTTTGAACAATTTCTAATGAGTATGTTTACTTGCAAACAGAATCATATTTTGGTACTAGTGTATGATGTCGTTAATACAAAACATATAATGGATGTAAAGTATCGAATAATGTCACGTTACTGCTTAATAATGTAAAAAAGGAAGAAGATAATGCAGAACAAGTTAACTGGATTTTAATATTAATGTACAACAAAATGAAAAAAAATTATATAATGGATGTAATTAACCGAATAATGTACAGAATGGACTTAGTAATGAAATGAATTGGAATAATAATGTACAGTAAGTTGAGTCCTTGTGAACAATAATGTACAACTTCATGAATAATAATGTACGTTAACAGTTTAATATTATGTTTAGTGTACAGAATGTGTCTAATAATGAACTATACTCGAATAAGTGGTTGTAAACAATAATGTACAACTTCATTAACAATAATGTACATTAACTGAGTAAAAATGTAAAATTATTATGCATAAAATGTTGACAGTGGTAGGACTAATAAGACTAAGACAACAAATTGAATAATAAGACTAAACCGAAAAACAAGATACATCAAGATTTCCTCTTGCCCTTACGAAGCTCTTTCTCCTTCGCCATCTCTTTAAGCATTGGACAGTTTCTAGGGTCGTGATGTCCCATCTCATCGCACGCCTCACACCGTCTAAGAGGTCTGGTAGCCACCTTTATAGTCTTTTCCCTCTTGGAAATCAAATGACTCGCGGAGCTGCTAGCGTGTCACTTGATCTTCACCACATCCGGAGGATGGACTAATAAGACTAAGACAATGGCCACTGTGAAAAAATCACAAAAAAATATTCTCAACAAACATATACATTACAAAAGAGAAATCGTCCATTACTGAGTTAATAATAACCATTACACAGTACTATACGTACATTACCCTAGACGAATGACTTAAACTCGTTCACTTTGGAAACGGTTGTGGAACTCAATGCGTACTACACCCTAGCCCCAAGGATTGCTAAACCCTTGGGGATGAACGAAACGTAAGCCAAATAATCAAACACGACAAAAATCTGTGTTGAAACCATGAGATTGTAAATATAACCTTATTGCACGATAAATTTGTGTTGAAACCCTTGGGGGATAAAGAAACATAAGCCAAATAATCAAACACGACAAAAACGCTGATAAAACCTCATTCCAATTAACGAAAACTCCACCAAAATGGTTTTCATGTAAACAAATCAGTTTAATAATCAACATAGAGACTACTTAAATTACCTTCTTCCATTGTTGAAGAAAACGCAAAGGATGCACGACTACTCTAATAAATTCGATTTTGTACAAGGAGATAAAATCAAGGGAATTTTCGAAATAATTTGTAGAACACCGGTGGTCTTCAATGGAGACTGTTAGGAGAATAAACAATGAAAGAGAAGAAGATTTGTGGAATCCTAGGAAATAACCGCTGCAATCTTTTGATGGAGAGAATTAAGTAACTTACCATAACCAACTCAAATGTTAATACCATTTAGGCCCTTTTCGATTTTTTTAATGATTAAAATTGAATTAATCAGGCTCTATTTTCGGCCATAGAATCTTGAATATGGAGGGCCGAGATTGAGATGGAAAGAAAATAAAAAATGAAAAAAGGATGTGAATACATCCCTCTATATATATATATATATATATATATATATATATATATATATATATATTATAAAGAAGAGCTGGAGCCTATTTCTATTTTTATGTAGGCCACTGAGTATAATATTTATTTGTAGTATACTATTTATAGATGTATAACTTACTAATTTTTTTAATGTATTTATACAATATATACATATATTTTCACTAAACCATGTCACCACCACATCCACATAATTAGTTTATATATACTATACTACACTATGCGTACGTATACCATTCCATTACTATGATTTCGTTAGCTTACTTGAATATATTTATGTATACTTTACATATATAATATAGCTATATCATATTCTGTAATATCCACTTAATGTACTTATAAATTGAAACACAATAAAATGTGCAAAACATCATAAAATGCACAAATATATGATGCATATTTTGGGTCATGGATGTCACAATACCTAAACTGTCACACTCCAACCCTTATGACTCCTGTACTTACGATAAATAAAATCAAAACTTTAAAAGAAATAATCCACACATCAAGTACATAAAGCACACATATTATAAAATTTAAAAAACCACCATATATCAAGTACATATTTCAAAATATTCTGAACCATAGTGGGACCCTCTCACCACTCTATATACTGCACATTTATCTACATGCAAAAATGATGAGGAGGAGAAGGTTGTCAAAACGCGTCAGCTGCCGACCCTGATAACATGTGGAGTTCCTTTGACCCACGTCAACCCAAAAGTTTCACTGATATCATATTCCTAAAAAATATTAGTGGTTTATATGAGCCACAACTCAGTGTATATAAACCTTATCTTTAATTCTACATCGCAGATATCAATATATTCTTTAACCAATATATATAACAATAATCAGCAAATATTAAAAATAATTCCATATAGATATGCATATGTCACTCTTTTCTGTTTATTATTCTGTGACAAATCAAGCCTGGTATCTGTCCGGGATTCCATTGTATATATACATATATATATGACCCGAAGGTCCATTGCCATTGTATATATGACTTGTAGGTCCCATTGTCATTGTATACATATATATGACCCGAAGGTCCATTGTCATTGTATATATGACCCGTAGGTCCATTGCCATTGTATATGATCCGTAGGTCCATTGTCATTGTATATCAGACCCAGGGCATGACTGTCACAGATTCTCTTTAATCTAATGATTCAAATAATTCCAAAACCATGTGCAAACATATCAATTGCATCAATTACATATTTCTATCATATAATTCATTTACAATATATAAAATATATCAATTGCACCAATCACATATTCATACCATATTCCACCATCTATATCAAATAACACATAATTATATCAGAGTCACATCATATAATCAAATTATTCACTTTATTTAACACCTAGCAAAGAAGCACATAAAACATGTAAAATTAAAAGTGTGATTTATACATACCAGATTATGATTAGGAAAACTTACTGAACCACTGAATCCGAGTTATAATTTACAACCCTTGATCCTATAAATTATAAAACGCAAGATTTAATTGGAGAAAATAATTTATTTAACTACTATCTACATATAACCAAAAATATATATATACATCAAATATATAGATGCAATCATACGCATGACTAAAATAAAATCGAAATCATACGCATGATTAAAAATCAAAGTGTATTGTATAAATTGAGATTAAATAAACTTCTCACCTATATGCCCCAAAATATTTCCTTACTTTTTTTTTCTTCCGCTAACCTCTTCTAACCCCTTCTAATATCTCTTTTTCTAAAAAAAAATTGCGTATAAAAATGTATGATTGTATATAAATGTTAACGTTGCACTGGCCGACTTAAACCAACAATTTGGAATGTTATTACTCCAAGTGGCAATCGTGGTGCTACGTGTCCTACAACATGAGTTTACAAAAATCATTTAATAGTCAAAATTCAAATGTATAAATAGAGTTAGTAATTAGGAGATTAGTCGTACTTAATTTTGTGCCTATATGTATAAGAACGTGTATATATATATAATTAATGCGCAAAATACTTTCACAATTCCATGCACTCATTCACGTTAGTACATATGCGCGCACACACACACATTTAAATAATTATGGCATATATACACTAATTTTATTATACAATATATACACATTCATATTTAAAATTCTCGTGAATCAAAACTATCTATATATTCGACTATATCGACTCGATCATAAAAATAAATATATTCTTTATGACACACTTAATATCTCTGTAATATAAATGACAATATAATATGCAATGGCGATATAATATGATAATATGCAAAATAATGCAGGTTTCGAATTAGGGATGTGACATAATGTTTCCTCTATTAATTCAAGCAAAATTTTTGGAAAATCAAATAAGCCCAGATCAACCAAAGGCTCATATAGGGAATCAAAAAGAAAGAATTGGTTGAAACTTTTGAACAGAGAAAATCAAAGAGAAAAATTGGTCAGCCACAATATCATCTCTGCCATATTTTTTATCAGCAAGAAAACGAACAGAGAAACAACCATCAGATTTTGTGGAAGATTGAATACACGGTGGTACGAAATCTGGACAGTCATAGTGAGAGTATAAATGAGATTTATGTGGAAGATTTATGTAAGGGTATGAAATGGAAAAAAAAATATTCTTGAAAAATAAATGAGACAAGAAATGCTATCCGATCAAATTGGTGAGATACATATCATTGTATTTTGAGGAAAAATATGCGGGCTTGGATGGACTTTGAAGGAAAACACAGGCTCTAATGATAGAGTAACTATTATATCAAACACCTACAAATAGTCATATATATATATAGGGTTTTAATCTATGAAGACCAGATTTAAATACAGAAACGCAGAACGCGGTCATACGTAGGGCATTTTTAGGTCATAGTTAGTTTATTTTTAGGTCATGCTAACAAAGCATGACCTAAAATGATCTTAACATGACATAAACCCAAATCTTATAATATGACCTAAAACTGCTTAATTATGACCTTCCGTATTTTTGGTTAATTATTGACCATTAGATCATCTAATCCTAGGGCCAAGATTTGGGCTGCATTTTTGGATTTAAACACATACTTATTTTGATCATCTCCCTATATATATATATATATATATATCTATATCTAGGCATTACTAACTTATCAAACAGACCCTTTTAGTCTTATTATTAGCATAGGGGTGCGTTAAAATGACAACACATCTTAAAATAACACCATACCACCATTCCTAGCCAATCATTTGTACACGTGGACGAAACATAAGCTGCCATATGGCAATAAAAAAATGCTCAAGTGTAAAAATCTCGGCCAGCAATATACAACACTATATACAACAATTTTTCTCGGCCAACAATATCCCACACGCTATACAACAATCTATAGATTGCCGTATAGCGTTTATAATATTGCTGTGTAGCGTTTATAATATTGCTGGATATGTGGTGTCACGGTATCACTTTAAGAGGTGTTATCATTTTAACACAAACCTATTAGCATATCTATATATATAATCATGTATAAGTTTCAATATTTTAAGTATATATTAATAATTTACTAAAATTTCATTATACTTATCATCAACTAAGTTTAATAACATATTGTAATTCACTAAATTTTAATGTTATAAATATAGATTTTGATCAGAATTCAACAATATCATATACTTCTTCTGTTCCATAGTAATAGAGTCATTTTATCAATTTGGTATGTTCCATAGTAATAAAGTTATTTCCCTTTTTAATAAAAGTCAACACATTTTTCCACACCTACTTTACTCTCTCTTACTTTTTTCTCTCTTCACTTCTCTACCTTTTTCCTTTTCCACTTTATTCTCCATTTACTTCACTCACCTAACACAAACTTTCTTAATCTCTGTACCGAAAAAAAACGCCTTCATTACTATGGAACGGAGGGAGTAACATATTATAATTCACTAAATTTTAATGTTATAAATATAGATTTTGATCAAAATTCAACAATATCTTATTATAAATTGGTATGTATTTACATAATATATATTTAATTATATATGCTACAGTAAAATGGACCGAACAGCGGTTGAACCGATCCGATTCGAACCGTGAACCAATAACTTTGCCGGTTTACTTACCGATCCGGTTTGTAAAACATTGCAATGAACTTTTGCAGAGCATTAATATTTGTTCATGACTCTCTCTAGCTGTTACTCGTACCTACAGTATTTCACTGACATAAATAGCATTGCACTTGTAGTGGGTGTTTACTACTACCAAACAAAATAATCCTCTATCGGAAGTGTAAACTCACATTCATACAACATTTTTTCTTAAAATTTCTTGAACTCAAGATTGTGGATATTTTAAACGGGACTGAGGAAATACTTAATTCAGCAGTCATTGTCGACACAACGTTTACTAAGACGTTCCTTTAATTTGTTTCATAGTACCTACCCTGTGACATCCCACTTTGTAAGCAAAGCTAATCGATATTCTAATCGTTTGAAGTATCAAGTAAATACTTATATTAAAACAAATAGTGCTTAAACTAAGCATTATTGGCGAGTAATATCACACAACTTTTGAATATTTTACTTTTTTCACGATATTCAAACATGAAAATTAATATCATGAACTTTGACTCCGGTGAGAATTCCCACCTACAATAGATCCCCGCTTATAAAAAATGATATGATAGGCGAGTTGACATTCCTTTTCTCTGTCTTTAATATAGTTCTCCATAACCCGCGGCAACTTCCTGAATATCTCTGACAAACAACCTACATAATCAGCTAATGGTGGGAAATTGATACCTTAATTAAAGTTCGTGATAATGCTAGATGTAGTAAGAAAAAGTGATTGAGATATTGTTAGGAAAGAATGAAATTCACCTCATAATAGAGAAAAATTTGCCAAAAGATAAAAAAATAACTATTTTTATAGTACAACCCAAAATATGCAAAAAATAAAAACAATTTTATAAAACGGAGTAAGTATATTTTAAAATCTATATCAAATCAAAGTGAACAGTATCGGAGTTAGAAAATGGGGTCTAATTGGAAAATGGGAATTATTTAAATGAGGATTTGAAGAGTGTCAAAGCCCAAAGGATAAGCCCGCTGACGTGTGGTCATCCATAATAATGGATAAGGACTAATTAAAATGTGATGCTTCTCATATTTCCCGTTTCACTTTACATTCCTTCTCTCTCATTTTAGTGATATATTTTTCTTGTTGCAATATTTCATTTTCAGTGATACATTTTAAAAAACTAATGTTACTATTCGTGCTATACGCGAATAATGTGATTTTCAGTTAATGAATAATAATTTAAGAATGTTTTACAGAAATAGAATAATATCCTATGTACATTCTAGACAAAAAAAGAAATATAATTCTCAACTTTTAATCTAAGTAAAACATTTCATATTCATTATAAGATTTTATATATTTTTATTTTGTGAATTGAGTGGAGAAGGATAAGGTATGATATAGTGGAGATAATGATATTTACAGTTTATAAAATACAATAACCAGAGTAAGAAATCCAAAAAAATAAAATAAAATTATTATATAAAAGCATGTTTCAAGAATTTTAAAAAAAAATGTTTATTATAATATTTTTTAATTTTAAATAAAAAAATGACATTCACACTTTAAAAACTTGTAAACTTAATACTATGAAAATATCAGTAATATAAAATAGTCATTCAAAATTAAAAATGAAAAATATGTACATTTAATTGATTAAAACTATACAGTTTATATTACAAACATCTAAAATTGTGTTAGAGATCGAGAATTTTTGCTTTATTAAAACAATTTGAATGCATTCATGCAGTTTTTGATATGAACAACAATTCGAATTTGCATGAATTATTTTCATATATAATAATATCACTTATAATTATCGGACTCTCGACGGACCCACCCACATTAGCTACATAAAACAAAATTATAATTAGTAGAATAAAAAAATATAATGCACAATTATAAGTAGAGTGGACTACGTAATGATACCTGAGCTTTCACTTTCGTATATAAATAGTAGATGATTTTTATTTTATATTGTTTTTGGTACCTATAAATCACATTTTTGATACTTGATGCGATTTTCACCCCAAAATATCTTCTAAACAAATACATTTTCTCATTTTTGTCATAGATGATATTTTGGGCATACACAAAACTAGTAAAAGTGATATTATAATATCTTCTTTCATTCTCCTCACTCTTTATCATATTATTATTAAGAGTGAACTACAAAAATGGTCCCTGGACTATGGGTTTATCTCGCCCATAGTCCCTGGACTTTAAAAATATCGCCAGTAGTCCCTGGACTAAGGGTTTATCTCGAAATTGGTCCTTTTGGCTTTTTTTGGTACGAAAATACCCTTTGATATTATTTTGGGGGGTTTGGGCAATTTGGTCTTTTTACACTTTTAATATTTTAAATCTGATATTATTTTAGTTATGTACTAATTTTGATATTATTTCAAAATTATCATTCTTCTTCCATTTTGTTATCCTTCACTGAATTTGTTTCTTTTTATTTCAATATTAGATTTAATTTTATAAAATTAAATTTAATATTTAGATTTTTAAATATCAATAAATTTTTTTAATGAAAACTATTAATTCATGGACACTATAAATATTGATTAAAACTATTAATTTTTGTTATTTAATATAATATTCAATTGAATTGAAGAAGTACAGAAAAATAATATTAATCATGATGGAAAAATAAGAGTTATTCTATTTAGCCTCCGTTCGGTTGTTATAATTGCTTGTGATTAAATATTATGAAGTTGACTAAAAATTTGATCCTACTTAAAATTTTATATAGGAGTATTTTTGTTGAAATTTTCTAGTAAATTTTGATTGTCTTCAAACTAATAAACGAAAATTATATTAGTTTTACATTAGATGCATATTTATTTCAGAATAAATTATTTTATATAATCTAATTATGATTAAAGCTACTCCCTCCGTCCCACGTTACTTGAGTCACTTCTTTTTTGCACTCGTTTTGAAAAAATAATAATAAATAATTAAAGTGAAGAGAAAATAAAGTAAAAAAAAGAATAATATAGTTAAGACTCTTCTCTACATTATTCTCTCTCTTACTTTTTTTCTCTCCATTTTAACTATTTATTATTATTTTTCCAAAACGAGTGCAAAAAAGAAATGACTTGGGACAGGGGGAGTATTAAATATTGATTAAAACTAAGGCGTTGTCATACCTAATTGATTACATAGTACTATATACTATCAAATATTGATTATAACTATTAATTTTTGCTATTTAATAATTTTTATAATTAACAAAATTTATTGATATTTAAAAATTAAAATTTAAAATTTTGTAAAATTAAATCTAATATTGAAAAAAAAAAAAAATTCAGTGAAGGATAACAAAATGGAAGAAGAATGATAATTTTGAAATAATATCAAAGTTAGTACATAACTAAAATAATATCAGATTTAAAATATTAAAAGTGTAAAAAGACCAAATTGCCCAAACCCCCCAAAATAATATCAAAGGGTATTTTCGTACCAAAAAAAGCCAAAATGACCAATTTCGAGATAAACTCTTATTCCAGGGACTACTGGCGATATTTTTAAAGTCCAGGGACTATGGGCGAGATAAACCCATAGTCCATGGACCATTTTTGTAGTTCACTCTATTATTAATCAATATTATTATTATTATTTTAATAATATAAATTAATAATTAATTTATTTTTTAATATCATTCAAATATAATTAATTATAATTATACTTATATTATATTTAATTATTGTTATAATAGGACTAAAAACTAGTACTAGTAATTAATAAATAATTTAGTATAATTATTTAAATTATGAATTTATAATATTATACAATAATAATAATTATTATTTTATATTAAATTAATAACTAATCAATGTAATCTTAATATAAATTTAAAAGCGTGAATTATATTCATAATGATATCAGTTAGTGGAGTCAATTTTTTATGAATGATAGAGATTTTTGGTGACTCCAAAAATCGATTAAAATTCGAGAGAGAAATAGATATAAACAAGAAATGAAAGAAATAAAACAAGTATAGTTTGTATAGAATAATGTGTATTTTTATCTAGAGTGAACTATATAAATGATCCATAGATTATGGGGTTATCTCATAAATGGTTTTTGGACTTAATATCACCAGCAGTTCCTGGACTAAGGGTTAATATAAAAAACGGTCATTTTGCACTGTTTTGAGATGAAAATGCCCTTTTGAGGGGTTTTGGGGGTTTGAGCAATTTGGTCTTTTTATATTTTTGAGTGAACTACAAAAATGGTCCCTGGACTATGGGTTTATCTCGCCCATAGTCCCTGGACTTTAAAAATATCGTCAGTAGTCCCTGGACTAAGGGTTTATCTCAAAATTGGTCCTTTTGGCTTTTTTTTGTACGAAAATGCCCTTTTGGGGATTTTGAGGGGTTTGAGAAATTTGGTCCTTTTATACTTTTAACATTTTAAATCTGATATTATTTCAATTATGTACTAAATCTGATATTATTTCAAAATTAACATTATTCTTCCCGTTTGGCATCCTTCACTTTGTTTCTTTATTTTAATATTAAATTTAATTTTATAAAATTAAATTTTAAATTTTAATTTTTAAATATCAATAATTTTTTTTAATTATAAAAGTTATTAAATAACAAAAATTAATAATCATAATGAATATTTGATCGTGCCTAATATTTAATCAATAAGGTATGACAACGCCTTAGTCTTAATCAATATTTAATAGCTTTAATCATAAATAGATCATAGAACACGATTTATTCTGAAATATATATGCATCTAATGTAAGACTAATATAATTTTCGTTTATTAATTTGAAAACAATCAAAATTTACTTGCTTGTGATAGAATATTATGAAGTTGACTAAAAGTTACTCTATTTAGCCTCCGTTCTAGTAATTTTGATTGTTTTCAAATTAATTGTAACAATCCCGAGTTTTCGTGCGCTAGTTTTAGAGTAAAAAAAAAAAATTGACGAAAGGACGATTGGAAGAGATAAAGTTCAAGGATAAAAGTAAAAACTATGCTTGTATTAGATAGTTTTTGAGGAATAAAATACATGGATGATGGAAATAGTACATGCCTGCAAGTGTGATAAAATCAACATGCACCTATTCTACACTATCTATCCTACTTCTTTAATTCTCAAGTTTGGAAGCAAACTAAATTGGGGATAGAACCAAATGAGCTCAAAAGGAGCATCTTCTTTCTTTCCCTCTCATTCTTATTCTCGATTTTGCTCCCCTCCACAAGCTCCAAGAATGCCTCCATGTACCTACAAAGTTTACACCAAATTGGGGGTTAGAAAGTTACACACAAGTAAAGAGGGAGGGAAGCACAAGCTAAATAAGAGATGGAGCAAGTAGGTGAATAGTGCAGCTAGAAGAGCTAAAAGATAGAGCATGAGGTAAGCCAATTTTTTTCACCACTTCATCTAACATCAAAAGAGATTCAAGACAAAGAAGGCATAGGAGAAAGAGCTCCTACACAAGCCCAAAAGTAGAAAATGAGTCAAACTCTCATCTCCCCGTCGATCAAGGCCGAGAAATCAGCCAAGAAGATCAGCCACAATCACCAAAACGGCAAGAATCTCACAATCATCAAGCTCGAAAGAGAAAGAGCTAGCAACCCCAAAATAGGAGCCTTTGCCTCCAAGTCTCAAACATAGATTCCAATAGCACTATATAAACAGCCCCAATCTCCTTCTCATCCCCTCATTCTCAACACTATAATTTCACCAAATATTCAAGAGAATAGCAAGGAAGGGAGGAGGAGCAAAGAGGAGAGTTTGAGGCAGGACATCAGTCCCTTCCAAGAGGAATCATCAAAGTGAGGTAACAACCTCAACAACCATCTCCATCGCATCACGTAGATCAACCACAATAGATAGCCAATAACTTAGATTCATAGAAGCTCAATAGAATAGTCATAAAAGTAGCAAGCATAAAGAACCGAACATCAACAGATGGTACCAATGCTTAGTCAAGTATGGGATACTCCTAAATCAGTAAACCACAAGTATATCATAGAAACAAGACTAAGTGTAGCAAAAACAATGGCAAGCTCCTTCCAGTGATTAAGTACAGCCAAGTTTCGAATCAATAAGCACTAGAGAGCCCCAAAGCTTTCGTTTTTATTGTTAGAATTTGAGTAGAAGGGGAAGGGGAGGAAGCTTAGCTTAGGCGGAGGGGCTGCCCGGCATCGAGCAAACGCCGACGTGAGGCCGCGGCGCTGCAGGAGCAGCAGCGCGAGGAACGGCGGAGCAGCAGCTGGCGAGGCGGTGAGTTGCTGGAGCGCGGAGGTGAGGCGACGCCTCCTTCCACCACGGCGACTCCGCCTGAGAATGCGGAAACTCCGCGATGATCTCGCCGAAGACAAAAGAGAGTAAAAATGAGTTGAGGGGAAACCCGATCCGTTAAAAAGAAAGGTTACTCCGTGCGTGGAATCTCCGGCGGACGGCGTGAGACCGTCGGGAGTGACGATTTCTGCCGAGAAAGAGGAGGAGAAGAGCTGCTGTCCCGATTTTCTAATTTGGGGATTTTGTTGTTGAAATTAAAAGTAAAGTGTTAAGAAAAGAGAGGGGTTGACCGAAATGGTGGAAGGGAGCCCATATTTTGGGCTTTGATTTAAGAATTGGGCCAAGCATATTATTTTATTAGGATGGGCCATGGTTGGATTAAAAAGAAAAAAAAAGGAGTCCGATAGAGGAATGAAGGGATTGGGCTTTTTCCATTTAATTAAGGCATTGGATTTAAGGATTGGGCCAGGGGCTGCACGTAATTTATTTTGGTGACTACTGAATTATTCTAGTTGGACCAATTAATTTACTTTAGGCTAGAATTAATTATGAAAGTGAGCTTAGAGCTTGAAGGTTAATGGATTAATTCACGGATAATTTATTAAGTTCCAAAGATGGGAAAAGATGTAGTTAGGGACGCGAAAGCCGACCGACGTCGCCCCGCGACGCCATGGGCGGCCTTAAGAGAAATTCAAAGAAAAGATTTAAGAAAGGATTTTCCAAGAATCCATATTAAATGCTCAAGTAATTATTTTAAAGATAATGGAATTTCTCCGAACTTAGTGAATAAATAAATTCTACAAAGTAATGAAGCCGAGGTGAGATTTAGAAAATCCTATAAGCCGAGACTAAGATATAAGTGCTACCCAATAGGATGCATGCATTCTTCTAAGGTGAAATAGTTCAAGTACTAATTAGCGTGTTACGCTATTTATTTTCAAAGGATAAATTGCTCAAGGGAAAGTGAGGTCAAAGTGAATAATTGAATTGACGAATAAGCATACCAGGTGGGCTTTCTTTATCCAGCACACTAGTGTAGATATAAATCAAATACTTGCGAAATTATGAAAAATCATCTTCTCTCAAAATGGAGCTATGATTATGATTCTTTTCAAAAATTTTGTCATGCCATAAATGTTTTGTTTTGATGAATGGAATTGAAAGTCATGGAATGGAATGGATTTACGGATGGAATGGATTCACGGATGGAATGGATTCACGAATGGAATGGATTCACGAATGGAATGGATTTATGGATGGAATGGATTCACGGATGGAATGGATTCACGAATGGAATGGATTGATGAATGCATGGAATGGATTTATGAATGGAAATGGATTTATGAATGAATGATGAATGATGAATGACGAATGATGAATGATGAACGATGAATGATGAATGATGAATGACGAATGATGAATGACGAATGATGAATGATGAATGATGAATGATGAATGACGAATGATGAATGATGAATGATGAATGATGAATGATGAACGATGAATGATGAATGATGAATGATGAGTTAGGATTTATGACAGAACCTAGTCTGCAGTCAAACTTTTAGCTCACAAAAGAACTTAGTAAGCTCGGGCCTTTTAAGAAAACCCCCGTGTGTTACTGTGATGGCTTGACAACTATATAATGTATGTTTTGTTTTCGGCACGTGTCCACTGAGTACACCAAGTACTCAGCCCTGCATGTATTTATAAATGTGCAGGTTGAACGTCAGGAGGATGGAGTGATGATCGGAGTCGATGTTGTTAAACAATCAAGTTGATCTCCCAACGGTTCATGTCTTCATACACGAAGTCGTTTAGTAAGGACTTATTCCGCTGTGTCTTTGTAATGTGAGAATTGTAAAATCTCACCATCAACTCTGATTTATTTGAGGAGACGTTCATTCTGTTTTCAAGACCATGTAATGAAATACTCGGCTTCTATGATATCAATTGACTTGGTCTTTGTGCAAATTCTCAAGTTCCAGCCCTTTTCTTTCCCCCGCTTCTTTAATCCCTCCCATTAGTCGCGGTTTACCCGCTTTCGCTATCCTTAGCAAAATGCGGTCGTGACATTAATATACGAAAATTATATTAGTCTTACATTAGATGCATATTTATTTCAGAATAAATCGTGTTATATGATCCATTTATGATTAAAGCTATTAAATATTGATTAAAACTAAGGCGTTGTCATATCTTATTGATTAAATATTAGACACTATCAAATATTGACTATGCTATTAATTTTTGTTATTTAATAATTTTTATAATTAAAAAAATTTATTGATATTTAAAAACTGAAATTTAAAATTTAATTTTGTAAAATTAAATCTAATATTGAAATAAAGAAACAAAGTGAAAGATGACAAAAGGGAAGAAGAATGATAATTTTGAAATAATATCAAATTTAATACGTAACTGAAATAATATCAGATTTAAAATGTTAAAAGTGTAAAAAGACCAAATTGCCCAAATCCCCCAAAACCCCTCAAAAGGGCATTTTTGTCTCGAAACAGTGCAAAATGACCGTTTTTTATATTAATCCTTAGTCCAGGAACAACTGATGATATTTTTAAAGTCCAGGGACCATTTATGAGATAACCCCATAGTCCAGGGACTATTTTTGTAGTTCACTCTTTTATCTATGGATCGACATATCAACTAAATCCTATGTCCAGGTGATAGATGTTCACCTTCTTTTTTTTACTTTATTCTAGTCAAGATATTCATTTTCTATATTTAAAAATAAACTCTTTTCTCTTATTTTTCATTAAAATGTTCAATCATATTTTTCACTCTACATTATTACACATGACTACTTCACCTAAATGACTACTTCACCTAAAAGCTCGTGTCATTCAAGAATATGGATATCTTGAATGAGATGGATGAAGTATATTTTAAATTAATCAAATTGCCTTATATTCCATCGGTCCTTAAAAAATAGACAATTTTTGAAATAACATGAGTTTCAATACTCAATTGGTAAAGTAATAGATAGATAGAAAGAAAATTTGATTGGAATATTGTCAGGAGATAAAACTCCTCTCATTAAAGAGAATTGGTCTATTTTTTAAGAGACATCTATTTTTTAAGAGACATTCTAGAATAACAATGTGATCTATTATTAAGAGAAAGATGAGATAATACTCTCTTCATCCCAAATAAAGAAAGTAGTAGTACTCCCTATGTCCCATTAAAAATGAAATTTTTTCCTAAAATGGAAATAACATTATTTTTATTTTTTCAGCTCCTTCACTTTATTCTCTTCACATTAACTCACAAAACTATACTACATAAAATCTCACGCCAAAAAGCAAATGTTTTATTTTTAATAAGATAGAGTGGTTTTTTCTTTGAGATACAGTACTTGATTTTCCTATAGTACTCCTTGATCCGTTCCATGTTAATAGAGTCATTTTTCTATTTTGGAAAGTTCCAAGTTAATTGAGTCATTTTATTTTTGGTATAAAGTAATTTTATCGATTACTTTATCCTCTCTTCATCTCTTTACTTTATTCTTCTTATTTTTTTCACCAACCATTTAACACACTATTCTTAAACTCCGTGCTGAAAAATGATGCCTCCTCTATTAACAAGGAACTGAGGGAGTATTGTTTTATACTCTCTCCGTCCCACAAGAATATGCACTCTTTTCTTTTTAGTCCGTCCCACAAGAATATACACTTTCTATTTTTGGAACTAATTTATATCTGATGAGGTGAAACTCATTCTCCACTAACAATATTTTATTTACTTTCTCTCAATATATCTCTCTTATTTTATTAATTTTGTATTAAAATTCGTGTCGAACCCAAAGTGCATATTCTTTGTAGACGGAGGGAGTATATGAAGTGGATAGATGATGAAATACAAACAAATTAAATCAACCATAATAAGATTTTAATTTAATACTCCCTCCGTCCCATTTAATTTGATCCAATATTCTATTTTGGGTCGTCCCACATAATTTGACACACTTCATTTTTACCATTTTTGATAGTGGACCTCATATTCTACTAACTCATTCCTACTAACATTTTATTATAAAACTACTTCCTCCGTCCCAGATAATTTGGGACACTTTGACCCTGCACGAGTTTTAAGAAATTTAATATAAAGTGAGTTGAAAAAGTTGGTGGGATGTGAGTCCTACTTTAAAGTATTAGTTTTATAATAAAATGTGAGTTGGAATGAGTTAGTGGAATATGAGGTCCACTACCAAAAATGATAAAAGTGAAATGAGACAAATTATGTGGGACGGTCCGAAATGGAATACTGAGTCAAATTAACTGGGACGGAGGGAGTAATACTTAAAAGTAGGACTCACATCCCATTAACTTTTTCAACTTAGTTTCCATTAGATTTCTTAAAATCCGTGCTGGGTCAAAGTGTCCCAAATTATGTGGGACGAAGGGAGTAAATAAAAATCCGAAAGGCACGTGACATGCCGCGTCCTTATCCAAATATGCAGCAGTGTTTATATAAAGTGTGTTATCCACATACAGATCTTTATCGACTCAAAATCAATCCAAAATGGCAACTTCAGTGCTGAATCCAAAGGCGCCGATATTCGTCCCGTCGGCATACCGAGCGGTGGAAGACTTTTCCGATGAGTGGTGGGATCTCGTCCAGTCTTCTCCCTGGTTCCGTGATTACTGGCTCCGCGAGTGCTTCTCCGATCCACAATTCGATCCATCGCCGTTTCTCGACGAACACAACAATAACAATAGCCTCATCGCCGATGCCGTTACTCAAGGTAAAATTCAATTCCTTTAATGAATTAATCCCCAATTGCGAATCTAGCTGTTAACTTTTAGTTCTCAAAATTGCCTAGGGAAAGAGAGCAGCAGAGATCTGGTGGCGTTGGGGTGGTTGAAGTGGAGGAAGCCGCGTGGAGAGGTGGAGGTGCCTAGGTACTGCCACAAGGCACCCAAGATTGTGAACATGAAGGTCAAACCGAGGGCGATCCAGCAGCCGCGCTAGAGTTGATTCTGAATTTGAGTTTAATCCTGTATAGTTTGTAGTGATAAAGTTGCTGCCTTCTTGTTTCAACCAAACATCTGCTTTCATTTCAATCTTCCTTCTCCACTTCTGTGTTTGTTGTGGAAGATTTGCGTATTTAAATAACATTGTTGAATTTGGTTTATGATTTATTAGAATTTGAAAATTAATGGGTTGGAGTAGGATAAGTTGCAGTAATGATATTTTTGAGGAAGAAGATATTTTAATAAAATTTGTTAAACTTTCTATTACTCTCTTTTTCTTTCATGAGTATATATATATCCATTATATGCATTTCAAATCATATACTATATCTATCAATTTTTATTCTTTTTATCTCTCTCAACTTGTTCATATACTAATATTCTATATAAGTACAAAAATATTTGGATATCTCCATTTCCAATGTTTAGCTTCCAATGAAGTACACATAAAATTGAAGAATAACGTTAAATTGAAGCATAAGAACAGCTAAAAAATGACGGATGCTCAAATCTCAAAGGTTGAAGACAATTAATTTAGACACACAAACAATTCATTATGATAAACTTACGATCATAGAAAAGATATCTTAATAGCATGCAAGTCTCCAGCTTTATGTTATAGCTCTATCAAAATTGCTCCTTCGATTTATTGAAACAAAAGTACTAAAAACAACAACTAAACTAACTAAACAAAAACCAACAAATTAAGACTGCACTAAAAAACTCATAGTCCAACACTCCCCAAAACAACAACAGATATATACCTAAAATTCTCATCTTATAGACACAAATAATTTATCATACTCTATCCATTCACGGAAAATAGTCTCATTATATCATTTTGGATTGTCCATAAAAAGTAGTTACATTTCTAAAAATGAAAAAAATTTCTTTCATATTCTGTCCACTTTTTTTCTCTATCTTTCTTATATTGCCTACTTTTTATTCTTCTCTTTTAATTTACCAATTTGTCATTAAAACTCGTGACGTCCACAAATATGACTATTTATTGTGAACAGAGAAATTATTAAATTGTAGAAACCTCTAAAGGACACAATATAAAGAAAATAGTCCAAAATTACGTAAATGTAGAAATTTAATACTGAGTACAACAAAACAATTAGTGCAATTCGAAAACATATCTTGAGGCAGTATTACACTGAAAATTGAGTTAATTCGTCACTCCAACAACACATCACTGTGCCTTCTATTACAACATCCATTTCACCTTCTAGTTTTTCTCCCATTCATCTTTTCACAATAATCTACTTCCTCGTCCACAAACAATAGATCACTTTTGCCATTTTGGGACGTCCACAAAAAATAGATCACTTTCTTAAAATAGAAAGTTTAACTCTCATACTTTTTCCACATTTTCTTCCCTCTCTCCTACTTTACTCACTTTTTCTCCCTATCTCTCTTACTTTACCTACTTTTTCTCCTTCTCTCTCTTACTTTACCAATTCTACATTAAAACCCGTGTCATACACAAAGTGATCTATTTTTTGTGGACGGAGGGAGTATGTATTTATTTAATCAGTTATGTAACTACTTTATGTTGTTCTTATTTTTACAAGCATTAAATATGATTAGTAAGTGTTATTAGGTGGATTAATATTCAGCTAAGAGTGTGTAAAATGAAGTTAGTTAGAAAGTTAGAAAAGTTGTTGAAAACTAGCCGTTGGAATAGTGTGATGCAGAGTTATTTTTCGGTTGCTTCTTGTTTTCTTGCTCATTCATATATGAGTGAAGATTGTATCTTGTTTTTGTATCAGTTCAATAAGAGAGTTTTTAGTTTTCGCTCACCAAGATTTCATCTCTCTCCCTTCATCCATAGCTTTCATTGTTCATCGTTTGTGTGTTCATCTTCTTCGAAAACTTAGAGAGTGAATCTTAACAATTGGCGCTGTCCGGTGGAAAACGAATCCACGATCCAGAGTTGGAGATGGCAACGGGACTTGATGCAGAGAAATTTGCGGGAAAGAATGATTACGGCCTTTGGAAAATGAAGATGCGTGCCATTCTTATCCAGGAAGGGCTAGATGCGGCGTTACCTCCGGTCGAATCCGAGGACAAAGGGAAAGCGACTGCTCTTGATGAAAAGGATCAAGCGAAGCACTTGAGATGCAGCTCAAGGCGCATAGCGCTGTGATTTTGTGCCTTGGTGATAAGGTGCTAAGAGAAGTGCAGGCTGAGAAGATGGATGCTGCGATCTTGGCTAAGCTTGATGCGGTTTATATGGCTAAGTCTCTGGCCAATCGACTCTACATGAAGAGGAGGCTCTACTCATATAGTTTTGTGGAAGATACATCGATTATTGAGCAATTGGAAGACTTCACTAAGTCTATTGATGATCTTGAAGCCGTGGATGTGAAAATCAGTGATGAGGATAAGGCAATCCTAGTCCTCAATGCTCTCCCCAAATCCTATGATCAGATGAGGGACGCTATCCTATATGGAAGGGAAAAACCGATCACATTATCTGAGGTTCATGCAACCCTTATGGCGAAGGAGTTGCAAAAGGGGGCGGCAAAGCGTTCTGATCCTCAACAGGAACCCCTCAACATCAAGAAATTTAGCAAGAAAAAATTCAAGAAGAAATTCGAGGAGACTAAGGCTGAAGCTTCTGGAGTCAAGGAGACTCGATCATGCCACTGGTGCAAGAAACCAGGGTATCTGGAGTCAAGGAGACTCGATCATGCCACTGGTGCAAGAAACCAGGGTATCTAAAGAGGGATTGCCATGCGTGGAAGAAGAAGCAAGCCGCTGGAAATCAGGGGAATGGCAATGTGGTAAGCAGTGATGGAGATGACACAGCTGAGGTAATGAATGTAATGGAGATGAATGATAAATCTTCGTGGATCATGGATCCTGGGTGCTCATTCCACATGAGCTCCAATCTTGAATGGTTTCTGGATATGGTAGAGGCATCTGGATCTGTTCTGCTTGGTAATGATTAAGTTTGTCAAATAAAGAGTATAGACCGAATTAAGATGAGGATGCATGATGGATCTATCAGAATTCTTAGTGATGTGAGATTCATACATCAAGTTAAGAGGAATCTGATTTCTCTTGGAACATTGGAGCTAAAGGGCTATTCATTCACTTCATCTGATGGAAAAATGGTGGTTCATAAGGGCTCAGATGTGAAAATGGTAGCCAAGAGAGTAAGGATTTTGTACTATCTTGATGCCACTGTAGTGATTGGGGAAGCAAATGCTACTGTTATGTTTGAGTTGAAGCTATGGCATCTCAGAATGGGACATCCTGCAGAAGGAAGTCTCAAGCAACTAATCAAGAAAGGGTTGATCACTGGAGATGCTGGACAGAAAATGGATCCATGTGAACACTGCTTGATGGGGAAGGTCAAGAAGCTGTCATTCGTAGTAGGTAAACACAAATCTACTTCCCCTTTGGACTATGCTCACTCTGATTTATGGGGTCCTGCTCCTGTGAGTTCTATGGGAGGGGGCAGATACTATATGTCAGTTATAGATGATTATTCTAGGAAGGTCTGGGTTTACATTTTGAAAGAAAAATCAGAGGCATTTTCTGTGTTCAAAACTTGGTGCAAGGAGGTAGAGCTTGAAAAGGGTTGTTCACTCAAATGTCTCAGAACAGATAATGGCTTAGAATATTTGTCTAAGGAGTTTGTTGAATTCTGTAAAAGTAAGGGGATGAAGAGACATCGAACTGTACCATCTAATCCACAGCAGAATGGAGTTGCTGAAAGGCTCAATAGGACTTTGTTGGAGAGAGTGAGGTGCATGTTGTTTTCCTCAGGTTTGGAGAAGAAATTTTGGGGGGAAGCAGTTTCTAAGCTGTGCATTTAGTGAATAAATGTCCCTCTTCTAGTATAAATGGTGAAATACCATATGAAAGGTGGTATGGGAGTCCAGTAGATTATTCAAGTCTTAGACCTTTTGGATGCAAGGCATCACACTAGGCAAAACAAACTGGAGCCAAAGGCATTAAGGTGTGTGATGCTGGGGTACCATAAAGGTGTGAAGGATTATAGGCTTTGGTGTTTGGAGCCTAATAATCACAAGATAGTGGTGAGCAGGGATGTTGTGTTCATAGAAGACCAGATGCCATGTTTCAAGGCTGCTGAAGGTGCATCAGAAATGATAAACCTGTGGATAATGGATTTAAGGTGGAGCTAGAGCCTGTCCAAGATGTAGTTGTTGGGGCCAATGAACCAACTGATGTGCCAATGGGAAATCAGGATGCACATGTTACTGAGCAGCCAGAAGATTTGAGTGATTATTTGCTGGCAAGAGATAGGGTGAGAAGGGATGCCCTCAAGATAATCAGATTGTGATATGCTTTCCTTTGCACTAAATGTGGCTGAGCAGCTCGAATATTCTGAGCCAGCTACATACTCTGAGGCAGTTAATGGACTAGAAAGGAAACAATGGATCAAAACTATGAAAGAGGAGTTTGATTCTCTCATCAGAAACATGACCTGGATCTTGGATCTTGGTGGACAAGGATGTGACGAGGAGAGTTATTAGCTGCAAGTGGGTCTATAAGAAGAAGATAGAGACTACAGATCAAGAGAAAGTCAGATTTAAGGCAAGGTTGGGTGCTCAGGGTTTCACTCAAGAGGAAGGAGTTGATTTCAATGAAGTATTCTCTCCTGTGGTGAAGCACACTTCCATAAGGATGCTTCTTGCTGTGGTGGCACAAAGAGATTGGTTTCTGGAACAGCTTGATGTTAAAACGGCCTTCTTGAATGGAGAGCTTGAGAAAACAATATACATGGCCCAACCAAAGGGATTTGAAGTGCCTGGTTCTGAAGATAAAATTTGTATGCTCAAGAGGAGCATATATGGCCTAAAGCAGAGCTCTAGACAATGGTATAAGAAGTTTGGAGAAAGTATGAGCAAGTATGGGTTCAGGAAATCCAAATATGACAATTGTGTCGATCTATATCAGAAAGAAGAAAGGATCATCAGATGTGTATTTGTTGTTGTATGTTGATGATATGCTAGTTGTTGGGCCAAGTATTAGTGAAATTAATAAGGTCAAGGAACACTTGAAGGCTGATTTTGAGATGAAGGACTTGGGTGAGGCAAGGAGAATATTGGGTATGGACATAGTCAGAGATAGAAAGAAGAGAAAGCTGTGGCTATTCCAGTCAGATTATATCAAGAAAACTCTAAAGAAGTTTGGTGTAGAAAATATGAAGCCCACTGCAACACCCATAGGCCAGCATTTCAAGCTATCTCGTGACTAGAAGCCTAAGACAGATAAGGAAAGGGCAGAAATGTACTTGATTCCCTACTCAAGCATTGTAGGAAGCATCATGTATATGATGATTTGTACTAGGCCAGACTTAGCTTACGCTATCAGTACAACAAGCAGGTACATGACAGATCATGGCAAGGAACATTGGAATGCCTTGAAGTGGACTTTGAGGTATCTAAAGGGGGCTGGTGATCTGGGGATTTTGTATGAGAAGAAGTCAGATACAGTTGGTGATGCATTGCTTGGCTTCTGTGATTCGGATTATGCCACTAATCTGGATACAAGAAGATCCCAAACTACTTATGTTTTTACACTTTATGGGTCTGCCATTTGTTGGAAATCTGGGCTCCATAGTGTGGTTGCTTTGTCTACCACTGAGCCCAAATATATGGCTCTGATTACAACAGTGAAGGAAAGTAAGTGGCTAAAGGGGATAGCAGCAGACTTTGGCATCAACCAGGAAGCAGCATGGAGCCATTTTCCTTGCAAAGCACCAGATGTTTCATGAGAGGTGCAAACACATAGATGCGAGGCTTCACTTAATCAAAGATGAGGTGGAGAATGGGCAAGTGAAGGTGGAGAAAATTGGCACAACCCACAACCCTTCTGATATGCTTACTAAGGCATTAAGTAAGGAGAAGTTTGATTACTGCTTGAGGTTGTTGAATGTCAACACTGTTGATATTTGAAGCTGAATACTTAGTCCAAGGTGGAGATTGTTATTAGGTGGATTAATATTCAGCTAAGAGTGTGTAAAATGAAGTTAGTTAGAAAGTTAGAAAAGTTGTTGAAAAACTAGCCGCTGGAGGCAGAGTTAATTTTTCGGTTGTGCAGAGGCTTTTCTTGGCTTCTTGTTTTCTTGCTCATTCATATATGAGTGAAGATTGTATCTTGTTTTTGTATCAGTTCAATAAGAGGAGAGTCTTTAGTTTTCGCTCACCAAGATTTCATCTCTCTCCCTTCATCCATAGCTTTCATTGTTCATCGTTTGTGTGTTCATCTTCTTCAAAAACTTAGAGAGTGAATCTTAACAGTAGGTAAAGATAATTCAAAATTTCAGATTAAGAAAAATGAAAGATATTTTAATATATTGTTAAAAAAATAAAATAAGAATTTAGTGGGATGGAGAGTAATCTTTATATGTAGATTATTAGACTCAACTCAGTAATTAGCAGTGGATGATTCATCCCAAGTAGTGGCATGCTTTCCTATTTTTTGAAGAACTCTAATGACCTTCTCCGTTGTCACATTCCCCGTAACCGTCACCTTATTATATTGCGTATCTACGTCGTATGATTCTATATCTGCAATCACAAACAAACACTCGTTATCAAATTTTAAATTCTTTAAAACAAAAAATTAAATAGCTAATTAAACTTAATTACATGCTACTTTAACATAATATTCGAACAGTGAATTGATTCTTTAAGAATTGAGTTCAAAAATATACTAAAAGTTATATATATTACCACGTTACTCGAGTTGTATTCTGATTCACGTACAAGTTACTCGAGCGATTTTATTTTTGGCAAAAACCTTTATATTCTTTCCTACTTCACTCTTTATTTTTTCTCATATTTTATTTTTTATTCTACTTTATTTTCTCTCAACAAAACATTTAAACATAAATTTTCTAAAGAAAAGTATAAAGTAATAATTTACGACGGAGGAGGGAGTAACTTTTATGCTTGTCACAAAGATAAAAGCACATCATAAAATTAGCCATAAATGCGGGAGATTTATAAATAAATGAGTAGAGGTGCGTTTTATTGCTAACTATTTAAGTTGTTAACTCTGAACTTAACAATATAGTGTATTAAAAATGTCAACACGGTGATATCAAAATATGAACCCATAATATCCACACATTATATTGAAGTTCAACAAAATTATGTGTTGACATTTTTAATATATTATATTGATGAATTAGCAAATTAGCAACTTAAGAAAATTAGCAATTGATCACACCCATGCGTATATATACTAAACTAAATTTGTAGACTACATATAAAATTTTATGTCACATTTCCTGTTATCACCAATATTATTTCAGTACCATAAAAAAAATTTAGTGTGTAAATGGAAGGAGGACCTTCAATTTTCTTGATGGCCTTCAAGATCTTCTTGATACATTCATCGCAGTGCAATCCTACCTTCAACTCCACCACCTAAATTTTAACCAATAACAATTTAGCAACAGAAAATACACATATGCAGTTGTAATTACTTTTTGAAGAATTTAATTCTATGAATTAAGAAGTTGCAGAAATTTTTTATTCTTTTAACTCGATTTAATTCAATCGGAACTTAGTAATTCAAGACTTTCAGTCTACGAGTCACAATTCTCCCATCATTTTCATGACTATTACACAAACTCTGAAGCAGATCTCAATATAATATCATAACAATTGAGCAAGTTTTGAGAAAAGAAATCAAGAGATTACCTATTAATATCTAAACTACCAACAACATGATGGCAATATATATAAATAAATAAAGCAGCCATTTTTAAAAAAACTCTAGATCTATTTTGCAATCGTAATAATTTGGACTGAAAATATCACCTTTCTAATTCGAAAACCAATTAAAGTGTAACGTTCACTCTACACATTACACATACCTATAATGAAAATTGGAATATAGATTTGAAACACTTACATTAGCCATTTGATTGTTCCTCAATGAAAAGTGGGAGGAACGAGCTCAAAATTAGAATTTTGTGGTATGTGTGTATAGTTGAATATGAATGAATTGATAGAGTTTGGTAGCATATAAAGTGAGAAATTGGGGGTGGAGGATATGATTCTTTTCTTTTGCTTTGCGAAAAGCTACTTTAAATTGCTTTCGTTGAAACGCGGCGTAGTTTCGGTGGCAAATCTAGTGGCCATGTCTGGTGCTAAATGGACAAATTATAGAATAGGACTTCTAGTGGCCATGTCTGGTGCTAAATGGACAAATTATAGAATAGGACTTTTGCTGCGCACCATTGTATCCAGTTCTCTGCTGCTGCACGAGTTTTAAAAAATATTAATAAAAGTGAGTGAAAAAATATTAGAGTATATAGATCCCACTGGTATATAATAGTTTTAAATGAAATGTTAGTGGAATGAGTTAGTGGAACGTGAGATCCTATTACTCCCTCCGTCCCATAAAAGTTGAGTCGTATTCCTTTTTAGTCCGTCCCAACAATGTTGAGTCATTTCCTTTTTGAAGAAAAGACAAAACATCTAATCACTCTTTTTTTATTCCATCATTTACTTTACTCTCTCTTATCTTTCTTACTTTTTTTCATCTCTTCTATTTATTTAATATATATTCTTAACCTCCGTGCCCAAAAGTTTTGTCTCAACTTTTATGGGACGGATGGAGTACTATTTATGGTAAAAGTGAATCGGGACTCCTATTCGTGGATGAACTAAAATAAAAAAACGAGACTCATATTCATAGACGGAGGGAGTAAAATTGAATATACTCTCTTTGTCTCAAGATATTCGGGACATTTCTTTTGGGCACAAGATTTAAAAATTGATTTATTAAATGTTAAAGTGGAGAGAGAAAAATAAAAAGTGAATAAAATAATAAATAAAGGAAGAGTAAAGTAAGATAAAGAATAAAGTTGACAAGTAAATAAAAGTAGACTCCATTATCTTAGAACTGAGAGAGTAATATTTTTCAAAGTTTGCACAAAAATGGCAAGAGTGTGTACAAGGGAATTTGGGACACCTACGGGACTTTTACCTAACTATTAAAATCTTTAATTTAACCTTAGTATAACAGGATATTTCTTAGTAAATGGTATCTGACTTTTCACAAATGAATACTAATTTTTTTTTATACTTTCGTCCCGTTTAAGATGATACGTTTTTCTTTTTAGTTTGTCCCAACTAATATGACACATTTTCTTTTTTGGAAACTCTCTCTCCAATTAATACATCCAACCACTTTTTCTCACTCCTATTAAAATATCCATCTTTCTTTACCCCTCTATTTTAATATTTACACCCACATTTTCTCTTTCCAATTAGACACTTTAACCAATACTCCTCCATCCGTCCACAAAAAATAGGGCAATTGGTGTATGACACGGGTTTTAATGTAGAATTGGTAAAGTAAGAGAGAATGGAAAAAAGTAAGAGAGAAGAAGAAAAAGTAGGTGAGAAGTAGTGTTAGTAGAATAATATGTAGAGTTATTATTTGTTGAAAACTTTCCATAAATGAATGTGCTCTATTTTTTGTGAATGACCAAAAATGGTAAATGTGCCCTATTTTTTGTGGACGGAGGAAATAACTCCTAAAATCACATGTCTGCCAAGAAATGTGTCATCTTAGCCGGAATGGAGGGAGTAATATTTTTAGTACCTAAAAATCACATTTTTACAACCTAATACTCCCTCCGTCCCGGATAATTCGGGTCACTTTGACCGGGCACGGGTTTTAAGAATTGTAATGAAAAGTGGGTTGAAAAAATTAGTGGAATGTGGGTACTACCTTTATATATTAGTTTTATAATAAAATGTGAGTAGGAATGAGTTAGTGGAATATGGAGTTCACTATCAAAAATGGAAAAAATGAAATGAGACAAATTATATAGGATGGACCGAAATGAAAAACTGGGACGAATTATCCAGGACGGAAGGAGTATCAGTTTTCATCCCAAATTGTCCTATAAAAAATAAATTCTCACATTTTTTTAATGGACATTTTTGAGCATACACCGAAAAAAATGACCTAAAATGATTTTATAAATATCTTCTCTCTTTTTTACCTCTTCTTCTTCCCTAAAATGATATACATAACAATTAAAATATTTTTAATCAGGTGTTTTAACATTAATTTATGATTTAAAATCAATTGCATGCCAATTAGGTCCTTCTTCGTCCCTAAAATGATAAATAATTGAATATCTTCTCTCTCTTTCTCCTCCTCTTCTTCATTTCCGTCTATCTTTTCTCTCTTTCTCCTCTTCTGCTGTTTAATATTTTATACATACAACTAATTAAATTAATTGAATTTTTTAACTCAACCAAAAACCAAATTAAGTCCTCATTATTTAATACAGTATAGTATTTATTAATTTATACTATTATTATTAATTATAATTAATACTCCCTCCGTTCATTCATAGTTGAGTCATTTTTCCATTTCGGGAAGTTTCTTCATAGTTGAGTCATTTCTATATATGGTAACTTTTTTCTCTTTCTTACTTTACTCTCTCTTACTTTATTCTCTTTACTTTATTCACTTTATACTTTATTCTCTCTACCTTTTCATCTCTCTTACTTTTTTACCTATTTATTTAACATACCCAATATTCTTTTCTAAAACTCCGTGACGAAAAGTTTCGCCTCAACTATGGCGAAACGGAGGGAGTATTATTATTAATTTATTATTATTATTATTATTATTACTATGTCATAAATTAATAATTAATTTATTTTTATTATGATTCATACTTTGTTATAATTATAGTAATAGGGATGTGATCAATTGCTAACTCTATCTTTAATTGCTAACTACAATTAATTTAAGACCATAAGATTTTAGAGATCTAATGGTCTATAAATTATTATGTGTAATTTCATTTTATTATCATTTAAATTTAAAACGATAATAAAATATATAAAAATTAGGTTTTTGATTCAAATTGTTAATGTAGTGTACAAGTAGAGGTCACCACGGTTCAAGAATTCCCAGTTCGGAACCGCCGGTTCAGGTTCGAAAAAATTCCGAACCTGAACCGGCCCGCCTAGGTTCTGGCGGTTCCGGTTCTTGAACCGGTTCAGCCGCGGTTCAACGCCGGTGATCGGCGGTTTCCAGACAGTTTCGGGACGGTTTCGATTTGGACCGCCGGTTCAAGTTGGTTTTTTTTTTATTTAAATTTATTCATTTATAGTACTAATTACAAATTACACCTTGTAGTTGTAGTCTTGTACTATCGAATAAATAAATAACACGAGAATGACAATTAACAAATAGAGTAGACTAGAAATCGACATTGGAGTTGGACAATTGGAATTTTATTGATACAATTATACAAATTTGAACGATATGTCGATATTGTTGGGGTTAGGAGCCCCTTGCACAGCGGAAGACTTGTACAAAACAAATAAATCAGACACGGATCTATTTGACCGATTATGCGATTAATCAATTCACATGTTAAACAGATAATTGCATGCTAGAACGCAAATAATTCATGCTCAAAGAAAGTAAATCCTAAAACATGAATTCTACGGTTTAGGGTTACCGATTTGATTCTCCAAAGAATCGTCGATTGCTCGAGCCTTCTCCACGATGATCTTCAATACTAGACCA
This sequence comes from Salvia hispanica, assembly GCF_023119035.1. Classification (NCBI taxonomy): domain Eukaryota; kingdom Viridiplantae; phylum Streptophyta; class Magnoliopsida; order Lamiales; family Lamiaceae; genus Salvia; species Salvia hispanica. The sequence continues at coordinate 31,619,399 of NC_062969.1, forward strand.
CAGATCTTTTCTCTGGTTCCCGAACCGTATCTCGATATCAGGGTGGGCTGATCTTATCAAAATACTAGGACTCGAATAAAGAAGACAGAAGAAATCCTTCTCCAATTAGGAGAGAAATTCGAACTCCTCTAGGTAGAGGGGGACGAAAATTATGAGTAATAATAATGAATGATTTATGTCTCCTTTATTCTCCTATTTATATTAAGTTCCTTTTGGGGCCCAGACAGGGATCTATGGAAGGTTTTGGATATGGGCTCCCAATTAGCTTTTTTACTAATTAAATTGAACCCACAATTTAATACAAGCTTATATTGGAATATTACGAGCAGCCACTACAGAAGTAATATTGAACTCTCTCCATCCAAATCCGAAATTATAAGTAATCCGGGTTTCCACTTTGTTTATTATTTATTTCCCGCGCTTAAGATATAAATGTCCATTAATTAATTAATGTCTGCTATGGACTTAATTAATTAACATCTTATTAATACCAAGAGTGGACTTAGCAAGAAACATTTATTTATTATTCATAGAGCGATAAAACTCCAACTGGCCAGTTTTCTAAATAATAAAACCTTGTTCGAGCTCCTGTTGAGGACATTATCAAACGAGACACACCTCGCGCACATTTCAACATAATAGCAATCCTAGCACCGCTAGATATTAATCACCACTACCCAATATATCGGGATTATTGGGTTGCGAAAAACCCGCACCATTTGATAAGTCAAAGTAGTGCATAATCAATACCGTATGCTCAATGCTAACATATGTAGATTAAGAAATAGTATTTTATCAAGACCTAGTCTTTCGGTAGATAGCATAAAGACACGTCTTGCTGTTAGATCCGTTCGGTGCTATACCACACCAATGTAATCTTATTTCAGTAAGGCTTAGAAATATGCGGACTGACATTACAACCTTTCACGATAGGTAGCCAAAGCCTATCTAGGTTGTGAAATTCTTCTTTTTCTTTTGCAAAGCATAGCATAGATCTGACCGTGTTACCTTAAAGTGGACGACGCCCACAACCGGTCTACTAAGCAAAAGACTTAGACTTTGTTTACTTCTTATGCATTTAAATGTTTGTAAAACATCTTATAAATGCAAAAGCAAATACAATGTAATAATGATAGTGATTCTATTCGTGCGAGACTGCTCGAATAATACTGAATCGGGTTAAAAGTGGATTGTAGAGTTTTATGTATACAAGAAAGATTTTATTCGCGCGAAAATTGCTCGAAACATGCTTTTCAGTATACCAAACCTAACAATCTCACACTTATACTCAAAACATGCTTTCGAGTATACCCACTACCAAAAACTCTCCCACTTATACTTAAAGTAGGTCTTTGTACTTGATATATCGAACTACCATTCATTTCACTAAGTGAAAGAAAAATCTGCTTGGTTGTTCTCTGATAATATCTTTTTCACCATAATGTCTTTGTTGCGCACTTGATCTTTAATTAATTTCATCCCCATATGTGATTGCTTAGCTTAATAAACTCGTGTGTCCCTTGAGTTAGCCTTCACTAGAGTAATAAAAATAATACTCATAGGCATACTCGAACTTACGATTAAAGCTATTTGGAAGATATTCCTAAGGTAAACACATATTTCAGAGGATGACTTACTCGATCACTGATTAGTCATAAAACTAAGACAGTGTAACCCCAAGGACATTACATGAATGACTGGTAAACTAGAATATAGTTACTAGTCTTTCTCAAGCACTAGGGTATATTCATTACCTCAATCAAAATCCTTTGTCATGGTTAATATGATATATACTTGCTATACATAAGCACAACTAATATCAAACTTAGTACACATTATAGCATACATGAGACAACTATCTCTTAAACTAGTCTCATAATTCTTGATCTCACTAAGCGTCAAACGACACTTGACTAGAGACAAGACAATTCCATTTTGAGAGGTATAAACCTTTTTATAGAATTTCTAATGCTTAAATGTTCCAAGCAATGTGTAGACATAGGATTCCTAAGAGAATCTCAACATTCTTTCTAGCATCTTAAAAGGACTTAGATGCTAAGAATGTAATTAGTTTCTCTTAAATCATTTATCTTAAACTGGGTAGACAACCAGTTTCCTACGCCAGATGTCAATCTTAGTTGTTTGCAACTTTTGTAGATTTCATCATCGTAGAGTACCAATAATACCATACGTAATGCACTTTCAACTTCCTTGTGCTTACAGCACTGTTAAGGACACAAATCAAATTCCAAATATTTGACAATTTTGATAAAACACATATACTCTAATTTAGATGCTTGCCTAAGACCACGAAGGTCTATATAAGCTTCCAATCATGCGTTTCTTGCCCTTAATTACATATCCCATTAGAATGTTCTAGTAGATGATTTCCTCAAGACTTCTATTTATAGAAGGCTGTCTTGACAATCATAATACATACATTCTAATTTATGTAAGTTCTAATAGACAATATGATCGAATAAATCCTGGCACAACGATAGCGAGAAGATAATTCTCTTTGGGCATAACCCATTGTCATTGTCTAGCCATTTGAGATCCACATTTACACTTGCAAAGATACTTGCTCCCACTGACTGACACAGCCTGTAGGTAGTATTGCAAGTCTTGTAAAACATGTTGTCTATCTTAGATTGCAATATGGAATCTATCACCTTTTCAAAGATGATTATCCAAATTAACCAATACTACATTGTAGTTAAAGGGATTATGTTCAAGTTAATCTAAGACTGAGTCTTACGACACTCTTAGACCCGTGAACTTGTTGTGTTCCAGTGGAACGCTCCCACTATGATATGGTTCTTACAATCTTAGGTATTAAAGTTGATTTTATTAGTGCAAAAGTTTCTAATAGTATGACTTCTTGGTAATGTGGAAAATCCGTTATCTCTCTCTTTATTTTGAGAGTTATCACATTGTTAGGCTTGTAGTTCATCTCTTGATCTTCATACAAGAATTATATCTTTGAAGATTACAGAACTTATAACCTTACATCATTTGGGACAAACCTTAAAACATGCCTCATTACTCAACTCCAATTTCTTGGACAC
>NC_062969.1:31622566-31680528 GCF_023119035.1 Salvia hispanica
ACCCACACTTTAATACAAGCTTATATTGGAATATTACGAGCAGCCACTACAAAAGTAATATTGAACTCTCCCCATCCAAATCCGAAATTATAAGTAATCCGGGTTTCCACTTTTATTATTTATTTCCCGCGCTTAAGATATAAATGTCCATTAATTAATTATTGTCTGCTATGGACTTAATTAATTAATATCTTATTAATTCCAAGAGTGGACTTAGCAAGAAACATTTATTTATTATTCATAGAGTAATAAAACTCCAACTGGTCAGTTTTCCGAATAATAAAACCTTGTTCGAGCTCCTCTTGAGGACATTATCAAACGAGACTCACCTCGCGTACGATTCAACATAATAGCAATCCTAGCACCGCTAGATATTAATCACCACTACCCAATATATCAGGATTATTGGGTTGCGAAAAACCCGCACCATTTGATAAGTCAAAGTAGTGCATAATCAATACCGTATGCTCATTGCTAACATATGTAGATTAAAAAATAGTATTTTATCAAGACCTAGTCTTACAGTAGATAGAATAAAGACACGTCTTGCTGTTAGATCCGTTCAGTGCTATACCACACCAATGTCATCTTATTTCAGTAAGGCTTAGAAATATGCGGACTGACATTGCAACCTTTCACAATAGACTTTCTCAACTCTCATAGTGCATCAAATAGACTTTCTCAACTCTCAAGCTATTTATCGAAATGTTAAAATCTTGATAGTCTAGATCAGTTCGAACAATTTCTAAGTATTTTCTTGGCCTTAAGGCTAAGAGCCATAAATACTTTATCATTCAATGATTAAGAAGTTGATGTGTTGTTGAATACTCAACCTTGTCGCACTTATATTATTTTAATACTATGATGCCTTAAGCATCAACCATAAAACAATAGTTGAGCATTAATAGCTCCCACTGCAACAAAAACCTAACTGGATCAAGATCTCTTACTTAGAAGTTTCGAACTCTCAACTCTTTCAGATAAACTACGTGATACTCAACCTTATGGTGTAAACCATTGAGACTTGCTAGTCTTTCTATGTTGCACTTCTATAAGTATTCTGAATCTCTTGAAAAATCAAATGATTCTAACTCATAGTGCATCAAATAGACTTTCTCAACTCTCAAGCTATTTAACGAAATGTTAAAATCTTGATAGTCTAGATCAGTTCGAACAATTTCTAAGTATTTTCTTGGCCTTAAGGCTAAGAGCCATAAATACTTTATCATTCAATGATTAAGAAGTTGATGTGTTGTTGAATACTCAACCTTGTCGCACTTATAATATTTTAATACTATGATGCCTTAAGCATCAACCATAAAACAATAGTTGAGCATTAATAGCTCCCACTGCAACAAAAACCTAACTGGATCAAGATCTCTTACTTAGAAGTTGCATTGTCATGTAAGTCATTGTCCTTCTATAAAATAGGTCAATCCAACTCACAAAGCATCTTTTCTCGCTTTAAACAAACTTTGATGACAATTCAGGCTCTCCCATTTCCACATCTAGTCTTTTGTTCAAATGAACTAGGACTTAAAAAAAATGCAGCCTTTATGAATTTGTCATCTATCATGTTACTTTCCTCTAACAGTAACATAACGACTATTATTCTGAAGATTTTCTACTTTTCAGTTAAACCTTCTTGTAGTCATTTCTTGTTACTTTAGGTGATGACTTGTGTCAGAAACTATTTGAGTGATCAAAAGATCCTCAAAACATTCTGTCACTTTAAGATATTACAATCGAATCATCTTGACAGATTCTATTGATATCCATCTTTCATCGTTATTAACCAAGACTTGTCGAGCTACTTAAAGGAAAATATCTTGACCTTATTCCTCAAAGAGCTTGTCAAGTACATGCATAATGCATTCTCGAACATTCTTCGTGGAATTATGTCGAGGAAATGGAGGACATGAATCATTGAGTATAAACTCAAGGTTTTCAGCGATGAGAAACTTATCCATATTCGTTTCCGGTCTACATAATTTAGGCATTCGAGTTTTCTTTCTTTAAGGATCGCAAACAAATATTAAATGACATAATGAAGATTTGGCAAATAAACTTATTATCACATACTCATGCTCAATACATAATCACAAATAACCACAAAACAATTATGTATCTTACAACAACAAAATTAATAAATTGTATCTTCCTCTGGAGGTTAATACGCATTAAAATTTTGACAATTTTACTGGTCACAACACCGACACATCAATTGCATCCTCCTCTGGAGGTTAATACGCCTAATGTTGCCTAAGCACGACCATCAGATTTAGCATTACAGAATTTTATTTCTACAACACACTCACATAACAATGTTCATGTGCTGACAACAAAACCAAGCTATCTCATAAATTCTGATTGAACCCTGAAACTCGCAGTTCCTTAGGATTATTGTCCCCACTCTGCAGGTGGCAATAATATTGGGAACCACTTTCTAGTTTATTCTATTTATTATGTGAGAAGTCCGCCCTTATGAACTTGCTGTTTTCGTAGGATTATTGTCCCTACTCTGCAGGTGGCAATAATATTAGAAAATCAGCTTCACAAAATTTGGCAGTCCAACCGATGGAGACCGTATACAACGCACTTGTTGTAATCATCACTTAGATATTTTGTATGGTGTTTGCATAATTATCACATAAGCAGATAAAGTAGATAATCCACTTAAAATAGATAAACACCAAATAAACAGATAAATCCATTTAATCTATGGCATTTAAACACATAGGATAATTATCGAAAATTATTTAATCTAGTCATGGGAGAATCAATTAAATAATTCAGTTTTATCTTGGATAATCTTTATCCAAATTCATTTAGGATTTATCAAGATAGAGTCAACTATCTAAATCCACTTAGGATTATTCTAGATTTTATTTCCATAAAATCAAATCCTACAATTCAAGATAACGTTGATCTAGGATTATCATTATTTAAATCGTACTAGGATATTACTAGATAGAAACACTTCCATCATAATCCATAAGATAAAAATAAAATCCAATCAATAAAGATTTGTACAAATCTTAATTCTATTTAGAATAGACATCTAGAATATATCAAACATTACTTAGGATTTCTTAGATAAATAAATATATCTAAATCCAATTAAATAAGGATTTCTTATATATCATCAACATCCTAATCTATCTAGGACATAAATCCAAAAGATAAGGATAACTTGGATTAATACTTATTTTAATCCATCTAAGATTTGTCTTAATAGAATTAAATCTATTCAAATCCATAGGATAAAATAAATTAATATAAATATTTATCCTAATTCATCTAGGATTTATCTTGGAATAAATCCATATAAATCCATAGAATAAGATAATATTATATTAGAATTATTCAAATCTATCTAAGATTTATCTAGGAACAAATCCATATAAATCTATAAGATAAGAATAAAATATTATATTATCACTATCCAAATCCATCTAGAATTTATCTATGAATAAATTCATATAAACTCATAGGATAAGAATAAAATAATATTATCATTATCTAAATCCAACTAGGATTCGTCTAGGGATAAATCCACATTAATCCATAGGATATAGATAAATATTAGATTGTCATTATCCAAATTTAACTAGGATTTTCGTCTAGGAATTAAATCCCTACAAATCCATAAAATAAGGATAAAATCTATAATTAATCCATGATTTAATACAAAATCAAATCTTATATAATATATAAAATTCACAAAAGATATATTCAAATCTTATTTCCAAATTAATCTTGAATTATTTCCGAAATTGAATCCAAGGATTTGGAAATCCTAATCAAAATTTGGAAAGCGAAGTCGTGAGACGAGACAAAACGACATCACGCATAGGGAAACCCTAATCTTGCGTCGTCGTACTCCCACTGAACCGCAGCCGCTGCTGGGCTCCCACTCGTCTCGCGAGCTCGCCGAGCCTGACGTCTCCGACGCTGCTGCGTCGACGTCGCTCCTCCGGAGCTGCTGTCGCTGCTGCTCCGTCTCCGGCGCTGCTGCGTCGTCCTTGCCACGGCTGCTGGCTCTGCCTCGGTGTAGTCGCTGCATCAGCGACGTTCTCACCGCAACAAGCCCAGCCGAATTCTCGACCATGAACAGCCATCAAAGACAGCCGCCGCCATCGCGAATTCCCGACACTCCGACGTCGCGATAAAGAATACATGGAGACCGATTTGATTATAACATTTAATCATTACATCATGAATTCTTACGGCAATTAAATAAGCAAATTCTCATGTAATCATTACAACTCATAAAGATAAAAATATGGGAATTAGTTTGCAAAGCCACACGCAAAGAATTCAAATAAAAAGTAATATCTCTATCACCGCATTCACGTAAATGAGAATTGATTATTTATTCCCAAATTTTGATCAAATTGGGCAAATCGTGCATCTTCCTATCGACGTCGAGACTTGCACATTCGGCCACGTGCAACTCCGGCGCAAGCGCCGGCTGCACGTCCTTACCGATCGTGCTCTCGTTGTTGATGATTCACGACTCATGCATTCAAGCAATTCACATAACATGAAATTAATCCACATAATCAGAGCCAAAAATTGGCTCTGATACTAATTGTTGGGGTTAGGAGCCCCTTGTACAGCGAAAGACTTGTACAAAACAAATAAATCAGACACGGATCTTGTGACGCCCCGGAATTTCGTTCCCTTCTTTCGAGATAAATCGGATTTAGTAGCTTAATTAATTCCTTTCTAGAAGCTGTGTAATCGTAGTCGTGGTATTTTTCGTTGGATGAAATAAAGTGCAAAGAAATTTTGTGTCAAGGATAAAAGTAAAGCTATGCTTTTATTAGATAAATAATTGAGGAACAAATTACACAAGAATGTCGAAGAATTTATTCACATAGTGCTTACATAAGTGAAAGTGACAATACACTCTTATATTACAACTCTTCTCTAGAGACTCTAAATTACATGAAAATGGAAAGTATGACTATGGTTTCCAAACCAACATTTGGATCTTTCCAAGAAGAGGATCATGAGGATCTTGAGGAAGATCATCTCTTCCTCTCTCTCGACTTCTACACCACCTTGATAGCCAAGCTACACCAAAGAAACCTACAAAAAATAGCCACCAAAGAGGTTAGAAAAATTCCAATAAAAGAGCAAGGATTTTGGCTTTCACCAATAAGGTAAGTGATGATCAAGACATCACATTGCTGCCATGGAATCGAAAAAAATATGCCCAATAACCGAGACATCCCCAATTCTCCACATAGAGCAATAGAGACAATAGTAGACAAGAGATGAAGTCATCATCTAGGCCTAAAAGGGAGTAAGCAAGATCCCTCCTTACACCAAGAACAAGGCTGAAAATACAGCCAAGGATGTCATCCAAAAATTGCATCAATTTGGCATGAAAAGCATAGTCACAAAGCTCAAAAGAGAGCCAACTAGTAGCTCAAGAATAGCAGCCCCATATCGATTTAGGAGCCGCCAAGAACAGTTCCAAAAAGCCAAGAACCATGGCTACATAAAGGAAAGCCCCTGCCTTCTCTTCCTCCACAAAAATTCGAAACCAACAAGGAGTGGAAGAGGAGCAAAGAGGGCAGCCAATAAGCAAGAGGAACCACCAAGTGAGGTAAGTACCTCAACACCAACAACCAAACTTGCATCATGTAGAGTTACCAACACTTAGCCAAGAATTTAGATCAATAGTGTTGCACCATAGCTTGAGCAAGTCATGAGAACTTAGATTCATAGGAGAACATCAAGGCAGTAGCTAAAGCAGTCATGAACCAACAACATGTATCGCAAGAACAACAACAAATCACCAATCCCATAAGCTCTCAAGAATTAATCTATGAAAACAACAAATGCCCCATCAAGTTTTCCATCAAGCACTCACTGCCATAACTCAAAGGAATGAGTAAAGGGGAAAGGGAAGGGTGACTTAGCTTAGACGGGGAGGCGGACCGGCGAGGAAGCAAGCGCCGGCGCAGCAAGGGAGGATCGACCGGCGGCATCACTCGCCACGGCTGACGGCGGGGGTGATGCTAGGTTCGGGTTCCACACTTGGCGGAGGACGAAAGGCGATGCCTTTCCCCATCGATCGGCGACCCTGCCGCGGGAGGCAACGCGGGCAACGCCTCTGCACGCCGGAGCTGCGCGGCGTGGCGACGGCGGTGCCGGCGTTTGGCATGAACCGCCGGGGAAGCCGAATTTGAAACCAGAGCACCACTACTCCTCCGCTCCTCGAAAATTTGGGGGAAAGTGAAGGGATGGCGGATCGTTGAGGATTGAGATGTGAACCGGTGAGGAGGCGCGCCGGCGACGCGCCGACGGCGCAGGGGACGGCGACTTCGCCGAGAATCGGGCGAGAGGGAGGAAGCCGCCGCTGTCGGTTCTCCATTTTCGATTTCAAGGAATGGCGATGGGAGAAGAGTATTTTGGGTTCCCATTTCTATCTTGTTGGGCCACTTGAGTTGATTGGGCCGAGATAGGTAAATTAAGGAGTTGAGCCAAGTTAAGCAATTGAGGAGTTGGGCCAGTAAGAAGAGGCTTTAATTTAATTAAGTTGGGCCCTAGTATTTAAGTAAGTGAATGCAGTGGGCTTTGAGCCAAGAAATTAATTATGAAGAGTTGGAATTTATTTAAGGATTTGAGATGGAGCAATAAATTAATTTCCAAATAATTACTAAGTTTCCGGAGGTGGAAAATATTTGGGTTGGAGCTCACAAGTCGAGAAATAAATGTCTAAATAAATTATTTAAACTTCGAGAAAGGGAAGTATTAAGGTGGGAGATGCGAAAACCGACCGGCGTCGCCCCGCGACGCCATGGGCGGCCTTAAGAAAAATCCGAAGAAAAAGGATTTAAGAGGAGACTTTCCAAGAATTCCTATTCTATTAAAATAGTGCCCGAATATTTAAGTTAGAGAAAATAGAATTTCTCCAAAGTTAGTAAAGAGAATAAATAAACTCTGCAGAGTAGTGAAGCCGAGGTAGGATTAAGAAAAATCCTATAAGCCGAGACTGAGATATAGGTGCTATCCAATAGGATGCATGCATTCTTTCTAAAGAGAAATAATTCAAGTATTAATTAGCGTGCTACGCTATTTATTTTCAAGGGATAAATTGCTCGAGGGCGAGTGAGGCTAAAGCGAGTAATTGAGTTGAGACATAAGCATATCAGGTGGGCTTTCTTTTAATATCCAGCACTATAGTGTGGATATAAAGCAAATATTTGTGAAATTATGAAAAATCATCTTTTCTCAAAATGAAGCAGTGATTATTTTAAAGTTGTTGTCATGCCATAAAATGTTTGTTTTGAGGCCTATCTGTTGGGGTAATAGCCCGTGGGTTTTGGCGATGCCAGCCCGAGTTTAACGAATTCGGTTCCCAATAGGACCGCAAATCCTGTTCGGAATAATGTGCACGAGAGCCGTGAGCCATCAGCTGTTGGCCGGCGATGTGTCCGCTGAAGGTGGCCACCTTCACGGTACACGATTCTCAGATAAGGCGAGGATCCAAAAGAACTTAGACTGCAGTCGGACTTTTAAGATCACAGAGAATTTAGTATGCTCGGGCCTTTTAAGAAAAACCCCCGTGCGATACTGTGGATGGATGACAACTATATATTGTATGTTTTGTTTTCGGCATGTGTCCACTGAGTACTCCTGTACTCAGCCCTGCATGTATTTATAAATGTGCAGGTTGAACGTCAAGAGGATGGAGAAATGATCGGAGTCGATGCTACTAAATAATCAAGTGGATCTTTTCACGATTCGTGTCTTCATACACGAAGTCGTCTAGTATGGACTTATTCCGCTGCTCTTTTGTGAAGTGAGACATCTTAGAATCTCACCTTCGAACTCTGATTTATTGATGTAATGTTCATTCTAGTTCTAAGACCATGTAATGGTACATTTGACTTCTATTCTATGATATGATCGACTTGGCCTTCGGGCATATTCACAAGTTCTTTCCCCGTTTCTTTCCCCGTTTCTTTAATCCCCCCATTAGTCGCGATTTACCCGCTTTCGCTATCCTTAGCAAAGTGCGGTCGTGACAGATCTATTTGACCGATTATGCAATTAATCAATTCACATGTTAAACAGATAATAGCATGCTATAACACAAATAATTCATGCTCAAAGAAAGTAAATCCTAAAACATGAATTTTACGGTTTAGGGTTACCGATTTGATTCTCCAAAGAATCATCGATTGCTCGCGCCTTCTCTACGATGATCTTCAATACTAGACCACGGATCTTCTCTCTGGTTCCTGAACTGTATCTCGATATCAGGGTGGACTGATCATATCAAAATACTAGGACTCGAATAAAGAAGACAGAAGAAATCCTTCTCCAATTAGGAGAGAAATTCGAACTCCTCTAGGTAGAGGGGGACGAAAATTATGAGTAATAATAATGAATGATTTATGTCTCATTTATTCTCCTATTTATATTAAGTTCCTTTTTGGGTCCAGACAGGGATCTATGGAAGGTTTTGGATATGAGCTCCCCCAATTAGCTTTTTTACTAATTAAATTGAACCCATAATTTAATACAAGCTTATATTGGAATATTACGAGCAGCCACTACAGAAGTAATATTGAACTCTCCCCATCCAAATCCGAAATTACAAGTAATCCGGGTTTCCACTTTGTTTATTATTTATTTCCCATGCTTAAGATATAAATGTCCATTAATTAATTAATGTCTGCTATGGACTTAATTAATTAACATCTTATTAATTCCAAGAGTGGACTTAGCAAGAAATATTTATTTATTATTCATAGAGCGATAAAACTCCAACTGGCCAGTTTTCTGAATAATAAAACCTTGTTCGAGCTCCTGTTGAGGACATTATCAAACGAGACACACCTCGCACACATTTCAACATAATAGCAATCTTAGCACCGCTATATATTAATCACCACTACCCAATATATCAGGATTATTGGGTTGCGAAAAATCCGCACCATTTGATAAATCACCACCGTATGCTCAATGCTAACATATGTAGATTAAGAAATAGTATTTTATCAAGACCTAGTCTTTCAGTAGATAGCATAAAGACACGTCTTGCTGTTAGATCCGTTCAGTGCTATACCACACCAATGTCATCTTATTTCAAGTAAGGCTTAGAAATATGCGGACTGACATTGCAACCTTTCACGATAGGTAGCCAAAGCCTATCTAGGTTGTGAAATTCTTCTTTTTCTTTTGAAAAGCATAACATAGATCTGACCGTGTTACCTTAAAGTGGACGACGCCCACAACCGGTCTACTAAGCAAAAGACTTAGACTTTGTTTACTTCTTATGCATTTAAATGTTTGTAAAACATCTTATAAATGCAAAAGCAAACACAATGTAATAATAATAGTGATTCTATTCGTGCGAGACTGCTCGAATAATACTGAATTGAGTTAAAAGTGGATTGTAGAGTTTTATGTATACAAGAAAGATTCTATTCGCGCGAAAATTGCTCGAAACATGCTTTTCAGTATACCAAACCTAACAGATATTACAAATACAAATGTTGAAAATTGAAATTACAAAAGAGTCAAAAGACTTAAACAATAATACATGCTTGTTAGCTTGTATAACAATTTAAATAAAAAAACTTGAAGTAAAAAACAATAAATTATAAATGTAAATAGATAGTATATATATACTCTTAGTCGGCGAAGGAGATATTTCTAGATAACTAAATTGAGGATACCTTTAGCAATTCAACCTTAATTGTTGAGTTTAATTTAACCATCAACAATCATGGTAGAATTGTCAAAAGTCTCCCGGATTTAGTCTTATAGAGAAGTCTTCTTCACCGATTAGAGTATATACAAATACAATTATATAATTGTATTTGTATATTTTAAAGTTGAAACAATTGAAAAAAAAAGAAATAAAGGAAAAGGACTTGAGCCCAACTTAAATTTAAAATTTAAGTTGGGTTGCCTACGTATCATTAATGCTCAATTACATTAAGGAATTAAAGTCCACGTAGTTCTCTTACCTTACTTACCTATTCGGCAATCGGCGGTAGACCTCCCACTCCACCTCATTCTTGTTGTTGTTCTTCTTCGTCGGGGTAGTAGTCTTGGTCGTTTTGTACTTGGGTCGTGTTCCAATCTAGCTCTTGGTCTCTAATGTCAGCCGAACACCAATCGTCAAGTAACATGGTGGCTTCCATATTTTGGCCGGATAGTCTACTTCTTCTATCGTCCAAGACGTTGCCTCCAACACTAAAAGCGGACTCGACGGCGACAGTGGAAGCCGAAATTGAAAAAATCTCCTTGGCCATTGATGCAAGTATGGGAAAATCTTTCTCATGTGTTCCCCACCAATCGAGGACGTCGATTTGGTTGGGAACGGGACCTTCATCTTCATTCAAAGAAAAGCGTGAGTCAAAATATAAATCTAACTCACTTACCGTCCTTGCCGACGAACTGCCGCTGGTGGTGTAACCGTATAGGTCGGCCAATTGGGATTGTGCGTCGGGGTCATCAACTTGAAAGAACCCAAAACTGTGTTGTTGTTGAGGGGTGGTCCGTTGTCTCACTTGGTGGGTACTGTTGTACTTGGCTTCGTATTCGGCAAAAAGAGTTCGCAACTCAAACTCAAATGCATGTTTGATGACGGAGAGATTGGGGAGGTTTATTTGGAATGTTTCGGACAAACGTATGTTGTTGTCCTCATTGTCATCCGATTGCAAAGACCGAAGTGGTTGAAGATCAATAGAACTCAAATTGTTGTAATAAAATTCTAAAATCTTCAAGGTACCGACTAATTTCCATTTCGGATCCAAAACCTTTGCAATAAAAAACACCGTTGGAATCTCACTGAAATACTTAAGCCATTTGTCAATCATATAATATAAAACACACATCAACTCAGGATTTGAGACGGAATTTTTCATAGCCGTCTTAAAACCAAGTGATATATACATGCAATGCTCTAAAACACGAACAAATGTGCAATAATAAACACCCGATAACTCAACAGTCGCATTTTTGAAACCTTTGAACAATTTAAACAAACTCATGCTTTGCTCCCAACATGCATGCGATAGATATAAATCAGCAACGGGATAAGTCCTAAAAAAATCAATCAAATAATCTATATGCTCCAAAGTAGAGTTCAAACAATCATATGTGGAGTTCCATCTAGTAGACACATCAATTGTAAAATTTGTGTACCTGATTTTCTTTTGATGACAATATTTCTTCCAAGCCTTACCAATGTGAGGCTTCCAATGGATCAAATTTACGGCAGTTCTAATAGGATCAACATGCTTTTGCCACAAAGAAAGAGCATCTTGTACACATAAATTTAAAATATGACAAATGCATCTTTGATGAAAATACTTACCATTTATAACCGGGGCACAAGCCGCAATTAAGTCGGCAATACTTGCAGTGTTAGCGGTTGCATTATCAAAACCAACAGAAAAAACCTTATTGCACAATCTATATTCATTCAAAACTTGAATAATTAAAGCAGCAATTGCGGGTGCGGTGTGTGGCGTAGGAAATTGTCTAAAACCAATCAAACGCTTGTGCAACGTCCAACTATTGTCCAAAAAATGACATGTAATGCCCATATAAGAATTTCTTTGAAAAGCATCAGTCCACACATTAGAGCAAATGTTTACTTTGTGACCCAAGGTGGACAAAAAACGTGTTACTTCTCTTTGCTTCTCAAAAAATTGTTTGTTGTTAGATCTTTGATGTGAAGTTGCGGGTATTCTTTTAGCAGCGACATTAAAAGCGGTTTGCATAGTGACTTCATATTTTTTGTCATCAAAAAAATTGAAAGGCAAATGCTTCATTGCAGCCCATCTAACCATAGCATCTTGAGCGACTTTATGATCATATTTAAAAAGAGGCGTACCTGTTGTTTCAGACGCACCGGACGGGAAGTTTAGTTGGGTTTGGGATTTGGCGGTCCCATATTCGATCGGATGCTTTGCCATTAAATGACGATGGAGAGTACCATAGCCCCCACCGGCAAAAAAGGGGTAGAATTTATCGCAATAGTTACAATATGCGACAAATTCATTGGTCTCTTCTTGAGTGGTTGGATCTAGTACCGGGACTTTTTTATAATGTTTAACAAAAATATCCGATTTCAACGCCTTCTTAGTCTTACCCCGCCCGGTTTGAGTTTCAGGAGGAGGAACCGCTTCATCATTTTCACCAACTTGTCCGGCGCTCGTCGGAGGATATTGTTTAGATCCTCCATCTCCAGTTCCACCATTACCATCGTCGTCGTCAGATGATAAATTCACGTTTCCATAAGAGTGATAAGACTCGTAACCTTCGCCGCCACTCATATAGCTAAGTACCATGGCAGCCCTATGATCTTCTTCGGCCTACAAATATTATATACAAACGGTATAAATAATGTATAGTACCAAAAACAAGAATATATTTATATATTATATATAGTTGTGACTTGTGAATTTAAAAAGAATTTGTAAAATTAATATTCGAACAACTTACTTGCAAACGCATAGCGGTTTGTCGGGAAACCTCATCCATAACCTCACGACGACTAGGGCGCCTTGATTTCCGACGACCACTTTGATCTTGGTCTTGGGCAATTCCCTTGCCCAGATCACCACCACAACGAGATGAATACATTTTGCAAATTGAAAAATAAAGAGAGAGTATAACTAGAGTAGTGGGGGATGGTATTATGATAGACAATTGAAGTAAATTATAAGAACAATTTGCACAAATATTATAGTAAACAACTTGAGCAAATTAGAGAGAATGGAGATAGAGATGAGAAAAATTGTGAGATTGAGAAGAGAAATCCTTGTTAACACAAGAATGGGGTGAGTAGAAATGAAGGGGAGAGGGGGTACTTATAGGAGAAAAAATCAGATTTAATAAAAAAAAAATTGAATTTCAAAATTTTGAAATCGGCCGGTTTACCGCCGGAACCGCAGGTTTTCCACCGAGAACCGGCGGTTCCGGCGGTAAACCGCCGATTTCTGCCCATTGCGTCACGAAAAGCTGCACTCCTACGCCTGAAAAAGTTGTCGGAACCGGCGGTTTCTGGCCGGTTGCTGACCGGTTTCCGACCAATCCGCCGGTTTGGTCACCGGTTTCTGGCAGAAACTGCCGGTTTCTGGACCGTTCTGCACCCCTACGCCTGACCGCCTGAAAAGCCTGCCGGAACCGGCGGTTTCTGGCCGGTTTCCGACCAAACCGCCGGTTTGGTCACCGGTTTCTGACTGAAACTGCCTGTTTCTGCACCCTACGCCTGCCACCGCCTGCCGCCTGAAAAAACCTGCCGGAGCCGGCAAATCGCCGGTTTTGAGCCGCCGGTTTCCGGCGAACTGGCGGTTTCGAACCGCTGGTTACGGTTCTTCATTTTTTGCGAACTTGAACCGGCCCGTCCGAACCGCCGAACCTTTCCCGGTTCCGAACCGTCACCGTGGTTCCGGTTCACGGTTCCGAACCGCCGGTGACGGTTCTGGGCCGGTTCAGCCGGGCCGGTTCGGTTTGGTGACCTCTATGTACAAGATGTATCAATGTGATTCCTTGAATATGTCAACATAATTTAATTGAGCGAACTACATCAAAAGTCCCTAACGTTTCCATTTGTGACACTGCAGGTCCCTAAGAAAAAAAAATATCGCCGAAAGACTCTAACCTTAAACATAATCACGTATCTTGTTTTTGTAGCCAATTTTCGGACCAAAATACCCACATGCCTTGAAGGGCATTTCAGACATATTACCCTCAACCTGCAAGCCTACTCTACCAACATCTACACGACTTGCACACCTTACCCAAATACTTTTGTCAAATCATAGTCGATATTTCCCATGCTGTGTATTTACCTTTATTTTAAGGGTATGAAATTTGAAATTCATTTCTTTTCTCTCACTTCAATTCATCCTCTCATTTTTTTTTGTTTAATGAGTGTGCTCCCTACCGTCGTATACGCATTCGGTCATCCTATAGTTGAGTTTGACATCGCAATGGGTAAATTGCTCTTTGACTGGTAAGGTGAATTTGAGTGGATTTTGCAGCTAAATTTGGTTGTATTCAATTTAGGGTTTATGCGTGTTAGGCTGTGTCCAATTTTTTGGTGATTTCATTTCACAAATAATGGCGTATAAGTTTTTGTGTAGAAAACTTTTCTAATTATACTGCAAACTCAAATAATTTTTTGTGTTTTTCTAATGGAATAATATCAAATATGGGCTACTGCAAAAAATTTGTGAGATATACTCAAAGGCACGGGGTATATTCCCTCTTTTCCATAATAGTTGAGTTATTTTATCATTTTGGTATGTTCCATAGTAGTGGAGTCATTTTCATTTGTAGACTGTAGTAATAGTCAATACATTTCTTTGAGTTACTTTACTCACTTTTACTTCCTCCGTATCAAGGAAGATGACTCATTCCTTGGATGACACGGTATTTTATGTAACTCTATTTTGTGTGTTAAGTGGAGAAAGTAAAATAAAAAAGAGAATAAAATAGAGATAAATGTATTTATACTTTTTATAATGGGTCATCTTGGATGGGATAAATCAAAAATTAATGGGATGGAGTTAAGAGTGTCCACTATAGTTGGCCGGGCCAAGCCACAAAACGTGGCCAAGCCATAAAATCGTGGGCGGGCCACCAACGCCCATGTTTTACACTATGGTGGACATGCCCAAACCACCAAATAATTTATTTTTTTTATTTTGTGTATATTTTAATTAAAAATGGGTATATTTATAAAATTTGTGTAGGAATGGGGTAAAAAATGTCTATAGTTATAAAATTAAGAAAAAAAAAAATTGAAAATAGGGAGAGCCGGCTCTTGCTGCAATAGGAGAGCCGCGGCCGGGCCACGCGAGTGACGCTGCCCCCCCGCTTTGCACTGTAGGGAGCCGCGGCCGGGCCACGGGAGAGCCACGAGCCACGGCTCTCCTATAGTGGATGCACTAAAATCTTCCAATCAATGCGATTCCTTTCTTCTAGAGGCAATAAAGGCAATGAACATAGCCGTTGACTAATAATTTCCTTTCTCTCAAACCGTGGCCTCTCCTCATTCGTTACTGAACTCGACTTTCATCACAACTTTCCTCCAATAGAATTTAACACACGCAGAGAGAGAAAGGAAGCAGCTCAATTATAAATTACACTTGCAATTTTCAATTTGTTTCCCCTATATTGAATACCTTGTTCAGAGTTTTCGTTAGTTTCGAAGTCAATTGTAAATCATATTCAAATATTGAAGCCCCAAATCGGATAAATTCCAAAATTGTACTATAAATGGGAAACGCTCTAAGATTCCTGTGCGCCAAATGTTGCGAACCTTCGCCGGAATCCGATTCCGTCGGCCACCACGGCGTCACTGCCGAGACTGTCGGAGTTTCCGCCCTCGCTCACGATCTTTACAACTTTGAAATCACCAACCAGGTATCCCCAATTCCCAGATTCATTCAACTTTCCTTTTGTTCCCAAGAGTGATATGAGTAGTAAAGTAATAAAATTTCAATTTTAGGTTCCCCAAGAACTAGGTAAGCATGTTGTGTCATCCAGAAAAGCTCAATCCAACTGGTAAATAATCGATCAATTTTCCTTAATTAATTGAATTTAGCAAAAGCATTAAGCAACATATGAAAATGAAAGGTACAAGAAGCTAGCTGTAGCGTGGAGGGAGACAAAACCGCCCCCTAAATCCGCGGAAGAAGCCTCGCGGCTCGTGATTCAGACGCTCAAGAGGCATCAGAAGGCGGACGTCGAGGTTTCTGACAGGATTAGCTTCATACCTCTTGGAATAATGAGTACAATTTATATAATCTTGATTGCTTTGCTTGTAAAGGGTCTCTTAGCTTTCTATGGCCTTCCATTGCATCACACTTTGGTGGACCTCACCACTGGGCCTCCTCCCTCCCACTCCCAGCCTCAAGGTCTCAAGTTCGAATTACATACTATACCCGTGAGATGAAAAAAGATGCCTCCTTTCAACCTTTTTCCAATTATTTAAACAGTAGTGTGTTGTTTCTGATTCAATAACTATGCGATCGGGCGATGTCTACAGGTAGATCCGAAGGCTGTGGCAGATGGTGATACCATTACGGTATATGTAAGTGTTGAAGACTCTAGGGAGTCCGCGAATGTTCCTAGGGAAGTCCAAGTTGCAGCTGTTGAAAGAGCTAATGCCCGCGCTCAGAGGAATTATGATCGTGCAGATGAACTCCACAAGCATATTATTGATGCAGGATACAGGTTCGGATGATAATGTGCTTTCAGATTAGATAACCGGTGCTGATAAGGCTTTGTTTGCAGGGTGATAAATCTTCAAAACGAGGAGGTTCTCGCCAAGAAATACAGAATAAGATTGAGGTATTGATTTACATAAAATGCATTTGAATGTGAATGATTGTTGAGACATTTATAATACTTAAACAGAGGAATTGATGCACCGGAGGGTAAAATGCCGTTTGGACAAGAAGCGAAGGACGAGCTGGTAAAAATTGTGCAGAACAAGTGTCTAAGAGTCCTTGTGTTTGATGAAGATCGTTATGGTAGGTGCGTAGGAGATATATATTGCAATGGCATCTTCGTTCAGGTAGTATGATCAACCTCTCTCCGATGGAATCTTTGATTATGATTGGAACACGATGCGACATATTGTTTTGAATTTTGATAGGAGTCGATGCTTAAGAAGGGGCTAGCATGGCACTACAAAGCTTATGATCGACGTCCCGAGCTGGATAAGGTTAACATCCGATTACACCTTGTCTTCTTCTCTGGTTATTTTGGATTTTAAGCCTTTATATTGTGCACAATGTAGTGGGAGAAAGAGGCTCGTGCAAAACGCGTGGGTTTGTGGTCGTCTTCTAACCCTGAGATGCCATGGGAGTGGAGAAAGGACAGACGTCAAGGCAGATAGATAGCCCACCATCTTGGTCCAAGGTTCATAATGTGATTATGTTGTATTTAAGCAAATGGTATTGAAATTTTTCCTAACTTGTTAAAATTCTGATATTTCTTTCCCTTTCTAAGCACAGCTATTTAAAAAATCAGATCATCTCTTGCAAATCACTAGAAATATTTCACTATTTTGTGACAAAAAAGATGGGTGCATTCAGCGGCTGATCCAGGAGGAGGGGAGGTCGACCCCCCCCCCCTCCCCAACTAATTTTTTCTTATTTAGATGTAAAATTTCCTTGTCCACTCCCTCCACCACTGGGTGTGTTCATACAGAAGCAAGATTTTGACAATTTATGCTATGTCAGCAACTTCTAATGTCAGTTATCCACAATGCTCCATGGTGAAAAGCCATGTTGTGCAATGTAGAAAGTGCATTCAGGGAGTACTCCCTCCTTTCCATAGGAATGGAGTCATTTTGGTACGCTCCATAACAGTTGAGTCATTTTCCTTTTTAGTAAAAAAGTCAACACATTTCTTCTCATTTACTTTACTCTCTCTTACTTTATTACCTTTTCATTTCCTACTTTATTCTTCATCTACTCAACTCACTTAACACAGTATTTCTTAAATCGCGTGCCGAAAAAAATGCCTCCACTACTGCGGAACGGACGGAGTATTTTGGTAGCATGCGATAAAGGGCTATGAATATTTTAGTCTTGGCTGAGCGAATCAATTGAATGTTACTAAATACTCCCTTCGTCTGCGAATAGGAGTCCTATTTCTTTATGTTTTAAGATATGTTAAGAAAAGTGGGTGGAAGAAAGTTAGTGGATTAGAGGTTCCACTTGTAGTATTAGTTTTAAATTATATGTGAGTGAAATGAGTTGGTGGAATATGAGGCCTATTTATCATTTATGGTAATTAGAAGTACCATTTAACTCTATCCCACTCGTGAAATAAAGAACTTATATAAATAATATATTCGGGTGAGCCTTTAGCGCACAGTAGTCTTAAGAGTTTTCTTCAGCAATGCTACCAAAAGAGTCCTTATCATAGTTTCTTTACTAGACAATTGTCCATACTTGAAAACCAGCTAATATATATACTGAAAAAAATGGTTTCTGATGGTAGCCAAAATCATTAAATATACATCATATCAGCCAAAACACAGAAAAATTAGAAGACAAAGGGATGCAGTGATAACATGAAGAAACAAGTTGAAAATTGAGCACCTGAAGATCCAAACAATAGCTTCATTTGAAGTAACCGTGAGATTTGAAAACGAAGCCAAGCATCACTGTTGCAGAAGCATGGCAGCATGCCAGCATACATAATAATGCTTAGACAAACTAAATTGACTCTCAGAGTATCAGAGAAAAATTTAAAGAGAATCAGGATTTGATGCAACCGAAGGATCGATATTTCAACAGCCAATCACTAGTAGCCGAGCCGTGAAGTTCAAGGATAAATTGAATGGACTAATTCAAGAAGTTTGGGCTCTTGAATTATCCAAGAGGCCCATGGAATATAGAGGTCTAAGCAGTCCAAGTTGCATCACTTTAATTGCATGTGACTAGGCCTAAGAGTGAAGACAACTGCACTATCTGTAAAGAGAAGGGCCCATGGAAGAGAAGAAAGAGATGGGGAGATTGGGCAAATGAGATGATTGCCTTCATTCGTGCACAAGTGAAGAAGAAAAAGTAGTTTTTTTTTTTGTTTTTTTTTTTCAGGTTTTAGGAATTGTAATATTTTAAGTTTTAGGCCTTCTAAACTCTAATTTCTAGGGTTTGTAATTTTTAATTTTCGACTGAACAATGAAATTGTTCAACGTTTTCTATTTACGGGCAGTGGCGGACGCATAAATTTTTGCCACTAGGGGCTCCACTATATTTTATATAGTCAAAATTTATGTTATTAAAAAAATATTTTATCTTATGTGTTCCATTTTTTCTATGTGAAATGTCTCGTATTAAATGTTTTTTTAATTTTTACTATTTTTTGAATGGACCTTACAATATATTACCTCATTTTACTTAGAGTTTATAATAAAAAATGGAGTATATAAAAATAGGACGCTAGTTCTATTTTTTAAAATAGCTCTTATTTATGTTTTCTAAATATGCAATATTTGGTTTTCGGCATGAGATTTTATGCAGTGTTGTTTTGTGAGTTAATGAAAAGAAAGTAAAGTAAGAGGAAGGAAAAAGTAGAGAGAGTGTTGTTTCTATTTTTAGAAACGTTTTATTTTTAATTAGACAAATAAAAAAGGAAAATGTTTCATTTCATATGGGACAGAGAGAGATGGAACTAATACTGGCATATAAAAATTACAATTACAAAAACTGAAAAATGCATAAATAATTTTTTTGAGAGAAACACTGCCTATTCAAAAGAATGAATCAATTCAATTCATAGTTAGTTTTAATTTAAATAATTTTAAAACTGCTCAATATAATAAGGATGTAGAAGTTGTACGTAGAGGCATATCTTTAAATTTATACTCCCTCCGTCCCGCTTAAGATGACATGTTTTCCTTTTTAGTTTGTCCCAACTAAGATGACACATTTCCTTTTTTGGTAACTTTTTCTCTCCAATTAATACACTCAACCATTTTTTCTCACTCCTATAAAAATATCTATCTTTCTTTATCTCTCTAATTTAATACTTACACCCACTTTCTCTCTTTCCAATTAAACACTTTAACCAATAATTCCTAAAACCCCGTGCCGGCTAAGCAATGTGTCATCTTAGCCGGGACAGAGCATACTTGTACATTTTCCAAGAAAAGAACTCAAACAAGATAAATTAAATAATGATATTTTTATTGATATGTATATCTTCTTCTTCCTCAAGACATGGAAAACCATTTTTATGCAACTTAAGAAATTTAAGTAATTTAAGTTTCAGCCTTTTTTATCCTCTAGTTTCCAACGATTTAATATTCCACGTCACTAATTTGGTGAGGGCTGAACTTGACTTTTCAAAATTTTGAAAAATTTGTAAATAGGAAAAAAAAGGAAAAAAAAATTTGGGTAGGACCTTAAGCCCCTCCCCCTCCCTTGCTGCATCCGCCAGTGTTCACGGGTAAAATAGTTTGTAGTTGTGAATAATGCAATTTTATAGTTGAGGTCTGGATGAGGCCTGCAGGGTTGTGGGAGCTGTGGCCTAGCGTAGAAAATGAGGGGAATGATGACGTGGAGGGCGCTTGGGGTCTTGATCCGAGACGAGGTTGTGGATGCCCTAAGGAGTCGATTCTCATGTGATTATTATATAGAGTGAACTACTCCCTCCGTCTCAACTAAGTTGAGTCGTATTCTTTTTTGGGACGTCCCAATAACGTTCAGTAAAAACAAAATATCTAATCCCTCTTACTTTATTTCATCATGTACTTCTTATTTTACTCCATCATACTTTATTCCATCATCTACTTTACTCTCTCTTATCTCTACTACTCCCTCCGTCCCAACTAAGTTTTCACAAAACTTTTGGACACGGAGATTAAGAAATTGTGTTGAATAGATTAAATGAATATAAAACAAAATAGGAAACGGAAAAAAGTAGAAGAGATAAAGAAAGGGTAAAGTGGATGATGAAATAAAATAAGACTGATTGAATGTTTTGTTTTTTGTCAAAAAGGGAAATGACTCAACTTTGTTGGGACGTTCCTAAAAGGAATACGACTCAACTTAGTTGGTTGGGACGGAGGGAGTACTTTTTTTTTCTCTCTCTTATTATACTTTATTTTCATTTAATTCATTCAACAATATTTCATAACTTAGTTGGGACGGAGGGAGTACTTCACTCTATATAATAATCACATGAAAATCGACCTCCTTGGGGCATCCATAACCTCATGTCGGATCCAAGTCCCAAGTCCCCTCCACGTCATCATTCCCTTATTTTCTACGCTAGGCTACAACTCCCATATCCCTGCAGGCCTCATCCAGATCTCAACTATTAAATTGCATTATTCACAACTACAAACCCGCCTCTTCCAAAAGTTTTGACCTAACTTAATTGGAACTTAATTGGAACGGAGGGAGTAGTTCTTACCTCCAGTATTAAATGAAGTTTTTTGCCCACTTTCAGGACCGAAACCCCCATACCTTGATGGGCAATTTAATACATTCATTGTTAATTTTCAATTGTCTCTACATGTTTCTTAAACTTAATTATTTCATGATTATAATTACAATATTTAATTTTAATTGACCATTTTACAACACTTAATAATAGAGAAATACATGCAAATACTAATCTTAAATTTTAAATTAAATAGATCCTACTCAGTTTCCCCATATGCCATAGTACATGAATTTTGTCACTCAACTAGAAGCTTCACTCAGAATTGACGAAATAAATGAAGTCTTTAAATAATAAAAAATGAATTAAACAAAAATAATTGCTACTTTCAAATCCTCAGAATTCTTACCGTTGATCTATGCATAGACAAATAGTAAATGTAACATTCCGACTTTTATCGTCTTGTTAAGGTGGGTAGAATGTAACAC
Source organism: Salvia hispanica (assembly GCF_023119035.1). Lineage (NCBI taxonomy): Eukaryota > Viridiplantae > Streptophyta > Magnoliopsida > Lamiales > Lamiaceae > Salvia > Salvia hispanica. Next base: position 31,643,959 of record NC_062969.1, read on the forward strand.
CTCGTTTATTTTTATTATTCTCGAAATGACATTAAATGTTTAGCCGAAAATTTCAAACTAAAGAATAAAATAAGTTATTATAATTCTAGTAAATAATTAAGGTTATACATAAGTGAGAAACATAGTCAACCAAACTTTTTATTTTACAAGTCTAACTACCGGGATACATCTCTAAAAACTATGAAATGGAATACAAGAGATAAAATGGTGTACATATGTGGGCCTATAAGTTAAATCCCAGCCCACTTCAAAAATTTTGGAACCCATTCATGGAATACCCAAATAACTAAATTAATTCTTGTTTATTGCTCCTCCACCTCCTCCTTCCTTCTTCTTCCTCCTGATGACTCTCATCCCCCCTCAAGCCACGTCTGTTCCACCTCCTGCTTGATCCACTCCTCCACTTCCTACTTGATTACTTTCCTTCCCTTTAAGGCACGTAGCTGCTGCTTGATTACTCTCCTTCCCCTCAAGGCACTTAGCTGCTTGATTACACTCCAGCTCCTGCACATAATTCACAATCACTTTCTGCAAATCCCAAACAGAAACAGAGGGAGGGCCGAGAGGGAGGGAGAGAAGTAGAAGAGCTCTCGTTTCCAATACCAACCATTCACGGCAGAAATCGAGAGTTCAAGGGTGCTGCCTAATTCTCTTCCAATAAGCATCCCAAATCACAGAGACGAGTCTGCCAAGTCCAAGGAAACTACTCCTTTCAGTCCCACAATTTCACAATTCAATATCGTGTTTTGAGGTATAAAACCCTTCCCCTTTTGATCATGTTTATACATAGCATATCATCCACCAACTCTCACCCAAGTAATTCAATCAATAACAATCAACAAAGAACCGAACACAACGAATTGAACACCCCTCTGTAACTAAATGAACTACGAAAAGAACTTAATTTGAGTGCGAGAACTTATCTTGTGTTTCAGGGCTGGTTCGGGTGTGATCGAGTTGAGTTCGGGGTTGCTTCGAATGGTTCGGGGGCTGCCGGATACCGGCGAGGTTGTTTCGAGCTCAGTCGGGGCTGCTGGATATTGATTCGGGGCTGTCCGACAGCAAGCGTACGTCGATGGCGTGAGCAGCGCCGAGAGAGGAAGAGGGAGTGGGGAAGAGAGAGGGAGAATCGGAAGGAGAGAGAGAGAGACACCGCCGCAGGCGGCGGCGGACGGCGGCTCTGGACAGGGTCAGCGGCGGCGGCAGATTCGAGAGAGAGGTCAACGGCTGAGGCAGAGCTCAGGCGATGAGGAGAGGGAGGTGCGACGGCAAGCCACCGTATGCGCAGCAGCGGCGGCGGCGGCGGCATGAACAGGTCCGAGAGAGGGGAGGGGAGTGGGGCATCGATTCTGGTGGAGTGAGGAGGCAGGCGATGGAATTTAGGGATTTGTCTCTAATTTGGGGAAAATGGAAATGAGAGAGATAGGGAGGGGACGATTGTGGAGGAAGGGAGTATTTCAAATTGGGCCTCTTCCCAATTAATTTAATTTGGGCCTTTTACTTTTAATTATGGGTTCCTTTTCTTTTAATTATTGAGGAAGAAGTTGGGCCTCTTTTTGAGTTGTAATAGTTGGGTTCACTACTTTTAAAGTGGGGATATAAGGTGGGTGAATAGACGTAATTTTTTTGGGCTGGAAATAAAAGGGAGTCTTGGCCAATTGTAAAAATGCTATCATTTGGTAGAAAATATAATATTGAATTTTAGCTCTAAGCTTTATATTAAGGTTCAATTAATATTTTGATTTCTTGTAATTGTGTAACTAAGCTAAATAATTGATCTTTTGAACTATTTTAGCGTATTGCTTAAGAGTAAATTTTCAAAGTAAAAGAGACATAGATCCAATTTAGTCGAAACCCGAGAATAGTGGAAGAAGAAGCATCAAATAATATGAGTTTTAGAAATTGCTTAAAGACAAGTGAAATAATATAAGGCATTAATTATGAGGCATGCATTCCTATAAAAGTTTAAGAATTTCTTGAAGTTTGATTAGTATTTTATTTTATATTGTGATGTTTTCAAAAAGGTTATCTCCGCAAGTTAAGGTCGGAGCGAGAAATTCAAGTTAAAGAAATTAAACGAACGAGGTGAACTTTTCTATCTTACATACTAATGTGGATGAAAATATGAAAATGTGAATCTATGTTTGTTGCTTATGTAAATGGTGTTGTCTTGCCATAAATGATTTGTTTTATGCCTATCTGTTTGGTTGGAACGTAAGAATCGAATTCGGGTCCGAGTGAGGGTGGTGTCCCTACTCGGATTAGTGTACACAGGTGACCATTGGAAGGTGGCCACCTTCCACGGCACAAAGATGATATAGTGGAGGCCGTTGGGAGGTGGCCACCTCCCCGGCTGGAGAAAGATGTAGGTGACCGTGGGAGAGCACCATCTCCACGGCACTTGGTGTTCAGATATGGCAAAAGTACATAAAGAACTTAGACTGATCAGTCGAACTTTAGCTCACAAAGAATTTAGTAAGCTCGGGCCTTTTAAGAGAAAACCCTCGAGTGTTACTGTGATGGCATGACAATATTTTCATTTTATGTATGTATATTTCGGCAATGTGTTCACTGAGTATTTTTATACTCAGCCCTGCATATATTTCTAAATGTGCAGGTTGAGCAATGACGGTGCTGAGCAAAGTTATGATTTTCCTTTTATTTTAAGTAGAAGCTCTCGGCGGTGCATGTCTCCATACATGTGACCGTGTTCATTCCGCTGCGTACTAAGGTTCTAGATGACATCGACTGTTACTCTGATAATTAGTTATTAAAATGTAAGATTTTCATTCAAGTTCTGGTGATTAAAAATTGATTTGAAATTGTTTGCCCTTTAATTCTAAGTGAATATTCAGTCATTGTTTATCCCCTTTCTATTCCCCTCTTCTTATTTCCCACCCCTAGTCACGGTTTCCCGGCTTTGCTATCCCTAGCAAAGTGCGGTCGTGACAGTAAAATAGTAAATTATTACTCCCTCCGTCCCCGATTAAGAGTCACACTTTTCCATTTCGGTCCGTCCCCAATTAAGAGTCACACTTCATTTTTACCATAAATAGTAAGTAGGTCTCACATTCCACTAACTCAATTCACTCACATTTTATTATAAAACTAATATAAAAAAATGGGTCTCACATTCCACTAACTTTTTCAACTAACTTTTCTTTACATTTCTTAAAATCCGTGTCTGGTCAAAGTGTGACTCTTAATCGGGGACGGAGGGAGTATTAAACAACTAGACATGAAGTAAAACAAACAAAGCTCAAGGTTGAATCGAATGTAGTCTTCAGACTTCCACTGCCGGCAGAGTTTCGCTACTATGATAGATGGAAGAAGTCATTTGTGGAATATGAGATGGAAGAATTTATATGTAGAAAAGAGAAGAAGCATTGAAGGCTGAGACCCTCAGTTGAGTTCGAACTTTTGTTTCGGTTATTTTGTAACCTTTTTCTAAGCCTTTTACAATCATTTCTTAACAAGCGTGTTAAAATACTAAAATATAGAAATAATGCGATTATAGAACATATTTTGCATAATTGACATTCAAAACGAACCAATTCTAAGCCTTAAAAACATGCAAAATCCGTGTTGTTGATTAACAAACTGCCCAATCAACATCAGAAAATGTACTCATGATTGCGACTCTCTTAGTTGAATAGAAGAAGCCTTAAAGTTCACATCCAGTATTTCAAAATTTTCCCACCAGCTAGCATATATCATATGCACGCTTGGAAAGAAACTTGCTAAGCTTATGCACGAGCACGACAAAGGCTATATTAGGCCGAGTGTGCCAATTACTTTGATGGCTCGGTTAGGGGCCTCTCCCTCTTCTTGCGGTAAATTCCTAGTAGACATATGTATTGAAGAGTTTGCAGCCGAGTACCCCAGCATCGGAGACCAAGTCCATAGCATACTTATTGCAATGTTAACCAATTTATGCAATCTAAATGTAAAATAAGGGGACACAGTGATAAACTAAGATGGTGGCAACTGACAACGTTCTTAAAAGAGAGTCCAATAGAGAGTGAAATGATAATTAAGTCATTGGTGTGTAGAATATGAGGAGGGTAAGGATAATTTAGATAATTTAATTAATTTTGTTAATAATACTTAATAAATCATAGTCGAATCCTAAAAGACAAAATGGTGATTACTAGTGTAGTAATTGGACGAAAAATGGTGACAAACTGACAAAGACTAATGAGATGAGCTCATTAGGGATTATGTTCCAAGTATAAAAATTCTCATGAATATAGTAAAAAGTAAATTATTTTAGTTTACTGGAACCATGCATACAAGGGTCTCTTAAAAGTTTTCAAATTGGTAAACCTTGTATCCATCTATGTACAACAGTACAAATTAAAATTTTGGAAGTTGGGAAGCAGCCATTTAGCGAGGAGCCGTGAAGAAATTAAAATGTACAGGTACATTCAGTGACGGACGCATAATTTTGACATTGGAGGATCCAACTCTAAGATAGTTTTTAAATGTCGGTGTTGCCACCAAAGGTTTCGACATTTATAAAAATGCAAAGGAGGTGAATAATGAGATAAAAATAATTAAATGATATGGAAACTAGAGAAATTTATTATTAATTATGAATAATTTTTTGAATAAGTTAGTCATGAAGGGGAGTACAAAATGTAAATTTTTTTGTGCCTAATATCTGTAAGAAAAATAAAAATCAATACAAAAAATTGAAAAAAGACAAATAAAAATATAAAAAGCCAAAAAAGGCTCAAAGTGAATTGAACTCAGGTGCTTTGCCACTTGAGCTAGTGAGCGAATTTTAGTGAAGTATGACTATGTCCAGTATAAATAGTGAAATTGTTTGGGGTTCCATGGGACCCCCAAACCCCTTAGTAAGTCCGCCTCTGCGTGCATTATATACATTTGGTAGTAGTAAATATCAACCATAGAGAACTTAGACCACATGTTGTGACATTGTCCATCAAATCAGAGCATCTCTAAGGGTTAAATAGAAAGCTAAAAAGAAAATAACCACTCTTTCATTCCATTTTAAATGATATATATATATATATTATATATTTGTTAGGATGAGATTTTTGGGCATAATTGAGAAATGAGATGCAATCTCAGCCACTAATTCACAAGATTAACTTAATGTCAATAACTATCACATTATGTCAACACGGGGGTATAATTGCCATTTCATTGAATTGTATTTGAAATCATTTTCTAAATTATCTCTAAAACTCTAGCTTCAAATCTTCAAATCTTCAACATTCAAATCTTCAAATCTCTTCAACATTCAAATCTTCAAATCTTCAAATCTTCAACATTCAAATCTTCAAATCTTCAAAATTCAAATCTTCAAATCTTCAACATTCAAATCTTCAAATCTTCAACATTCAAGTCTTCAAATCTTCAACATTCAATAAAATAACACTTATAATTTACATATGAATACCGAGAATATCGAATGTCAACAACTAACAAATAACAATTATAATTCACATATCAATACCGAGAATATCGAATGTCAACAATTCGTATTAAAATGTCAACAACTAACAAATAACACTTACAATTCACATATCAATACCGAGAATATCGAATGTCAACAACTCGTATTAAAATGTCAACAACTAAAAAATAACACTTATAATTCACATATCAATACCGAGAATATCGAATGTCAATAACTCGTATTAAAATGTCAACAACTAAAAAATAACACTTATAATTCACGTATCAATAGATCGAATGTCAACAACTCGTATTAAAATATCAACAACTAACAAATAACACTTATAATTCACATATCAATATATCGAATGTCAACAACTCGTATTAAAATGTCAACAACTAACAAATAACACTAATATTTCACATATCAATAGCGAGAATATCGAATGTCAACAACTCGTATCAAAATGTCAACAACTAACAAATAACACTAATATTTCACATATCAATAGCGAGAATATCGAATGTCAACAATTCGTATTAAAATGTCAACAACTAAAAAATAACATTTATAATTCACATATCAACTACGATGTCAACAACAAACATTATTCATGTCAACTACGATGTCAACAACAAACATTATTCATGTCAACTACGATGTCAACAGCAAACATTATTCATGTCAACTACGATGTCAACAACAAACGTTATTTATGTCAACAACAACATTTTACAAATAATTAATGTTAATAAAAAATATTTTCATGTCAACGACCTATATTATTTATGTCAACAACAACGTTTTACATATAATTCATGTCAACAACAATGTTTTACATATAATTTATGTCAACAACATTTTTCATAAAATTTATGCCAACGACCTATATAATTTATGTCAACAACAAATGTTATTATGTCAACGAGCTATATAATTCATGTAAAAAATAAACATCTTCATGTCAACAACTTATATAATTTATGTCAACAATAATATTTTAGGCAATATCACAAACACCTTATCTACACAACTCAAAAATTCCAGCAACACAATTGAATTAAAAGCTGCATCCATATATTTCACAAATTAATTGTAATTTGTTTTTGATTTTAGAAAACTCGAATCCACAGTATTAACAAATGAATTCACAAATTTCGAACTAAAAAGGCAATCAGTAATTCGAACAGTAACCACTTCAAATCCTACCCTATCATACGCTTCTCTTACCTCACCTACGTAAATCAGTTACATTCATCAATAATATACTCTATTATCTAACTCCTTTGCCAAAGCGAGATTCAATAATTTCCTCATCAATTAACTAGTGATCAATTGCAGTTATTTTATCTCATTTTACATCATATCACTTCAAAGCAATTCCAGTAACCCAACAAATAATAGCACAGAATAGCAACAAAGATATCAAAGATAAACACGGTGTTACTAGCTACTTACGTGCCTTGTGAATCTGGACAGACTGAAGTTGAAGAAGGCCCAGTTGCAGAGGGAGGCAGCAAAGGAACTGGAACAGAGCATTTCAATGGTCAAAGCTCCAGGTGCTCTTCTACGCGATCTGTCACTCACCTTACCTATCAAGATCAAGGTTTCCAAACCGGAGACAGTGGAAAATCGTATGGAGGAGTGAGTTCAGCTCACCTTCACTTTTGTTCATAGTTAAATGAGGTCCTTTGTACTCAAAGAGGTATTCGTATCAGTAGAAACTAATGATTCAACATTACAACTTATCAGAATAGGAATTAATTTTGTTCATTATTGAGACAATATCTTGTTTTCTGCATCTCCTTGAACTCAGTGCAAGTTTTGTGATATGTTTTATAACTTTTAACAAGATATCAACAACTACAAAATAACTTTTATAATTCACATATCAATAGTGAGATTAGCGAATGTCAACAACCCGAATTAAAATGTCAACAACTAAAAAATAACACTTGTAATTCACATATCAATAGCCAGAATATCAAATGTCATCAACTCGTATTAAAATGTCAACAATTAAAAAATAACACTTGTAATTCTCATATCAATAGCCAGAATATCAAATGTCAACAACTTATAGCAAAATGTCAACAGCTTTCACCGACGACGACTTCTATTGGCATGCAATCAATGATTTCTCGGTCAACAAATCGAATGAAATTGAGTTGAATCAGCAGATGGTAACAAGAAATTGTTTTGTTTTAAGACAAACATCAAGTAACACACATCAGCAATGCAATATCATTCGAAACTTCAAATGTAGAAGAAATTGTTCAGCATATCAGCCAGTTTGATTACCCACACAAACCTCTGTGATCAAATTGACATGATCAGATCTTCCCTCCAACTCATATCTAGGCTGGGGGAGGGGAGGGGTGTGGGAAACACCGAGACATTGCAAGTGATAACTGAAAGAGATTCAGTGACCTCTCCACCGATTAAAGGCTTGCACTCATTTCCATTAACCGTCACACTCTCACTGTCAAGATTCAAACACTCAGCAACAGAAATTAAACGATTAATTAAACTCCTAATTCATCGAAATTGAGATTCAATTTACCGCAAGAGGTGTTCCTCGCCGGATCGGAGATGACGAGCAACACGATCGAGTGGGCGATGGTGGAGCTACTCGGCCACTCGGTGGCGAAGGAAGAGCTCCGCCGCGTCGTCGGAGAAGGCAACAGATTCGAGGAAGCACAGATCAATGATCTGCCGTACCTGCAGGAGGTGGTGAAGGAGACGTTGCGGCGGAGAAGGAGTCAGCCTCCGTTTCGTCGTCGGAAGAACCAGAGCCGGTGGAATCGGACGGCGAGGTCGAAATCGGCAGTGATCTCGACGGCGATGATGATGATTCCGCCGTTGATCTGGAATTGAATTCCACTTCACCATTTTTATCATCCGATATCCTATATCGTTCCATCCGTGACGAAATTGAAAATCAAAACCCCGAATCGGCGAAGAAATTCATAGAAGTGCGATGAATTTGATAATTTGCTAGCCAGAGAAGCTTCGACGGTGGGGAAGGACAGGCGAATCTGGGAGGGATTTTCCTCTCTTTCCATTAAAACATAAATTACAATTATACCCTTTCATAATAAATTAATCTAAAAATTATTTTTGTGTGGCAAAATCTGGACCACTCATTTAATAAAAATGTGTGGCTGATATTGCATCTCATTTCTCAATTACCCTAAAAAATCTCAATTGATCATGAACCTATATATATATATATATAGGGGTGTGTTAGGGTCCTTACAGCATCTTAGTGTAAAACACAGCACTAATCACAGCCCTTGGATCATTAGATTGGATGGTTGTGATTAGTTACATTATCATACTAAAAATCTACATTATTAGCCGAGGTACATTATTAGACTAGAAATGTACATTGTAAGACTAAAACTGTACATTATTAAACTAAAATGCTACATTATTATCCGAGCTACATTATTAGTCTAAAATTCTACATCATTAGATGACACGTGGCATTAATCTAACCGTTAGATCATAAGATCCAATGGACTGCAAGTGTTTTGAGTTTTACTTATACTTAGCGTTCTGACCTGAATACATCCCTATATATATATATATATATAGGGGTGTGTTAGGGTCCTTACAACATCTTAGTGTAAAACACAGCACTAATCACAGCCCTTGGATCATTAGATTGGATGGTTGTGATTAGTTACATTATCATACTAAAAATCTACATTATTAGCCGAGGTACATTATTAGACTAGAAATGTACATTGTAAGACTAAAACTGTACATTATTAAACTAAAATGCTACATTATTATCCGAGCTACATTATTAGTCTAAAATTCTACATCATTAGATGACACGTGGCATTAATCTAACCGTTAGATCATAAGATCCAATGGACTGCAAGTGTTTTGAGTTTTACTTATACTTAGCGTTCTGACCTGAATACATCCCTATATATATATATATATATATAGGGATGTACTAAGATGACAACCCTCTTTATTCTAACACCATAACACCATTTTAGGCCATTGGATCTGAAAATCGTGTGCTTATCATGCTGCCACGTGTAAAAACACGGAGGGGTAAAATAGGAAATTTCTAATTTTACGTTACCAGATTGCAGTGTTGTTCATTGAATATTGCAGTCTTACCACAACAATATTGCAGTTTACCCACGCAATATCTAATACTGAGTGCAATATCTAATACAGTAGACTGCAAACCCGTGTTTTTTCACGAAACTTAATCCTAGGCGTCCATAGATGAGATCTAACGGACTATATTGGTGGTATGATGTTATTTTAACTATGGTGGCACCCTAGTGCACCCCTATATATATATATATATATAGAGGAATGATCAAGGTCTAACTATTTTTAAGTATATAACTAGAGAACAAATGTCAGCCACACATCTTGTTGATATAGACTAATCCTATGGTTTAAACAAAATTTCAGATTTTTATGAAAAAATACTTGTCCAAGGGCATTTTGGGAATTCAATATTTCAACATGAATTAAAGAATAAAAAAGAATATCATCGTGAATTCAATCTTCCGAATCCAATCTTCCCAAATCATGCGCAAATCTCAACCAAATTTAGCTTAGGATTTCTTCCAAAAATATGATATTCCCAATCGAATTTATTTACGATAATCAAGCATGAATTACTGTGAGATTTCTGAACCAAATTCATGCGCAATTTCTCAAATTTGAAACAAATTCAGCTTCCCGATCCAATTCGTTCACGATTGATCAGCTACGTTTTATTCATCGTGATTTAATTCTGATTGAATTCATTCTTCTGTGATCAGCGTGATCGTTCAGGATCGATCAGCGTGGCAAACCGAAGGTATCAAATTCGCTCACGATTTTACTCATTCTTCACGTTCATTCCTTCATCGCGACGTCTGGATTCCTTATCCCATGGATTCAATTCTGATACATTCATCGGAAGATTATTTCGATTCCGATTCCTCTTCATCGGGAGAGGAAGGAGAAACTGAATCTAAAGGTAATTATCAATTATTATCAATTAAGTGTTGTTGCTCAGCATGATTAGATTGTGTATGATATGAAAAACGTTAGAATGAACTATATGTGACGAACAGTGAAGTAAATATGCTCAATATGCGTTGTAGTGTAGAAATATGCTTTTTAGTGAGTAAATATGTACTATCGTCTATTAAATATACTTTATAGTGAAGTAAATATTGTTTGTAGTGAAGTATATTATGCATTTAGTGATCTGTTTTCATTTTTGTGAAGTATATTATGCATTAGAATGAAGTAAAACATCATTAAAGTGAAGTATTCCATTGCTAGAGTGAAATATTTGTGATTCATGGTTAGAGTGAAGTAAAACATGATTTAAGTGAAGTATTCCATGGTTAGAGTGAAGTGTCTGTGATTCATGCTTTAAGTGTTCTATTTTTTCATTTTAGTGAAGTAAAACATGATTAAAGTGTAGTATTCGAGTGTTAGAGTGAATTGTTTGTGATCCATGCTTTTAGTGCTTTGTTTTATCATTTTAGGGAAGTATATTATGCATTAAGTGAACTATTTTATGCTCACAGTGGTTCATGCTTAAAGTGCTCTATTTTTTCGTTTTAGTGAAGTAAAACATGACTACAGTTAAGTATTTTATGCTCACAGTGAAGTATATATTTCTTACAGTGGTTTACGTACCAAAATGTCCCGATGATTTGAAACCAAAAATTGGACAAAGTTTCATGACCCTTGATCGTGCATTGGACTTCTACAACAATTATGCTCGATATGTTGGGTTTGACACCCGTAAGAAGGGATCGAAAAAGGAAAAAGATGTCATTACTTGGATTTATGTGGTGTGTAGCCGAGAAGGTACAAAGCAAAGAAAAAATGAACAACATGAGGTGAAACGCAAGCGTTCTTCTATTAAGTGCTTTTGTAATGCTAAAGTGTCTTGGAAGTTTTTTATGGGTATTGGTTATGTTATACAAAGTTTTGTTGAAGAACATAATCACGAGATGGTTGAGGAACGCCATAAGCGTTTTATGAAGTTGAACCGCAATTTGGATTTAGTCCATCAGAAATTCATACTTGATTGCGCTAACGCAAATATCGGTCCAACTTTAAGTTTTAGCTTACTCAAGGAAGTTCTTGGTGGATTAGATTATGTAGGGTGTACTGTTTTAGAAGTGCGCAACTACAGACGCGACCTTAGAGCATACGTGGAAGGAGCTGATGCACAAATGCTATTAAATGAGATGCGCAGGAAGAAGGAACTTTGTGCAGCATTTACCTATGAATTTGAGGTCAACTCAAAGGATAGACTGACACGTTTGTTTTGGTGTGATCCAACTGCCAAGAGAAATTATCATTTGTATGGTGATATTGTTTCTTTTGATACGACATACTCAACAAATAGGTACGTGCACACTAATTATATTCATATGCCTCATAGTTTACTGTCTTTCAATTCAATGAAGTATATTGAGCGTATAATGATATATATTGTTCATATAGTGAACTAGTATATGATTATAGTGTATTGTTTATTTTTGCATGCTTATAGTGTTGTTTTTCAATTCAGTGAAGTATATTAAGCATTTAGTGAACTACAATAAGCTTACAATGAAGTATATTGAGCATTTAGTGAATTACAATATGCTTATTAAGCATTTAGTGAACTACAATAAGCTTACAATGAAGTATATTGAGCATTTAGTGAATTACAATATGCTTACAGTGAAGTGTATTGAGTATTCTTATATTGCTCTGATTTTTCGTTTCAGTGAAGTAAAATGTGCTTAGAGTGAAGTATTCCTTGATTAGAGTGAAGTGTTTGTGATCCATGCTTATGTGCACTATTTTATCATTTTAGTGAAGTAAAATATGCTTAGACTGAAGTATTATAGAGTTAGAGTGAAGTGTTTGTGATCCATGCTTAAATTGCTTTGTTTTTCCATTTCAGTGAAGTAAAACATGCTTAGAATGAAGTATTTCGTGATTAAAGTGAAGTGTTTGTGATTAAAGTATATTCTGCATGTCTTATAGTGATTTTAACATATAGGTACTGCATGATATTTGCTCCTTTTACGGGCAAGGATAATCATGGTCGCCCTGTGACATTTGCTGCTGGCCTTTTGTCCAAGGAAAATGCCGACTCCTTTTCATGGTTATTTAAACAATTTGTGAAATGTATGGGTGTGGCTCCCAAGCTAATCGTAACCGACCAAGACTTAGGAATGAAAGTTGCTATTGCAGAGGTTCTTCTTAATACAAGACACAGGTGGTGCATGTGGCATATAATGAATAAAGTTGCTGACAAATTGCCAAAGAACATGCTTGGTAGTGAAGAACTAAAGAAGAAATTGAATGCATGTGTTTGGTCGGAGTTGATAGAGCCTGATGCATTTGAAGAATCTTGGCATGCTATAATGGAAAGATATGGGCTGGCCAATAATGACTGGTTTTTATCAATGTTTGCATCCAGAAAGTTTTGGGTTCCTGCCTTTTTCCGTGATTTTCCGATGAGCTCGTTGATAAAGACAACATCTTTGTCCGAATCACAGAATAGCTTCTTTAAAAGGTACTTAAAGTGTCGGGCTAACTGATAAGTCGTATTCTAAGCCTTGGTTACTGATCAGTATGTCGTGAAATGCATGTATTATCTGCAAAACAGTTGCTCAAGTGTGCAGGATTAAAGGATCCAAGTCAGTAGGAGACGATTTAGGTGACGCAAGTGAAAAGAGCGCTAGAAGGGTGCAATACTGACCAGGATGCATGCCAGAGAAAAGGCTCGAGATGGAGAAGAAGGATAGCTGGGATAATCATTAACAAGGGCAGAAAAGTCAAATCGTGAAGGAAGTCTACCCTAAAAGCAAGGGCAAGCCTCCCTATAAAAGAAGCCACTTGGAGAGAGAACAGGGGTTCGGTTCAAAGTTCGGCTCTTATACACACTTAGTAGAATTCTCTCTAGAAGATCAGTCCTTCAGCATCATCCACTTTCTCGTTCCTCGCCAGAGCTATGGTCACTTGACGTCCAAAAGTCTACCGGAGTAGTCATCATCCCACCGTTCCAGCCAGTTCATCGTAGTAGTATAGCAGTTTCACCGCCCGGAGTGGCAAAAATAATCGTTACTCGCTTTCTAGTTTAATCTTTACATGCTTTCTCCGTTGGATCTGTGCAAACATTTATCTTTGTTGCCTTTTGAAGTACTTGGTGAAGATCCAAACATTTTAGTTATGAAATTTCTATTCCGAATGCCTAGGAAAGTTAGATTTAGTTATCGCCTTTAACTTTTAAGTGCGTGCATGTATTTTTCTTTCGAGTAAGCTAGATTTGTGATTGTCGATCGAATTTTATAGTTATGTTTCAGTCTGAGTTTTCGTGCATGAGTCTTTTCGATCCACACTGTGATCACCACCTTGCATGTCAGTCAGTAGAGGTAAAACTGCAGTCCGCCGTCCAATTTTAAGTTTGAGTATTTTAATTTTATAGATCTTGAGTTTGAAGTCATGAATCTGAGTTTAGTTATGGTGTTTGTGTTCATATGATTTCTGTTAATGCTTGGTGAAGAAGAAAACGTCAAAATCAACTTTAGTTTGGACCACTTTACTTTTAAGTTACTTTTGCTTTTGTTCCCTACTTTTCAGTTGTACCTTCCAGACCTGTCAGAAAGCCAACCAGCCACCAGATATACCTTGTTGTCTAAATTTCCTCTTTTAGTAACTGTCTACTTTTCATATACCTCTGAGACACCTTGTCCCCTATTTTCACGAACACAACCACATGCCTGTTATTTTCACGCCTACTAGTCAGTAGAGTACCACCTTTATTTCTTGCCTAGGTAAAATCTCAACCCAAGCGTGGTAGCTAACCAAAAACACCCAGGAATGTCACCACAGTATCCGAACGTGTCCATCCTTGTGGGATTCGACCCTTACCTCCATTATACTAATCAGTAAAAGTGGGTTGAGGAATATTTGTTTGATACCAGGTCCCGGTTATCGTGCCAACGACTCAGCTGGGTCGGGAATCTCATCCTGATCAGTTGGATACACTTGCAATTACATACGTTGACCGAGAAAAAACCTGCACTTTCAAAATGGCGTCGTTGCCGGGGATGGATGGCGTTCATACCTGTTATTGTGTGTGATCTTTTTGGTGTACATACTGTTTATAATTTTCCTTTTCTTTTTATTTTCAGTTTATGAGAAGTGGCTCGGCTCCTGGCCAGTGGAGACCAAGGATACTTCCCCGAGGAACGATACTCGTTACCACTCGTTCTGGTCTGTCGACAGCACTGTCCGACCTAGGCACGAGCAGCGACGAGGAGAAAGAAGATCTAGAGTACCAACTCCCGGAGCTTCCACCCCAACCAGTAAGAACACTAGTGAGAATGGCTGACCAAGGTGAGGACGATCCCGAGCTCGCAACACTTACCGCACACGCCGACGGAGATCCCCCACAAGCCATAGTGGTCACCCCAGGCCAGACCGCCTGTGATGTGAAACCCCACGTTATTGCAATCCTACCGACGTACTGTGGGAAGAGTTACGAGGGACCCTACGAATTCTTAAATGAGTTCTGCAAAATCTGTAAGGCGCAGAGGCGGCCAGCAGGAGCAAGCGAGGATGATTACAGACTGAAAGCCCTACCTTTTGTCCTAAAGGGAGAGGCCAACACCTGGTTCATGCGCCTGCCAGCCGACTCCATCAATACATGGGCCGATTTCAAGTCAGTTTTCCTAGCTGAGTTCTTCCCGTCTTCAAAGACAAGTGCATTGAAGAGGAAAATATCGTGCATAAGGCAAGAATACGATGAAACCCTGAGCGAGTACTGGGAGAAGTACATGAGTCTTCTGGAGTCATGCCCCAACCATCGCATGAAGGAGATAGAGGTGCACCACACCTTCTATGAAGGGATGAACAAGGAAACAAAGGATCTGGCGAATTCATCATCCGGAGGCGATTTCACACAGTTGAGAGTCAGTGAAGCCAAGAAGGTGTTACGTAAACTGTTGAATGCGAAGAAGACGTACGACAACGCAAGGGATGGGTACAGCAGAGAAAGGGTAGCAAGTGCTTCTGCTACTGACCAGGAGGAAAGGATGGAATTGAAGATGGAGGAACTAAAGAAAGAATTACTGACTGCAATCAAGCAAAACACTCCACCACCTTCTCCGACTGGAGGCAAAGAGGCCCCAGAACTACCATATGATCAGCAGGACAACTCGCCAGATGTGGAACAAGCAAATGCCGCAGGATACTACAATTCCAACGGCAATTGGATTCCGGGAAGGCAGAGGGATGCACCATGGAGGGACCACCAAAACTTCCGATGGGGAGATGGAAATCAGAATCAGAACCAAAATCAGGCTCAAAATCAACCCAACCCCCACCCGAACCAAAATTCCAACCGTGGCCCAACGAATCCTGACTACCAGTCTAACTGGGTAGGAAGAAACCAGCATCCTCAGAACCAAAACCCTCAAAACCAGAACCCGAACCCTGCCTATGTACCACCCCATCAGCGAAACAACCAGAACCAAAACCAGAACCAATTTAACCCAGGGCCTCAACATAACAGCCACAGCCAAAACCAAATTCAGTACCAGCACAACCACGACCAGTACAACCCTCCTGCCCAGTATAACCAGTACCCACAAAACCAAAACCAGCAAAATTTCTCGGGTTATCAGTCAAACCCACCACCCCAGCATTACCAGCACCAGGGCTCGAACCAATTCCATCACCCAAACAGGTCGAGGAGGTCTATGGAGGACATGATGGGAGAGATGCTTGCTTCGCAGCAGAGCATTAAAAGCGACTTGCAGTCCAGTAATGAAACAATGCAAGGAATGCAAAGTGCCCAGAAGGAGCATAGGGCAAATATGGATATGATGAACAGGCAGTTGGCCCAGCTCGCTAACTCGGTGGGCGAAATGAAAGGGAACTCAGGGAAACTCCCATCTACAGTCCATGTACCTGAAAAGGCAAATGTGAGTAAGATTACACTGCGGTCCGGAACAGCCTATAATGGACCTCAACTCAAGAACCCTATTGGGGAATCTAGTGGAGCAAGGGTGCTGAGCGACACCGTCTCAGCGGAAGAGCTCAAGAGGCCTCTGCCTCAGATGGAGGATCCGTTTTTTCTGAACGAGGAGCCTACTGCGGAAGGAAAGGAGGGAAAAACACAACCTGGAAACGAGCAACCTGAAGGAGCAATACCCGCATCGGGACCTCAACCCCAGGAGGCACCAAAGGAAAGTCCACCAAGGCTAACTGAAGAGGCTAAGGGAGAAAAGCCGTTTCCATATCGGTTTGTTACGAAGAGGAGGAAAGAAAACCCTGTGGATTTCATGTCAATCTTCGGAAAGCTGGATGTCACAATACCATTCCTCCAAGCCGTGAGACTGCCCCCTCTGGGGAAGTTTATAAAGGAGTTCATAGCCGGAAAGGCCCAGGAGGATGGAAAAATCATGGTGGAAGGAATAGCGTCAGCTATTGTACAGGAGAAACTACCACCCAAGAGAGCCGACCCAGGTATGTTTACTTTACCCATAACAATTGGAGATGTAAAAATCGAGCATGCAATGTGTGATTTAGGAGCATCTATCAATGTTATGCCGTTATCCATTTATAATCGGTTGAAGGGGGTACAATTGTCAAATACTAGGGTGTTGATCCAACTGGCTGATAGGTCATGTATAAATCCGGAGGGTGTGTTAGAAAATGTGTTGGTCAGGATACGAGACTTTACTTATCCCGCTGATTTTTATGTAATTAAAATGAGTGAACCAGAAGCTAGGGAGTCTAGCGGGATATTGTTAGGAAGACCATTTTTAAAAACGGCTAAGACAATTGTGGATATGGCTGAGGGGACAATTTGCATTGACTTTAATGGTGAGAAATTTGTTTTTGACATCAATGAAGCCATGAAAAAACCAATAGATTCTGAAAATCTATGTTATGTTGATGTAATTGACCCTTTAGTCCAAGAATTTCTTGAGACCGAATTATTGCAGGAAAAACTCCAAGCCTTGGATGTGTATGCCCAGGCTGATGTGGAAGCAGCTGCATGGTGTGATCTGATCAGTAGCCGAGGGTTAACTGACGAGGAGATCGAAGAAGCAATTACGGAATTCTGTCAGAAGTCGGAACTAGCGGGATCCGTAGGGGCTTTGCTACCGGCCATTATGGAGGAAAAATCAGATGGTGAACAAGAGCGAGAGGAGGATTCAAAAAAGAACCCTCTACCTACGGACACACTACCCCCACAAGTGGAGTTGAAAAGGTTGCCAGCGAACCTTAAGTATGCCTACCTCGGGGAGGAAGACTCGTTCCCTGTAATCATCAATAGCGGGCTGACTGAAGAGCAAGAGGCAAGACTACTAACTGTGCTGAGCAAAAACAAGAAGGCTATTGGATGGAGCCTTACGGACCTGGTGGGGATAAGCCCGGACGTCTGCATGCACCACATTAGGCTGGAGGAGGGAGCCAAGGCACATAGAGATTCGCAAAGAAAGGTGAACCCAAACATGCGGGAAGAGATACTGAAGGAAATCTTGAAGTTACTCTCACTGGGCATTATATACTCGGTACCCGATAGTGAATGGGTCAGCCCAATCCATATGGTCCCCAAGAAGTCAGGGATCCAGGTGGTTAAGAATGAGAGGAATGAGCTAGTGCCCACCAGACTAGTCACTGGATGGCGAATGTGTATAGATTACCGAAAGCTGAACACTGCAACCAGGAAGGACCATTTTCCCCTGCCATTCATCGATCAAATGCTGGAGCGACTGGCTGGGAGGAAGTACTTCTACTTTTTGGATGGGTACATTGGTTACTTTCAAATCTACGTGAACCCGGAGGACCAGGATAAGACCACGTTCACTTGTCCGTTTGGAACCTATGCGTATAGGCGTATGCCGTTTGGCTTATGCAACGCCCCCGGTACTTTCCAACGGTGTATGATGAGCATATTCTCGGATTTGATTGAAGATTGTATAGATATCTTTATGGATGATTTCACTGTCTACGGAGACTCTTTCGACTCGTGCTTGCAACATTTGGATGCGGTGCTAGAAAGATGCCAAACAAAGAGCCTGGTTTTAAATTTTGAGAAATGCCACTTTATGGTTACAGAAGGAATTGTCTTAGGACACGTGGTGTTAGAAAAGGGAATCCAGGTGGATCAAGCTAAGGTGGATGTCATATCCAAACTACCCTTCCCTACTGATCAGAAAGGAATAAGGGGTTTTCTGGGCCATGCTGGATTTTATCGAAGATTTATCAAGGATTTCACCAAGATTGCCCAACCCCTTACCAGACTTCTCCAGAACGAGGTGGAGTTTGTTTTCGACGAGCATTGCAAGGATGCTTTCGACCTCCTTAAGGAAAAATTGATCTCTGCACCGATTATTCAAGCTCCTAACTGGGATCACCCCTTCGAGGTGATGTGCGATGCTAGTGACTATGCAGTGGGGGCCGTACTGGGTCAGAAGATCGATGGGAAGAGGTACGTGATATTCTATGCATCTAAGACCTTGAATCAAGCCCAACGGAATTATGACACCACCGAAAAGGAGATGTTGGCTGTTGTCTATTCGTTCGAAAAGTTCAGGCAGTACCTACTAGGATCCAGAGTCATCGTCTATACTGATCATGCGGCCATTAAGTATCTCATTGCGAAGAAGGAGTCAAAACCCCGACTGATCAGATGGGTGCTGCTTTTACAAGAATTTGATTGGGAGGTAGAAGACAAAAAGGGGGTTGAAAACAAAGTAGCGGACCACTTGAGCAGAATAATACAAGAAGGGAACAGTGAGGATGTGAGAGATCGATTCCCGGAAGAGCATTTGTGTGAAGTGATTTTCTCCGCAAGGAAGATCGACTGGGAAGAAGTAATGAGGCTTACTGGGCAGGACGCAACAACCAAGGGCAAGGAGAAAGTAGGACAGGAACCCTGGTATGCGGACTTGGCCAACTACCTAGTGACGGGAGAGCTACCAATGGTGCCAAACGTGACAAAGGCTCAGAGGATGAAGATCAAGAGTGAAGCAAAGTATTATTTCTGGGACGACCCATACTTGTGGAAGGCAGGAACCGACCAAGTTATAAGGAGATGTGTTCCTGACTGGGAGCAACGGGATGTACTAACACACTGTCACTCCTTGGCATGTGGAGGACATTTCGGGCCAAGGAAGACTGCAAGAAAGGTGCTGGATAGCGGATTCTACTGGCCGACTCTGAACAGAGATGCATATGAGTTCTGCAAGGGCTGTGACCGTTGCCAACTGACCGGTGGGATCTCCGCAAGGGATGAAATGCCGCAAGTTCCAGTGATTGTTTGCGAAGTGTTCGACATCTGGGGCATGGACTTCATGGGTCCTTTTCCTTCGTCTTATGGGAATTCCTACATCCTGGTGGCAGTTGACTATGTATCAAAGTGGATAGAAGCCAAGGCCACAAGCACTTGCGAATCTAAAGAAGTGACCAAGTTCCTCAAGAGTCATATATTCAGCCGATTTGGGATACCAAGGGCAATCATCTCCGATCAAGGGACTCACTTCTGCAACCGAACGGTCGAAGCATTGATGAAGAAGTACGGGGTTCATCACCGCCTATCTAGTCCTTACCACCCTCAAGCCAACGGGCAAGCGGAGATCTCAAACAGAGAAATAAAGAGCATCTTAGAGAAGACAGTCAACCCCTCCAGAAAAGATTGGAGCACAAGGTTGGAGGATGCTCTGTGGGCATATCGGACAGCCTACAAAACTCCTATCGGGATGTCCCCATATCGCATCGTCTTTGGGAAGATGTGCCACTTGCCAGTAGGAATTGAGCACCGAGCATACTGGGCAGTTCAGCAGGTTAACGTGGATGCTAAGGCCTGTGAAGAGGAAAGGAAGCTGCAGCTACAAGAGCTGGAAGAGCTCAGATTGGAGTCGTTTGATTCAGCCATGTGGTACAAAGAGAAAACAAAGATGTGGCACGACAAAAATCTGAGAACCAAGAATCTCCAAGTTGGTCAGAAAGTACTACTCTTCCAGTCGAGATTGAAGCTAATGCCTGGGAAACTCAAGTCAAAATGGGCAGGACCTTACATTATCACTGCACTACGTGCCAATGGAGCGGTCGAGATTTCAGGGAGTATCCCTAACTCTGAACCTTTTGTCGTTAATGGGCATAGATTAAAAATATATAGGGAAAATGAAGAGATGTGTGTAGTGGAAGAAATTCCACTACACTTTAATAGCGTCTAATTGACCAGTAGAAAAGGGGTTTTGGAGTTCCACCTGGTCAACGTAATATGATTCGTGCTTATTGACCAGGTAAAACTTCAAATACCCTTAGTAATGATGTAAATATTGTGAATATTTAGTAATTTAACTTAAGTTCAGTAGAAAAAAAAAATACCAAAAAGATTTTCGGATCTTAAATATTAATTTGGAGTCCGTACTGACCACGAAGATACCACTTGGGTGAAACTCTGAATTATATTTAAGAGCCATTTATTTGCTTTATTTCTATTTTTAGCTAGTTGAGAGGGAGGTATAGAGTGAAATTTGAATTTTGGTGCGTGTTGCAGCTTTGCAGGCGAGTGCAGAGACTGGGAGGGCGCGTGGAGCAGAGACGTGACAGGGGACGTCCAATCAGCTGCGAGAACGCCCAACCGCCTCCCACCCGAAGCGTCGCAACCTGGCAACCGCTTACAACCGGTCAAAACCCTCAACTGCCCACCCCACTATAAATACCCCACCGCCTACTCCCCTTCACTTTACAAACCCTTACCTGCATTCTCTCACCCACAACTACCACCCCACTATGAAAACCACCGTGAATCACTACCGGAAAAAGAGAACCACCACCGATACAGACCATGGCGAAGAGTAAAGCAACCAACAACCCAGCACCCAACACCGGCGAAGACCTCCCAGAAGCCCGAGCGACAGCCGAATCGCGGCCACCAAGTCCACAACGATCACAGCCAACGCCGACGACACAAATTCCGGCAATGGTTCCTTTAGACGCACTGGCAGCGTATCTAAGGCAACAAGACCCGAACAAAGATTGGACAGCGACCCTGGCCGGATTTAGCCTGACCGGAGGAATGCCGGCGACACCAAACCCTACCCCAACTGCAACCACAGTAAACCCACCCACCACCACCCCAAAAACCTCAAATCCGACATCCGAAAAGACCTCCCCAACAGTAACTGCACAATCAGAACCCTCTCACCTTTCTCCCATACACCAACAAACAGAGCCGCTCGACGTTAGCCCTCTTTCCGCCTATCAAGATCCCAACTGGGGAGAAACAGAGGAAAAGGAGAGCGGAGGGGGAGTAAGCGAGGGCGAGAAGGATGAAGCAGAGGAGATAGTGGCCACTGAAGCCACAGCCGATGAAGCAGAGAAGGAGGAGATAGACCTGAACGAAATGGCCAAGAAGCAAGGGTTAATGACGGATGAGGAGTTCCAATCGGTTTTACACAAGGGAGATAGGATCGTGGTAAATACTGAAGGGGTGGCTGAGGTACTGGACCTCGCATCCCAGGCAGTAGGGAGAGGGGAAACAACCATGGAAGTAGATGAATCAGAGGGGGTAGTCCACCAATCCGTGGAGAAAATGACAGAAGAACAACCGAGTAAGGCTGACAAACTTGAGGAGGAGAGGCAAGAACCAGAAACACATCATGAGGAAGCCTCAGTGGTGACTAAACCAAAGCCAGTAAAGAGGAGGCTAGTGTTGAAGAACGACCCCAAGGTAGAAAGGCAGAAACTGTTGGAACATATATACTAAAAAGCATTTTTCGAGTTTATTTTTGAATTTGATAAATTGCTTGTATATTGTAAACACTCTTCATTTAATGAGAATAATAAATGTTTTCTTCACACTGTGTATTTTACTTTAATGGGTATTGACCGTATTTAATTATATATTAAATTATATAATTAGAACGCCGGAAAGTAAAATCAGTCTAAGTCTTCTACATTGAAGGTTGGGTCGTGGAACAGGTCATCACAGTAGGTGGCCCAACCGGTACCTTGTAGAAGTAAAACTTTTTCACAACCTAGATAGGCTTTGGCTACCTATCGTGAAAGGTTGCAGTGTCCATCCGAAAAGTCGTCTTTACCTTGAGAATGATTAGTGACACTGGTGTGGTATAGCATTGAATGGATCTAAATTATAGACACGTCTTTGTTGCTATCTACTGTAAGACGATGCCTTGGAGATTTAATATTTCCTAATCTTTGTAATAATATAGGACACACGTTATTTAATCATACGCTGCTTTGACTTATCAATAGGTGCGGGTTTTTCGTAACCCAATATTCCTGATATCTTGGGTAGTAGTAATTAATAACTAGAATGGTGTCAGTTTTATTATTACATTGAATCGTGTGCCTGCGTGGTTTGACTATATCCCCAAGAGGTGTTCGAGAGAAGTTCTATTATTCGGAAACCCGGCCGGTTTGGATTTAATCCAAGAATAAATAGAAAAGGAAAAAGTATATTTTTAATATACATCTCGTACTAGACAAACTCTTGGAAATAAAGATATTGATTAATTTAAAGTCTATAGCAGACTACAAATTAATTAATGGATATAGAAAGTCTTAGACACGAGAAATAATATATTAAAGAGGTTAACCCGGATTGCTTGTAATCACGGATTGGATGGGCGGTCAATATTTCTTCTATAGTGGCACAAGAAATATTCCATTGGCCTTATATTAAATTATGGGTTATAATTTAATTAGTAAAGAAGGTCCAATGGGGGAGGCCCAATCCAAGCCCCATAGATCCCTAACCTAGCCCATCATAAACTCTATAAATAAGAATGTAAGGAGATGAGACAAATGTTATCACAAACCCTAGCCTCCACACTTGGCTTTCTTGTCTTCTCCTTCAAGATTCTTATAATTTCTAAGAGATTCCTCCCACAAGGAATTTAGATCTATAGAGTTAAGGGTCATAGGTTAGAAGATCTTTGGTCTTGCATTCATAATCAAGCTTCAAGATCTACACGTGGAGAAGTAGCAAGCCACTTCGATTCTTTGGAGAATCAGTTATCTGTTCGTGATTCCTTCCTGGCCAGTATGGAAGCATTGGGTTTTGAGTGGCTGTTAGAGAATAGGGACCCGGAGATATCTGTGAGATTAGCGAAGGAGTTCTTCACCACATTTAGGTTCCAAGTCACTACGGACCTAGACGAGGTGTCAATTTCCTTTAGAATATTCGGTGGAGAACTGTCCATGAGTCTGATCGAGTGGACTGTGCGACTGGTTATGTGTACCCTGGAGGAGGCTATAGGACCAGAATGGAGAAGCCGTGAGAGGGGGGTACCGAGGAGACACATAGACTTTGAGCCCCAGGAAGCCTGGGAGGAGCTAACCCACCCCGATGCTGGTCAGTTCGCCTCCACTACATCCAGATCCACCCACTTCAACAATTCCATGCTCAGATTGGTGTAGCTCTACTTAGGCTATAACTTACTGGGACAGAGTAATTCAGCTGCCAGAACGTCCATGACTGAATTGTACATGGTATGGTGCGCTAATCGCGGAAGGAGGCTGCATT
Organism: Salvia hispanica; assembly: GCF_023119035.1. NCBI lineage: Eukaryota > Viridiplantae > Streptophyta > Magnoliopsida > Lamiales > Lamiaceae > Salvia > Salvia hispanica. The sequence goes on from NC_062969.1 coordinate 31,667,952, forward strand.
TGGGATTTTGGACAGCCTACCAATGCCACCTGATAGCCACCCACCCAGCTAGGAACTTGTCCCTCTGCAACATACTGGGAGCCTTCGTGCGCAACAACATCATCATAACAGAGGCAGAAGACCTACCTCCGATGTACATGGTCGATGCTCCTGGCCTGTTCGATATACAATCACGGACAGAGATGGCAAAGCTGACGACCCTAATGGAGAGCATCCTAAAGGAATTGGCGAAAGGAAAGGAAAGCACTGGAGCTGGAACAAGTGGAGATGGAGGACAGAACGAGGAACCCACCGAACCTGAGGAAGAAGAAGGTGATGAACAAGATGAGGAAGATGACAACCAACCGGAATCCACTGAAGAGGAACCAAAGGAACCACCTGCACAGACACCTGCGCCAAGGAGGAGCAGGAGGAACGTCTGACAGACCCCCCCCAAATTGACCAGTTAGTTTTCTTTTTAATTTTTTTAAATTTTTGGTTTTTTTTTTACTTTTGTTAAATAGGTAGAATTATGTGTATTAAATGTGAGCAAACCCCATTCATAACACTTAGCCTATTCAATAGTCTAAGTGTGAGAAGTAAAGGGTTTGCTACTTCGGTGCATGTGTTCTGTCATAAGCATGTTAACTCACACTTAGCCTATTGCGTAGTCTAAGTGTGAGGATTTTATATGTTTAGATATCATGTTTTGTAAATATTTTGCTCTGTTTTGTAAATCTATATATATATATCTGAAGCTCTCCCACTTAGCCCATTGCATAGTCTAAGTGTGAGAAGTTTTTAGATATAGTATGTGTTTGTTATAATTGTGTGTCTGTCATACTAGCCATTCCCATTTTTCACTTCACAGCCCGTATCTGGGGCAGACACTTGTGAAGAGAGAGGGGGGAGCAAATGGCCAGTATGACATGTATATGTGTTATTTGAGTCAGTGCATGTTAGTGTTTTTTAGGGTTTGTTTAGGTCTAGGAATTATGTGTTATGTGTTTTTTTTTAATGAATGGGCTTAAAACTCAACTGCCTCGAACTGACGGTGAGGGGAATTGAGGGAGATAAGGCATGCCGGAAAACAGAAACCACCCCCTCCAGTAACCCCTAGTCAGTATAGATGATGCAAGTATGAAGGAAAAACTCATCCCTTAGGTCAGACACGAAAGCCCTCTTAAAAGGTGAGTTAGAAGCCCCAAAGTGGAACTGCTTTCCACTAAACACTGAAAAAAAAGAAGAGTGGCTACCACATGATGTCTAGGGAAAGGTGACCGCGTGTAGCAAACCCTGAAGGCAGTAGGAAACCCCCTCGAAAAAAAAAAAAAAAAAAAAAAAAAAAAAAAAACCCTACCCTTAGAACCCCATTTTCTAACCTGATCTATACCCCGAAATAACCCATCAACCACTGGAACTGTGTGTGTGCAAGGCATAAGGCAAGGAGGCAACTGCCCAGGAGGACATACAAAAGAAACCAGCTGAAGAAAAGAAAAGCAAAGAAAGAAGGAGAAAATCGATCTGAAAAAAAATTCCAGATCCAAAAAAATAGAAGAAGGTATAAGGGTGGCAAAGCCACAGGAAAGAAAACCGAAGAAAATGGTCGCAGATACTTGACCACAAAAAGAGAAAGGAGGAAGAAGGAATAAGGGTGGCGAAGCCACAAGGAAGCTACTGACCAGTTGGAAGCCAATGTCAGAAATTGTCCAGCCGAAGAAAAAGCCCTAGCCAGAAGCCCGAATGCACACAGTTCTCCCTCATCAAATAAGTAATTAGTTTTGAACCTTAGAGCCTTAGGAACAACTACCCCAAACATTACAAACCAATAGCCCCGTTACAAGCCTTAAAGATCTTCAGGAGCTGCACGTGAGATCTGAGTCCGAAACATCTATGAGGAATGAGTGAATGAGTGAACCCAAGGTTTGGCCTAGGATTGGGTGATCCTGACAAGCAGATATACTGACTGGGGAGGAAAAGGGGGTTGGCGGAAGTTCAAGGCTGCCTAAGGCCGGATTGCACCTGATCTCGAGGGGAGGGGTGGTTGAAAATATAGCCTGTTCTATGTGTTTAAGTTAATTATATGTGTTATGTGTATGTGTCGTTGTTCATTTTCTTTTGCGTCAGAGTCTTGAGTCTAGTTAGGTAGATTCGGTCAGGGGGAGTAACCAGGCTCGAATTCGACTTATTTCTTTTTTTGTTTGTCTTCACGCTTGAGGACAAGCATGTGGTAAGTGTGAGCAGTTTGATAAGTCGTATTCTAAGCCTTGGTTACTGGTCAGTATGTCGTGAAATGCATGTATTATCTGCAAAACAGTTGCTAAAGTGTGCAGGATTAAAGGATCCAAGTCAGTAGGAGACGATTCAGGTGACACAAGTGAAAAGAGCGCCAGAAGGGTGCAATACTAACCAAGATGCATGCCAGAGAAAAGGCTCGAGATGGAGAAGAAAGATAGCTGGGATGATCATTCACAAGGGCAGAAAAGTCAAATCGTGAATGAAGTCTACCCTAAAAGAAAGGGCAAGCCTCCCTATAAAAGAAGCCACTTGGAGAGAGAACAGGGGTTCGGTTCGAAGTTCGGCTCTCATACACACTTAGTAGAATTCTCTCTAGAAGATCAGTCCTTCAGCATCATCCACTTTCTTGTTCCTCGCCAGAGCTATGGTCACTTGACGTCCAAAAGTCTACCGGAGTAGTCATCATCCCACCGTTCCAGCCAGTTCGTCGTAGTAGTATAACAGTTTCACCGCCCGGAGTGGCAAAAACAATCGTTACTCGCTTTCTAGTTGTATCTTTACTTGCTTTCTCCGTTGGATCTGTGCAAACATTTTTCTTTGTTGCCTTTTGAAGTACTTGGTGAAGATCTAAACATTTTAGTTATGAAATTTCTATTCCGAATGTCTCTTTGGTTTGAGTTTGCTTCATTTTGCCTAGGAAAGTTAGATTTAGTTATCGCCTTTAACTTTTAAGTGCGTGCATGTATTTTTCTTTCGAGTAAGCTAGATTTGTGATTGTCGATCGAATTTTATAGTTATGTTTCAGTCTGAGTTTTCGTGCATGAGTCTTTTCGATCCACACTGTGATCACCACCTTGCATGTCAGTCAGTAGAGGTAAAACTGCAGTCTGCCGTCAAGTTTGAGTATTTTAATTTTATAGATCTTGAGTTTGAAGTCATGAATCTGAGTTTAGTTATGGTGTTTGTGTTCATATGATTTATGTTAATGCTTGGTGAAGAAGAAAACGTCAAAATCAACTTTAGTTTGGACCACTTTAGTTTTAAGTTACTTTTGCTTTTGTTCTCTACTTTTCAGTTGTACAGACCTGTCAGAAAGCCAACCAGCCACTAGATATACCTTGTTGTCTAAATTTTCTCTTTTAGTAACTGTCTACTTTTCATATACCTCTGAGACACTTTGTCCCCTGTTTTCACGAACACAACCACATGCCTGTTATTTTCACGCCTACTACTCAGTAGAGTACCACCTTTATTTCTTGCCTAGGTAAAATCTCAACCCAAGCTTGGTAGCTAACCAAAAAACACCTAGGAATGTCACCACAGTATCCGAATGTGTCCATCCTTGTGGGATTCGACCCTTACCTCCATTATACTAATCAGTAAAAGTGGGTTGAGGAATATCTGTTTGATACCAGGTCCCGATTATCGTGCCAACGACTCAGCTGGGTCGGGAATCTCATCCTGATCAGTTGGATACACTTGTAATTACATACGTTGACCGAGAAAAAACCTGCGCTTTCACTAACCTTATGCTATTTTATATGAACTATAACCATGCTTTGGAGGCTCAAAGAAGTAATAGTGCAAAGCTTGAATACTATGATTCAACAAAAGTGCCTATTTTGCGAACAGAATTGGAAATCGAGAAACATGCATCAACAATATATAGTGGCAGTGCTTTTAATGCAATTCAAGAGGAGATAGTTTATGCATGTTTCTCTTTGTCTTGTGCAACTCTAGGAGTGTCTACCAATAGAGAGAATGAAGTATATAACATAAATGACAAGGATTCAAACTCATGGACAGTGACTTACTCCATTGGTGATGACACCTATTTGTGTGGATGTAAAAAGTTTGAGAGACTTGGTCTATCGTGCAGCCATATATTTTGTGTGTTGAAATATAAGTTTGTTAAGTTGATACCCGAGAAGTTGCGTGGATGGAGATGGTTGAAGTCACAGTTTGTGAAGCCAATACATGGAGGTTTTTGTGATGATCATGAAGTATTCTCTGTTGTAGACGAGAAGAAGATTGCATTTAAAAACATGTATGCATTATTCTTTGAAATAGTAGAAAGTATTGAAGGGAACATTGACCAAATCAATGCATTTACTACAATTATTGAAGAAGGTAAGAAGCAGCTTCTTGGAGAAGGTGTTGTTCTGTCTTCAATAGAGAAGAGAGCATTGATTGAAAACTTCTATGGCTCACAAGTACCAAACTTTATTGAAGTTCATCCTCCTAATGTTGTCAGTACAAAGGGAAGTGGAAGTAGGAGGAAATCAAAGAAGGAGGCAGCAATCAAGTTAGCAAAGAAACCAGGCCGAAAGTGTGGAAACTGTCATGTGATAGGACACCATGATTCGAGGAACTGCAAAAAGGTGAATGAGAAGACAAAACAGAGGCAGTGAGGATTTGGAAAGAAATAGTTCACTCTGGTTTTAGGAGGAGAAGAACAAGAAAAAGAGTAGAAACCAATGTTGAAGCTGGTTGTTTTGTTCCAATAGTTCTGTTCCAAAATTTATTACTTCATTCGGATATTTCTGTTCTTCATTCCTTTAAATCTGTACTTCAGTCTTATAGTTTCTTCATTTACATATTGAATTTGAATTTGTTTAAACTTTTTGCAAGCTTAAATAGAATAGACTGAAGTGTTTTTATAATGGCTTATTTTTTCTTTATTATGACGTTTATCTTAATCTTACTTTGATATATTTTACATTTGTCAATCACTTATCAATTATCAATAGATCTCAGAAATGAACTAAATATGGTACCCAATGCAGTGTTTCAGGCTAACACTGAACAACATTTAAAGAGGAAAAACCAATGTTGAGGCTTGTTGTTCTATTCTGTTCCAGTAGCTCTGTTACAAATGTTACTTTATTCGGATATTTCTGTTCTTCATTCCCTTACTTTTGTACTTCAATCATGTAGTTTCTTACTTCATTTACATTTTTGAATTTGAACTTGTTTAGACCTTTTGCAAGCTTAAAGAGAATAGACTGAATTTTTTTTATAATGTCTTATTAATCTTAAAGAGAATAGACAAAATATATAGTATGAGTAGATTATTAATCTTACTTTATATTTTCCATTTGTCGATAGATCTTTGAAATGAAATAAGATTTCTGAAATGAACTAAATCGGTTACCCAATGCAGTATTATAGTCTAATAATGAACAACATTACAAAGTTTGGTATTTTATTCAAAATTGCTCATAACAGATGTATGTCAAATACAAAATTTGATTCATTATTTCTTCTTTAAATATGCCGCAATCATTTTCTCAACATCAATTTCAATGTGTTTGCTTTCCTCTTCATAATACGCTGATGTAACAATTTTGTTGTTGAAGCTTTCGTGGCTGTTTTCAGCTAACAGCAGTGCCGAACAATATTTTGCCCTCAAGCTTTGAAGCACACCTGAGCTTGATTTCTTCAAGCCGCAATTCCAGCAACCTTCACGCTCACCCTTGTACGTTTCCATATGCCGCATCAGAAATACTCCACAGTCTTCAACGTTATCAACTGTCCTCCATGGCATTTTCAATCTCTCCATTTTGGCGTTGGAAACGATCTTGCAATATGCGTGGAGACCATTCTTGGTGAGGAAGTGACAAAAATATGATCTCTGCATGTACAAAACAAATACATGGCATTTGTAGTTGTGTGTATTCATATGTATGTGCTATAAAATTCAATCATAAGAGAAGAATACGAACCAATGTTTCTGGAATGTGACCATAATTAATTGTGAGGTCGTTGTCATCCCCGTTTGCAGAATTGTCTATTATAGCAATAGCATTTCTCTTGAAGCAAAAACAAACAGCATAATAATGCTGATTTGCACATATGGGGAAGAAGACCTATTGAATGAAGTAACAAGCAATATGAATGAAGTAATAAAGTATACAAATGAAGTACTGAACAATCTGAAAAATGAAGTAACATGAAAAATGAATGAAGTAATATAGTGTATAAATGAAGTACTAATGAAGTAATGATGCTTGTACCGTGTTCACATCTTTCCATTTGAAATATGGAATTTCCTTCACCTCTCTATCCAAGTTGTTACAGAAGTTTGCAATAACTGTGTTGACATCCATGGATTGAGGCTTTGTCACAATGGTGTACAACTGCATATTAATATTAATGTAGTTAGGATCTTCACAACATACAATCTTATTATATTTCAATAATTTGTACTTACACATGGATAAGTGGTGAAGAATAGCCGCCTTGATGAGTATGGTGATCGGATTTCTTCCATGTTGTTGAGGTAGGAAGCCCATGCATCTATAACGCCAACCACAATCACTTGCCGAGGTATCAAAGAACACATATCCATCTTTGTAACTTTCACAACATCGTCGTCATAAACAATTACAAATCTGCACATTGTGTAATACATGTTAGAATTTCACATTCTATTGTTGGATATGTTAATAGTGTGATATACTATTAGAAAACAATATTAGAAATCATACCCATCTCTTTCATGTGTTACAAGAATCCAGTAATATGATTCTTTCTCATCTTTACTGAGCTTGTTCGTAATCTTAACTGGTCTGTCAGCGAATGGAGATCGCAATGCATGAGAAACAGTTTTCTCTGCTCTAGTGCGTACCTCCATTCGACCCTTCAAAGTTTTGATCTATTGTTTGCAATAAATAAATCACTTGTAACACATTATTTATTAACCACAAGACAAACTTCAGAGTATATATTATTAGATTCTTAATTTGCACAGGATTACCTTGTTAGCATTGTAAACAATGATCTCAGTCCCCACCGGCTTACCAACTAGAGGACCACTATCCATGAAATCATCATCAATGTCTATATCCTTGTAAGCATCAATAACTGACTGTATTTCCGCAGCGACATTAACATTCTATTCACCAAAATATAGATATAAGTTTTTCCATGATGTAGTGTATCATATTAATAATGAAGTATTATATAATTAGATAGTTCATTCATAGATATGTTTACTTCATCACAACCAAATATTACTTCATCCAGAATAAATTTATACCTTTGCTCCATTATCTGTATGCAATCTCATATTTGCTCCATGTTAAACTACACACGGTGTATTAAAATCCTGGTAGTGGCAATACGTGCATTCAAAAAATGATTCATTTCAAGGACAATTTACTTCATCATATAGGAGGCATACTTCTAGCTATTGTAATATTACCTCTACCACTAGATTAGCTTCTAAGTTTCCCCTAAGTCCAGCATCAACATTGAAGATTGATGGTGGAATATTCTGCAAGTAGTATTATATAATCAGATAGTTCATTCAGTAAGATGTTTACTTCATCACAACTAAATATTACTTCATGCAGAATGGATAATTATATAACTAGATAGTTCATTCAGTGTGATTTTTACTTCATCAAAACTAAGTATTACTTCATCCGGAATAAATTTATACCTTTGCTCCATCTTTTGGCTCACTATCTGTATGCGATCTCATATTTGCTCCATGTTGAACTACACACGACGTATTAAAATCCTGGTAGTTGCAATACGTCCATTCAAAAAATGATTCATTCAAGGAAAATTTACTTCATCATATAGGAGGCATACTTCTAACTATTGTAGTATTACCTCTGCCACTATATTAGCTTCTAAGTTTCCTCTAAGTCCAACATCAAGATTGAAGATTGATGGTGGAATATTCTGCCATTAGTATTACATAATCAGATAGTTCATTCATTTAGATGTTTACTTCATCACAACTAAATATTAGTTCATCCAGAATGAATAATTATATAATTAAATAGTTCATTCAGTGAGATTTTTACTTCATGCATAATAAATTTATATCTTTGCTCCATCATCTTTTAAAATCCTGGTAGTTGCAATACGTCCATTCAAAAAATGATTCATTCAAGGAAAATTTACTTCATCATATAGGAGGCATACTTCTAACTATTGTAGTATTACCTCTGCCACTAGATTAGCTTCTAAGTTTCCTCTAAGTCCAGCATCAAGATTGAAGATTGATGGTGGAATATTCTGCCATTAGTATTATATAATCAGATAGTTCATTCATTTAGATGTTTACTTCATCACAACTAAATATTAGTTAATCCAGAATGAATAATTATATAATTAAATAGTTCATTCAGTGAGATTTTTACTTCATCCATAATGAATTTATACCTTTGCTCCATCATCTTTTAGCTCATCATTTGTATACGATCTCATATTTGCTCCATGTTGAACTACACACGGTATATTAAAATCCTGATAGTTGCAATACGTCCATTCAAAAAATGATTCATTTCAAGGACAATTTACTTCATCATACAGGAGGCATGCTTCTAGCTATTGTAATATTACCTTTGCCACTAGATTAGCTTCTAAGTTTCCCTTAAGTCCAGCATCAACATTGAAGATTGATGGTGGAATATTCTGCCAGTAGTATTATATAATTAGATAGTTCATTCAATGAGATGTTTACTTCATCACAACTAAATATTATTTCATGCAGAATCAATAAGAGCCAAGAACAGCTTCTTACCTTATCCAAATCTTGGACAGGCATGAATTGCACAGCCTCAAAGATGTAGCTTCCGGGATCTATGTCCCTTGTTGGTGTAGTATCAACTGTATATAATAAACAGGAATACAAACAAAACCCAATGAACAAGTACTCTTCATTTTAAAACCCCATTATGGAGAAAGTCAGTTAGTTACAAAAACCATATAATACAACAAAAAGGTTTAGTTCATCCCAAATACATGCCATACTAATGTGTTTTATAAATTACATCCCAATAACATAAAACTCCAAGCACAACATCACGACGCAACCCATCATCAACTTACGTTTCTTTCATGAAACTCTAATCCTAGATCAAACGATGGCCCTTCTGTTTGCCATTTGGCTGCAACTTTAGAGCACCCATCATTGTTTATCTCATCTGCACCATCTTTCAACTCCTTCATCAGTTCACCAAGGACATCAGCAGCCTTTCTCATAAGTGTGATAACTGTAGTTCTACGTTGGGTTGTCTTAGAGATATCTTTGGGCTTTGCCGCAGAGGAGGACGCAATATTGACCTTGACAACCTCTTCAGACAGGTAGCTTATTCGGGGATCAAAGATTGGCTCCTTAATGCCTCTGCCGAATGGCCCGGGCTCAAGCTCCATTTTCTGGCGTTGGTGGATTAACGTGCTTGTCCAGCCCTTAATGGTTGGGAATGTTCGGGTAACAGGCCTCGATCGAAGCACAATCCTATCAATATAACATGGCTACAAAATGAAAGCTATCATTAGTAAAGTTCATATTTAAAACATATTTATTCAAGGTTAATAAATTTTTGAATTTAAAACTTACCACCAGAAATGAAATTGGGCCAGTGAATGGTTTGTCCTTGTTTTTAGCCCAGGTATTATAGGCCTTGAGTAAGCTATCAATGACATAGCCACACCAGTTGTATTCCTTGACATTATCAATGTCATGGATTACCCCTTCAATTTGCGTGTGCAAGTATCCATCTCCCTTGGGGTTGATCAAGATTGTATCAACCAAAATCAGGAATATCTTCCTGAACTTCTCCCCTCCACTGACATCACTTAACATCTTTTCTATAAGCATATTTGCACCCATTGTAGACCTCTTTCGACCTCCAGATTCTGCAATCTCATCCATGAACTTGTTGCTCTTTTGACGTCCATTATGCTCTAACTTCAAACTACCATTTGGCAACCCCAAGGTAGCCCGCACATCATCATGCCCAATATGTAGTATACCACGTTGGTATACTACACCGCATGTATCTTGATCAAAATGATCAAGAATCTCAAATGCGAGCTTCGCTGGGATATAGTTCAAGTTAAAGTGCAAAAGACTTCCAAACCCCATATCTTCTACAACATCTCTTTGATCACCATTAAGCGATTCAATCGCTTCAACATATTTCCTAGGTCCTCTCTTAAGACATAGGATTCTCTGGACAGAAGGTCTACTTGCATCTTCTTTAGCATCATTATGAACAAACTTTTTACCTTTCTCTTTTCCTTTTTTAGCATCATTCCCTTCTATATTTTCCGATTCTGCAACTTTGTTAACAATCTTCTTTCTTCGCTTCTCCTTATCCTTATCTCTCTGTTCCCCACCAGGTAAAGCACCTTCTGTTTCCCTGATTCTCTTTGTGCCTAACATATGCAAGTAAAATTATTTAGTTCATCAGTTAACTTATTTAGGTCATTGCAACTAAAATTTATTTTAAAACTAACCTTGGTTCTCTGTATTTGCCAGCTTATCATGCTTATGTTTAGTCCTCCTTTCATCATTAAAGTCATTACCACCACATGCTTGCTTCATATTCATCATTTCTGAAAAAAGTGGACTATTTTAGTCAATGAATAAAATTACATGTTGTATTAAATCAAACCATGATGGAAGTTTTGGAATTTAACCTTGAAGCTTCTCAATGGGCGTAATGGTTTTCTCTATAGCCTTCAATTTCTTGTCCCCTGCATCAGCATCATCATTAATAAATACAATTAATAGTACTAGTTAACTACACCATGTCAATTTATTATTTCAAAACAAAAATAACTTAGACTTCACTTTTTACCTTCCAGAACATAATTTTAATGCCTTTAGCTGCATCGAATTTCTCTACAGATGAACCTTTGGCTATATAAAAAGTACACAACACATTAAAAATTAAAAATTAGATAATGATCAAATTCTTAACTAATCATATGAATTCAATACTTCATTCATCTATGCTTTAATTTCATTTTTTACTTAATGTCAACACAGTTATTGGATACTTCATTTTTAGAGTCATTTACTTAATAGTATTCCAAGAGAATTATCTATTATTGTGGATGATATGTTGTATATTAATTCTGTGTTTGTTATGTATAGATAAAAATTCCTCTGCAACTAGCAAGAATGCAAGTAGTTCTAAAATCTCTGCTACCAAAAGTAAAAAATTAAATTAAAGCATAGATGAATGAAGTATTGAATTCATATGATTAAGTAAGATCTTGATCTTTGTCTAATTTTTAAATTTCAATGTGTTGATTACTTTTTATATAGCCAAAGGTTCATCTGTAGAGAAATTGGATGCAGTTAAAGGCCTCAAAAATTCTGTTCTGGAAGGTAAAAAGTGAAGTCTAAGCTATTTTTGTTTTGAAATAATAAATTGACATGGTGTAGTTAACTAGTACTATTAATTGTATTTATTAATGATGATGCTGATGCAGGGGACAAGAAATTGAAGGCTATAGAGAAAACCATTACACCCATTGAGAAGCTTAAAGGTTAAATTCCAAAACTTCCATTATGGTTTGATTTAATACAACATGTAATTTAATTCATTCACTAAAATAGTCCACTTTTTTCAGAAATGATGAATATGAACAAAGTATGTGGTGGTAATGACTTTAATGATGAATTGAGGACTAAACATAAGCATGATAAGCCAGCAAATACAGAGAACAAAGGTTAGTTTTAAAATAAATTTTAGTTGCAATGACCTAAATAAGTTAACTGATGAACTAAATAATTTTACTTGCATATGTTAGGCGCAAAGAGAATCAGAGAAACAGAAGGTGCTTTACCTGGTGGGGAACAGAGAGATAAGGATAAGGAAAAGCGAAGAAAGAAGATTGTTAACAAAGTTGCAGAATCGGAAAATACAGAAGGAAATGATGCTAAAAAAGGAAAAGAGAAAGGTAAAAAGTTTGTTCGTAATGATGCTAAAGAAGATGCAAGTAGACCTTCTGTCCAGAGAGTCCTATGTCTTAAGAGAGGACCTAGGAAATTTGTTGAAGCGATTGAATCGTTTAATGGTGATCAAAGAAATGCTGTAGAAGATATTGGGTTTGGAAGTCTTTTGCACTTCAACTTGAACTATATCCCAGCGAAGCTCGCATTTGAGATTCTTGATCATTTTGATCAAGATACATGCGGTGTAGTTTACCAACGTGGTATACTACATATTGGGCATGATGATGTGCGGGCTACCTTGGGGTTTCCAAATGGTAGTTTGAAGTTAGAGCATAATGGACGTCAAAAGAGCAACAAGTTCATAGATGAGATTGCAAAATCTGGAGGTCGAAAGAGGTCTACAATGGGTGCAGATATGCTTATAGAAAAGATGTTAAGTGATGCCAGTGGAGGGGAGAAGTTCAGGAAGATATTCCTGATTTTGGTTGATACAATCTTGATCAACCCTAAGGGAGATGGATACTTGCACACGCAAATTGAAGGGGTAATCCATGACATTGATAATGTCAAGGAATACAACTGGTGTGGCTATGTCATTGATAGCTTACTCAAGGCCTATAATACCTGGGCTGAAAACAAGGACAAACC